>NW_022280087.1:1032729-1085260 GCF_004355925.1 Anarrhichthys ocellatus | reverse complement strand
ATATCAGCTTTATTTATGTAGCATGGTTCAGAACATGGTGAAACTGAGTTTCTCTTCGGTATAACATAGCTCCCAAACTGCTGACAGTGCGTTCAGTGGACTCTCCTGAGTCATCTTCATGTCGACGTTTCTGTAAAGACAAGTTGCTGTGTGATTATCTTTAATGAATCTCTGAGCAGCACAAATGAACCTTTGTGGTTCTGGCTGCAGAGTCTTGGCAGCGATCTTTAAACCACAGCAAACCAAACTAGAACCTTCTGCAGAACTAAATATCACCAGGTGTCAGTGGTTCAACCGGCCGTTTAATACAAACTCCAACCAAAGGGACCGACCATCCTGCCTCTGCTGTGGTCATCAAACAGAGCCGTCCTCCTTAAATCTGCACTGCGTCTTGTTTGTGTGTTTATCAGATGAAGCCTGCAGGTCAGTGAACGCATCACTTTGGTTTGTTTTCACTGCAGACCTTTATTCTCATCTGATAGATATTCATAATGGAAATGATGTGAACTTTTCTAAGCTCCAAACACTAGAATCTAAATGTTTAAAACATTTTGCATGTGTCGCAGGCCGTTACTGTTAAATCTGATTTTACCGTTGGACACAAAGCATTTTAAAATGTTATTTAAAAGTTATAAAACACACTTTACTTTCCCACACCCGGTCCTGGTCTACAGGACCAGGTCTGCCATGCTCAGTCCCCAGGTCCTCCTCACACTGTTGACTCTTTTTGTCCTCCAGAGGTGGCTGATGTGTGTGCCTTTCTGGTCTCCGATGACTCTCGATACATCACAGGAGCCAGCGTGGAAGTGACAGGTACAGTGTGACAGCTGCTTCTGTATAAACACTTTTATACAGAAGCATAGGTGTCTATGATCACATGCAATGTTCAGCATGCTCAACGTTAGTGTCTTCTCTGTCAGGTGGACTCTTCATGGGCTGAACCGTCCGTCACACGGATGAAGACCAGTGGGAGCCGGTTCCTTTGGAGTTCATTTAATTGTTGAAATGATTGAACTTGATTTGCTCTTCGTGATTACTGTTGATTGTTTCATACATGTGGTTGCTAACATGTACTACACAGTGTAAAGCCACCTGTGTGCCAATAAACACCTGTTTGTAATATTTCTGTACAGAATGTAATATTTTAACTTGTGAGCTCAGAATTAAAAGTATTTTCCGTCAGCCTTCTGGTGTCTGTAAAGCACTTCATTCCTCTCCTGATCCATCCTGACCTTATTAAAGGGCCGGATGGGATTTGCACCTGGCCCTTCAGATCTACAAACATGTCTTTTAGAGGTTCAACAGCTCTGTCACACCACCACAGCCTCCACTCATCACCTGTGTTGTCTGAGAGCCTTTCATGGATTCCTTTAGAAGTTGGCTTTTTGAATACATTCCAATGTTAAAGCTACTTCTAGGAACTTTTTATTTTGTGTTGATTCTGTTCGTCCCTATGGACAAGTGGTAGTGTTTAATCACACCAGAGTCCATTTAGAAAACCTCTAATTTTACTGCAGCAGGTCAGTCGACCCCGCTCCGTCCTGGTTCTGGTTCTCCCGTGCCCCCCTTCCCTCCAGCGGGTCCAGCAATATGTCCTGGGTCTCCAGCAGCGTTATTCAGCATATTGTTTGCCTTTGGGTGAAATCAATATATTGATCAATTTCATCACTTTTGGCTGTATATAGGGATAAGTGCTGTTGTTTAACAATTGCAAAAAATACAGCCCATAATTTATATATGTTCGAGGCTGGAACAGAGATTAGAGACAAAAGCCATAATTCGCACCAAATTTATTAATCCATTAGTTTGATACAGGGCAGAGGTGAATATTGATGTACTGTAGTTCATGACGTTATTAGTACCACTCAGGATTTACATCACAATGTCTATCATCGTTTTCTGTTCAACAATCGACTGGTCAACCAGAACACATGTGAGAAGTCGTGTAACAGTTCGTGGAATGTACAAAAATAACTCAACGGCTCAGTCAGCAGCTCCGAGCGCTCTGTCCGCATCCTTCCGTCTTTACTCGGTCTTGGAAAAAAATGGAATGTGAAGCTCTGCTACCACTCGTTCACACCAGACGGGGAGTTAGAGAAACCATGCGGCTGGAGTTTAAGAGACACAACAAACTACACACCCGTCATACAGGGACCCTGAAACGTCCTCTCTCTTTGGTTCGGGGTCTATTTTGTAGATGTTTTTTTCTCTCATCATTTTAAGATACACCTCCCGATTTGGCACATTATCTAAGAAGTAGTTTTTGTGTTTGAGATCGACACTTTACCGACCACATGTTGAGGTTGTATTGATTATTTGGGTGCTGACACGAGCAGAAACTTCTTAAATTATGGGATGTAGAAAGTAGAGATCATTCTGTCTTCCTCTGTTCACATGTTTCTGACTGAGCCTCCTCTGTCTCTTCACGCGTTGTGTTTGCAGAGGAATAGTAAACGTCCACCTACACCTCACTCAGTGGAAGGTCCCCACATGCACGCTTAAACGCTTTCCAGTGTTTAACGTCACATTTGTCTCTCACACATTCTGCTCTCACAGCCGTGCAGTGTTTTCTCTGTGGCTGGTCAGCAGAGGAGCAGACAAACGGGGACAAACCAAAGACAGCCACAACTGAAGCCGTCACGGAGGAAACACTGGAGGTCAGAGGTCACGTAAAAAAAGCGCTCCAAACCTGCATATAAAAATATCCAGAGCCTTCACAGAAGGTCAAACGTTCCGATCCTTTATCTCTCCAGCTCTACGTTCGTGTAAAACACTGTGAAATGTTGAAGAGGTCATGTGTTATATTTCTGTCCTTACTGTCCTGTGCCGCAGCGACACGCTGAAGTATGATTTGGTTAAAGTATGTAGGAGTGAAACAATAATACAGCTACATAAATACTCATAGTTATCACATTGCTGCAGGTGTCTATGATCATAATCTCTTAAATCACAGCACCAAGAGGACACACCTTTGTGAAAGTCAATACGATTTTATAAATCAAATAATGATGCACTTTTCTCTCAAAACGAAATTTTCCTCCATACTTTTGACTTACATATTTAGTTTATTTTTATTTTTTTTAATGGGCCAAATTTTCACATTTAAGTTAAATCTAAATGAGAAGCACAGCACACAGAGTACTAAATACTATTTAAAGAGTATTTAAGTAAGCAGTGTTGTGATGCAAAAGAAAAATATATATATAAATATATGTACACACGTATATATACACATATGTATACATAAAATACTATTCATTTATTCCAATTCGTGAACAGCTCCCCCTTGTGGGGCTAAATGTGAACGTGAGTTAGGAGCAGCTCCATGAGGAGGAATGAATTATGTATTTTGGCCTCTTAACCAAAACAAAGAAAATAAGATGATTACATTATTAAAAATACGTTGGCATGGCGACAAAAACTACCTCCTCTACAAACATCACCTACTCTGTGTTTTAATAAAGAAACAAAGGAAGGAAGTAATTCTGTAGAGTGATACCTGTCAGCATCTTATCAGTAGTAGTACCGGTACATGATACTGGTGTATTTACTGGTGTATTTACTGGTGTATTTACTGGTGTATTTACTGGTGTATTTACTGGAGTATTTACTGGAGTATTTACTGGAGTATTTACTGGAGTATTTACTGGAGTATTTACTGGAGTATTTACTGGTGTATTTACTGGAGTATTTACTGGTGTATTTACTGGTGTATTTACTGGTGTATTACTGGTGTATTGTAACCACAGCAGGGCCCAGAGGAGAACATCGTGCACGGTGGAGAACTGTGAAGGAGAAACTCGGTGAGCTTCAGAGTAAACAGAACGGTGTTTCATTCAAAACTGTCACGGATTCATTTTTTGTCTATCAACTAATCAATTAGTAGTTTTACAATATCCAGGACATTTGACAAGTCAGATTTGCTCTCGTGTAGAAAGAATAGAGACAAAGATTGGACGCTCGTAAACACTCTATACACTGTAGAGCTCAGAGGAGACCAGCGTCTACCATTGCTAGCTTCTAATGCTCCTCATTGAAATGCACTGACTGGAGGTTCAGATGATTCATGAGGAGCTCGGTGTAGAACACTTAACGCCTCCACATCTGATTAAAGCAGACCGGACGGCAGCGAACGCATCCGTGTCACAAAGTCAGTGTTTGTTCCAGGCTGTGATGAGTGAAAACGACATATATTTCTATATATTTACAGCGATAATATACTTCTCAAAGCACGAAAACTCTGTGAACAACAAGAAAAAGTGAAAGCAGGTAACAGCAGCAGAACTGGAAAAGCACCAGGAGGCTTCTCTACGGCAGAGAAGATGAGCGGCGCTGAGCTCATCATGACAGGTAGTGTTTGTGTTTGTGTGGGGGTGGAGCACATTGGACATGAGGTCGATGATTTCATGTGTGTTTCATCAAAGTACAGTCATATTGGTTAGTTTACAGCTAAAAAAAAACAACGCGTTTAGGTGTGCAGTACCTCTGTGAGTTCTGAAGAAGTGTTCTGAATGAGCGCACCGGCTCTACAGGTTGGTAAATAAGCAGCTAAAAGATGATTGTGCCTTCACTGTGGTCCAGTTTGGGCTTCCAGCAAAGCAGCATCATCTCACTGTGATGATGCTGACAGTCAGTGTGTCACATGGGACGCTGAGGAAAAGACCAAAAAAACACAAACCTGCAACTTTAACTTCCTCTTTTCTCAGTTGAGTTCTGAATATAAAGTTTTTCTCTTGCAGATTTGTGTTTTTTCTCATCATATGACACATTACAATACAATACTGCAGAATCACAGCAAATTAGAACAGCCTTTATTTTCCTCTACTGATCTCTACTCTCTGTGGGAACTTTGTTAGTAACAGTTAGTGAAGCACTGCGTCTTCATTTCTGGCTTCCTCTCGACACGCAAAGCATTCTTCCACAAACACCCCCCCAAAAAATATACTTTACTAACATCTGGGATATCAGAAACGATAGCTTACTCACTGAGACGAAAGGTCCTTTTTTTTTTTTTAATGAGGCCACTTTTTGGAGGTAAGTTTCCAAAAGAATTGCGGATAACTTAACAGACAAGGGACGCACTTCCTGTTTGAAATGCTGAGTGTTGGCGGTTCAAAGTGATTCAGAGGTAAACGTTCACTATGTTGTAAAAACAGCAGCAGGAACGAGAGACGGGACAGTTTGCTCAGACAGAACGCCCGTTGGACAGAGCTCACACTACGGCTTTAAGTCACGCTACCGTCATCGGCACTGACTTCACACACGTCGTCATCGCACACGCTTCGACCCAACCCCAGACCGGCGAACAACCCTGGTCCCTGACCGGGACTCTGGGAGACCACCCCTAACAGGGCCCCTGTGGCGGCCATATTGTTGTTGCTACTTCCTGTGGCTGAGATGCCGGAAATATGTGGAGGAGCAGCAATCATTCCTCCTCCTCTCCCTCCTCCTCCCAGAATACCGCCCTGTCCTCCCTCGCCTCCAGACAGGAGGAGGTGAGGGGAGGCAATCAAATCTATCCCATCCTCACCTCCTCCTCCTCCTCCTCCTCCTCTTCTCCCTCCCTCCCCGCCATCGCCTCCCTCCCCCAGCCCGCTGCGCCTCTCGCAGTGCGAGCGGTGCCGCATGAAGCTGTCGCGCCACATGAACTTCTTGCCGCAGCCGAGGCAGTCGTACGGCTTGAGGCCCGTGTGCGTCTTCATGTGCTCCGTGAGGTGATGCTTCATCTTGAACTTCTTGGCACAGACGGGGCAGTGGAAGGGCCTCAGGTCCAGGTGCATGTTTATGTGGCGGTCCCTCATGCTCTTGTGCGTGAAGGTCTTACCACAGTGGCACATGAACACTTTCCCTGAACCCCCGGCGCCGATGCCGCCTCCAATCCCCCCACCGTCCATGCCATCGACTCCCAGACCGCCCTGCGCAGACGGGTGGACCGCGCCGTGCTCCAGACCGGGACCTTTGAAAGAGGCTCCTCCCATCATACCACCGGCCATCCCCAGGGGAGGCGCGGTGGCGTCCAGGGAGAGTCCGGAGGCCTGGCTGTAGAGGAGGATCTGGTTCCCCTGCATGTCCAGGGGGAAGAGCTGGGCCCGGGCCGAGGCGGCAGACTGAACCTGGCCCAGCAGCGCTGACACGGCGCGGCTAGCGCTCTGGCTCTGACCCGCTGCACTGTCATGAAGGTGAGCTAAAGTCTGGTCCATTAGACTGCCTTCAAACTTGAGGTAGTCTTCTGACGACTGGCAGTAGTCCACCTGGAGACACACAGAGATATGTGATGAGTGCAAAATGCAGGGACTGTGCTGCATCAGGACCATTTGCAGAATTTCAAACTTTTCAGTGATTTTACAGACTTCTCCACAGAGCGCTCTGCACCTGCATGTTGGACAGTCGACCCAAGTCTGCATGAGTCTAGAAAAGTTTAGAAGTTTAAAAACATATATTTATTTTGCACATCACACAGGTTCAGATGGCTGTATTTCTGTTTCACCCATAGACTGGATATAAGAAGTGGACGTAGTCATCATGACGTCACCCATTGGTTTGTGTACAGTTTGAATTGTTGAACCGTTGGAGCCCCCTGATGGTGATATTAAAACACACACAGCACCAGCTTGCACCCGGTCTGTCTCACCTTTCCACGAACACAAACGTCTGCTGTCACAATATCTTGAAAGATGCTACATGAAAACTCGACACCTCGCGTCTTTAGAACCGGCCTCAGCTCACCTGTGAGTCCATGTCGCTCTCTGCTCTGCCTCCCAGATCGGCCGAGAGGCTCCGAACGTTGGAGATGTTGAAGTTGCTTCTCTCCCTCTCTCTGGCCAGCTCCATCTCCCTCTCGTCCTCGTCCTCCTCGTCCTCTCCTCCCTCCTCCCCGGACACTACGATGAGGTCGTCGTCCTCCATGCGTTCGCTTTTCACCACCACCCACTGTTTACGGGGCATGATGCTGGGCTGGCTGTAGGTGGGACGCTTCTGCAGCGGCATCGCCGAGTCCTCCCCGTCCTTTCAATTGAGATAGTTAATTAAGGGTTTCTGGTCTAGAAAAAGCAGCTTGACTACTACTTTTTATATTCTAGTGTTTCATAAACCCTACAGGTTTTTGTTCTTTTTAAAAGGGAAGGAAAACCTGAAAAGGACCAACGCCGAGTTTAAACCAAATGGAATGATGAGGAAATAGATATAAAAACACTCAGGATACAGAATATTCCTCCTGTTTAAACAGAGCTCCCGCTTGATTGAAAATGAAAGGTCTTCAGATCAGACTAAAGGTGCACGGCTCACCTGATAAGAGGACACGCCAAAGCTGTCGCTAACCCCGACCTCCTGCTCTGACGCTGAGCTCATCTTCTTCCTCCTTCCGCTGCCTCCTCCTCCTCCTCCTCCTCCTCCTCCTCTCTTCCTTTGGTGGTACAACACCTCCTCCTCTTCCTCCTCCACTTCCTCCTCCTCCTCCTCCTCCTCCTCAATGAGGAAGGCTTCCTCTCTTCCCGACGGGGTGCAGTAGCTGGGGGTGTTGCTGGCCCCGCCTCCATCCGCTGACGCCCCGGCTGCGGCTGCACCGCTTCCTCCGAAGCTGCTCCCGTCTCTGGGGCTGAAGTAGTTGGTGCTGCTGGGAGACTGGCTCTCACTCACTGACGGGCGGCTGGGAGGTTGGGAGGCGCGCTGGGGCTCGTTGGACCCTTCGACCTGGGCTTGACCGCCACCGCCATCCCTGCCAGCCCCATTACCTCCGCCTGCAACACCGTCGCCATTGCTGCTGCTGCATCCGAGGTTGGCTGAGCCTCCGCCTCCTCCTCTGACAGTTGCTCCGTCCTGCATGCCGCCGCCTCCTCCTCCTCCGCCGCTCCCCCCTCCCGCTGCAGCCCGGCCCTCCTTCAGCAGCTCAGTGCACTTGTCCACGATGTGCCACATCTGCAGGACGCTGCCCACCGTGAGGTAGTTGACGATGTCATCGCGCAGCATCCGGAGCTGACCGGTGTAGGCGCAGCTCAGCACGCTCTCAAACGCCAGCGGGTCCATCACTGCCGGGATGGAGACGGTCGACATGTTCTTCAGTAGCACCTGGTGGTGGTGGGGGGGGGGGATAGATCACAATAATACGTTTAGCAATTTTTGAATAATTTGTCCTCCTCTCCTCCCCACTCCCTTCAATGCCGCCTTTCTCTTATTTGTTAAGACACTTGTCATGGTCACAATCCAACCCCGTACTAATACTCAGTACTAATACTCTAATACTTCTCTCTCACCAGTCTGCAATAGCTGGGATTCAGACAGTGGAGGGCAGTCGCTATGCATACTTATAAGGAAGAATTCAAACTCTTTTCACTGATGTGTCAAGATTAGGACCTGAATCCATCAACAACCACCCTAAATACACATACACACACTGGTTTAGAGGTTTAGCTGCTCTGTTTCACTCTCCCTGTTGTTTACGACACATGTTGCTTACATTATACACAGAGTGTTGACTGAAGTGTGTCGTATCCACAAAGACGTATAAAGTCAACTATCTCCCTTTGAATCCATATCCATTATTGTGTCTCGATATCTTTTACAGTGAGTCTGGTTAAACCAAACTGTCATAGGTCATAAAGTTTGAGACAGCTGCTATGGAATCCCATACAAGCGCTCAAATACAAGTTGCATGCCTCTGAATCTGATTTTCAAGGCACGTTTTTGACATGGTCCAGATCAGAGATGGATAAACAGGACTCCATGTTTTATGTGTTCGTACTGAATGGAAAACGTCAGCAGCTAAACGCTCCCACCTGGTCGTGGAAGTAGGGCGAGGAGGCGGCCAGGACGCAGCGGTGGGCTTTGAACACTTGTCCCTGGACGTGGATGGAGAGGTCACACAGCCTGCCGTCTTCTCTCTGCCGGTTCAGGCTGTCCAGCACCGAGGCCTGAGCGCCGGGGAAGCACACCTGCACCACCGGGCCAGACGTGTCGCTGGGAGCTGAGCTGCTGCTGCTGCTGCCCACTTCCATGGACAGGGACTGCATCTAGGGGGGAGAAAGATTTCATGACTGGCAATTCACTAATGTTTTCAGATTAAGTCCGACTGCTTCCATTATGATTTGTTACTGCTGAATCTGTCCAGGCCACAGTGAAGTTTGATGTAGGGATGTAGTAGAAGTACCACAACAGGCAGAGGGCCTTGTTCTGATATCCAGATGAGGTACATCACCACATCTGTTTAGGTATGGAAAAATCACTTGTGTAAATGTCACATGACTGTCATTCTCAACTCCTTTATTTACGTAGTAAGTGCTTTGTAGTGGTAATATATGCAATATTATGAATTTGAGGTATTTTTTAAATCCCAAAATACAGAAATCTAGATACTTAGTTTATTAAGTAACAGTCCTGCAATAAATTCTACGTTCAACGATTTTGTTATAAAATGTTTTAGAGAGGTGATGATTAGCGTAGCAACAAATTATTATTTTTATTACGATTACTGTCAATTATCATCTTGTTCTATAATCGTTTATTCAATAAAATATCAGAAAACAGAGAGAAACGAAGGTAACATCTTCAAATGTCTTGTTTCATAAAACCAACAAAGACATTTCGATTTCAATGAAAAGCAGCAAATCCTCACATCAGACCACACTTTTGTCTTTTGTTTTGTCTTAGAAAATTACTCAATAATAATCATTTATCAAATTATCAAAATAACTGCTGATTCATTTCCTGTCAATCCACCTATCGATTGATCAACTAATTGCTGATTCTTAACTTAATGATTTGATGGAGGCCTGCTGCTGCTGTTAACCTGCATGAGTCCACACTGAGAGGTGCACGGAGCGCGTGTTGTGTGTCGAGCACCGTGCGTGTTATGTCAGGCTGTCCCTGCTCTCCTGTGAACTGATTGCACTTTGACAGCCTGATAGTGATGAAGAGCTCCTGTAAGGCTTCACATAGACCACACACGCATCACGTCATTAGTTATGAGGAGGAACAGCCTACAACATGACATCCATGACACTTTGTTGCTGTGTTATTAGCGCTTGGGGGGGGGGGGGGGGATCAACAGCTGGAGTAAAAGCAGACTTTTAGTTGACAAGCTACAAAGGCGAAGCCGTGGATTGAGGATTCACGCTGGCGTGGTTGTTAAATTGTTCCGCTGGTGTTCGTCTTCAGCTCTCAGACAGCAGACAGAAACGGCGGCAGACCGTCAGAGGTTCGGACTCTAATCACACCTTTACAGATGTGACGTTAGCCTGCTAGCTAGCTCAGACGGCTGGCTACAAGAAGAAAAGAAAAGAGCCATGACGCGCTGCGGGCATTAAACTCACCGTTTTATTCGACACGGCAGCCGGCTGAAGTAGCGTCTCTGTCCGAGCTGACGGCGGTGTGTGCTGCCAGCTTATCCAGGCCCTGAAGTTTGGGGACCATTTTTGGAAAATATTCTTCCCATCTGATCTCCTGCAGCGGCAGACAGCGACGCGTCGCCTTTAAAAGGATTCCAGACAGACGAGCCAGACTTTGGCCGACAAAAAACACGCAAAGTAAACAATGGAAGAAACACCTGAAATACAGCGTTAATATACGCAATAACAGTCATAGACGAAAAGTGATGTTTGATTTGAAATAATAGACATTCATTTGTCTTATTCTATTATCTTTATCCCATATTAGCTCTCTGAAGAGCATTGACACATATGCTCTATGTATAGGCTGCATATGTTAGATAATAAGCAACATGAAATTATTTCCACCGTATATTTCATCTTTTATGGGATATTTAAATGCATGAAATACTGTCAAGAAAAATGTAACTAGAACAATAAAGGATTATATATATATATATATACACAGTGGGGCAAAAAAGTATTTAGTCAGCCACCAATTGTGCAAGTTCTCCCACTTAAAAAGATGAGAGAGGCCTGTAATTTTCATCATAGGTATATCTCAACTATGAGACAAAATGAGAAAAAAAAAAAAAAAAAGAAATCCAGAAAATCACATTGTAGGATTTTTAAAGAATTTATTTGCAAATTATGGTGGAAAATAAGTATTTGGTCAATAACAAAAGTTAATCTCAATACTTTGTTATATACCCTTTGTTGGCAATGACAGAGGTCAAACATTTTCTGTAAGTCTTCACAAGCTTTTCACACACTGTTGCTGGTATTTTGGCCCATTCCTCCATGCAGATCTCCTCTAGAGCAGTGATGTTTTGGGGCTGTCGCTGGGCAACACGGACTTTCAACTCCCTCCACAGATTTTCTATGGGGTTGAGATCTGGAGACTGGCTAGGCCACTCCAGGACCTTGAAATGCTTCTTACGAAGCCACTCCTTCGTTGCCCGGGCAGTGTGTTTGGGATCATTGTCATGCTGAAAAACCCAGCCACGTTTCATCTTCAATGCCCTTGCTGATGGAAGGAGGTTTCCACTCAAAATCTTACGATACATGGCCCCATTCATTCTTTCCTTTACACGGATCAGTCGTCCTGGTCCCCTTGCAGAATAACAGCCCCAAAGCATGATGTTTCCACCCCCATGCTTCACAGTAGGTATGGTGTTCTTTGGATGCAACTCTGCATTCTTTCTCCTCCAAACACGACGAGTTGAGTTTTTACCAAAAAGTTCTATTTTGGTTTCATCTGACCATATGACATTCTCCCAATCCTCTTCTGGATCATCCAAATGCTCTCTAGCAAACTTCAGACGGGCCTGGACATGTACTGGCTTAAGCAGGGGGACACGTCTGGCACTGCAGGATTTGAGTCCCTGGCGGCGTAGTGTGCTACTGATGGTAGCCTTTGTTACTTTGGTCCCAGCTCTCTGCAGGTCATTCACTAGGTCCCCCCCGTGTGGTTCTGGGATTTTTGTTCACCGTTCTTGTGATCATTTTGACCCCACGGGGTGAGATCTTGCGTGGAGCCCCAGATGGAGGGAGACTATCAGTGGTCTTGTATGTCTTCCATTTTCTAATAATTGCTCCCACAGTTCATTTCTTCACAACAAGCTGCTTACCTATTGCAGATTCAGTCTTCCCAGCCTGGTGCAGGTCTACAATTTTGTTTCTGGTGTCCTTTGACAGCTCTTTGGTCTTGGCCATAGTGGAGTTTGGAGTGTGACTGTTTGAGGTTGTGGACAGGTGTCTTTTATACTGATAACGAGTTCAAACAGGTGCCATTAATACAGGTAACGAGTGGAGGACAGAGGAGCCTCTTAAAGAAGAAGTTACAGGTCTGTGAGAGCCAGAAATCTTGCTTGTTTGTAGGTGACCAAATACTTATTTTACCGAGGAATTTACCAATTAATTCATTAAAAATCCTACATGGGATTTCCTGGATTATTTTCCCCCATTCTGTCTCTCATAGTTGAAGTATACCTATGATGAAAATTACAGGCCTCTCTCATCTTTTTAAGTGGGAGAACTTGCACAATTGGTGGCTGACTAAATACTTTTTTGCCCCACTGTATATATATATATATATATATATATATATACATACAGGGACAAAATTGTTGGTACCCTTCCGTTAAAGAAAGAAAAACCCACAATGGTCCCTGAAATAACTTGAAACTGACAAAAGTAATAATAAATAAAAATGTACTGAAAATGAACTAATGAAAATCAGACATTGCTTTTGAATTGTGGTTCAACAGAATCATTAAAAAAAACAAACTAATGCACTGCAATCAAGCGATTTCTGTAACTCTCAGTGAGACTTCTGCACCTGTCAACAGGTATTTTGGCCCACTCCTGTCTCAGGTTTGAAGGGTGCCTCCTCCAGACTGCATGTTTCAGCTTCTTGCACAGATGTTCAATAGGATTTAGATCAGGGCTCATAGAAGGCCTCTTCAGAGTAGTCCAATGTTTTGCTCTTAGCCATTCGTGGGTGTTTTTAACAATGTTTTGGGTCATTCTCCTGTTCGAGGACCCATGACCTGTGACTGAGACCAAGCTTTCTGACACTGGGCAGCACATTTTGCTCCAGAATGCCTCGATTGTCTTGAGATTTCATTGTACCCTGCACTGATTAAAGACACCCTGTGACAGATGCAGCAAAGCAGCCCCAGAACATAACCGAGCCTCCTCCATGTTTCACAGTAGTGTTCTTTTCTTTGTATGCTTCATTTTTGTGTCTGTGAACATAGAACAAATTTTTTGACAGCTTTGTCTCATCTATCTGAAGGACATTCTCCCAGAAGCTTTGAGGCTTGTCAATATGCATTTTGGCAAATTCCAGTTGCAAAACTGGAACTTTTTGGCAAGTCACATTATTTGAAGAATATAAATACTTCACCCAATTCTGTGTTACACCTTTAATAACACCTTCATTCAAACACAACACCATTTCTTCATTCCATTTGAAATGTAAGGCCAATAAGACCTCATTTACATGAACTTTTAATTGTTTTTTTAGTAAAAATAAATAAAATCAATGACGATCAGAGTCACGTGTTGATAGAATACAGACTGGTATATGTCAAAGTTTAGTGAGGATGATGTTTTTAAACCACTTCAATTTTTCAATGGCAGCAAATATCACACCTGTTGTCCTCTGGGATCAGAAATGACCCCGTCTGCTTTGACTGTTTATAAAGCATAAAGTAGAAATCATCACCCACCTCTGTTTCTCCTTTTAGTCAACTTCATTCCAACTCATTACCTAACATATAAAACATGTCAACATTCATTTCCGAAACATTTAAAAGGGTGCTGGTTATTAAGCAATGAACATCAATCCTTTGCCACCGTAAAGCCTGATAAATGTACTGTATACGACCAAACACGTTTGTCCTCCAGGGTTGATGTTGAAACATAACTCATAACTATCATAACGTAGTAGAATGACACTGAAGTCAGGAAAGTAGAACAAGAGAATTCCAATGCATTAGCTATAAAACATGCTTTATGTTTATGAAAACATTGGAAAAACTCACATGAAATAAACATAAAGCAGCAGAGAATATAAATAGCCCATCTAATGTCTTTATTATTACATCATGTTGGGCCAGAAAGTAGATAGAAAACAAACAATGACTGTTTATCATCAAAAGTCAAGAAAAGCTAAAGTGACAGTATTCGATATCCACACAATTTATTTGCAACTTTTGTGCAAGAAAAAAACATTTAAATAGGATAAAAACCAGGATATGGTTCCTCTTATTGATACAGGACATGTTCAATGAAGATTGAATGTCTCAACTGGAGAATTTCCTCATAAATCAAGAACCCATGTAATATGTATTTAAAACCTAACTAGAAACATGCATATGTACACATAGTCGATTAAATGTTTAAAAGACAGTATTAGTGATCACTAATGAAAGTCCTGAGAATACACAGGCAACTCTTGAGCGCCGTCTCACTGATTCACTCTACTTCTTGTTGGCATTCGCGGTCCCAATCACACAGTCATTCACCTGTAAAGAGAGGAAACAACATCTCCTGTCAATTATGAGAAAATGATACAACCGTCACAGTAAGTGAGTGTTAAAAGCATTCCAGGAGTCGTTTTGTTATAACTAGTCAACAAATTATAATGTTAAAAAATGGTGGAAAATGAAGCTGTGGGTCAAGGAAACAGATTATTTGTTGATTAAGAATAAAACATGTTTAACATAAGCTAGATGGTGCATTTTTAAACCAGGAACTACTTTACTCCTGTACTCTCAGCTAATAAATGTAACTTTACACTAAAGTTCACATCATGTGATTAATGTACTCATGTCACATTTTACCAGCCGTGTCATCAAGACAGGACTTTAAACAACCAGAGATGCAGCTCACCTTGCTGGCAAACCTCAGGGAGTTCAGGGTTTCTCCGAAGCTGTCTGACTCAGGGGCGATGTTCACAAACATCAGGCTGGGATGACAACAGAAATAAAGTCATTAGAATACTAGAACTCAGAATGCATTCTTTCCCACCCTGATGAAACCCATTACTGTTGACAAATGATTGACACAGCATCTGTTGGCCGAGACCACCGATGTCTGAACTCACGTTTTGCTGTTCCCTCCCAAGCACCCCTGCAGCAGGTACGTCAGCTTGGAGTTCCTGTACGGAATGAAGCTCTCCTGGAACACAAACACAAATCAATTCACGCCACAAACCAAATGAAGAAGGAAAAATGAACATCATTCAGAGGTGTTGTTTTGTAGGGTGGAAGTAAACCAGAAGTGTGTGCACTGTGCTTACTGACCTTGTTGGCCAGCGCGGTGATGACTATGCCGAGGTTGGACAGGGAGCCGTTGATGGCGGTCATCTCCTTAAAGCGCTCTCCCTGAGACTGACTCTTCAGCATTCGCTCACTGCCGGCCAAGTCCACCAGGCACAAAGTGGCTAAACACACACAAAATTACACAAGCAGGTTTAACGGAAATATAAACGTAGAACTCAGATTATAAAATGAGCACATATGTCACGTTTGCAAAAAGACAGCCGAGCAAGATATCTACCCTAACCACAGAGTTCTGTTCTAAACACACAAGTGAAAGCACATTTCGGACACTGGTGTAATCCGCGGGATTATACTCACACTTGCATTTGACATCCCTGCCAACGTTCACTCCCTCGATATCCAGCTGGAACACTGAATGGGAGCGAGAGGAGCGGTCGTTCTGGGCTGTCTGGGCCGTGGAGCGATTCTGATTGGCCAGCATGATCAGGCCGAGAACCTGGCAGGTGGAGGGGATCAAACAGAGTATTTACTGTAAAGCAACACATGTAGAAACAACATGGATACATAGTTAACTGATATGTCAATCATACTTGTCTATTAATTTAACTCTGCTGTGCCTGACTCTAATCTTTCATATTTGTTGTAACATGCCAATTATGTTGCTGGACGGTTAAATGACTTAAATCGTCTGAGATACACGTGTCCAGCGTACCTGATCCTCGTTGCAGACCCTTTCGTACGTGAGGTTGGTGATCGTCACCTCGTTGTTGGGGGACTTCCGGATCTCGTGCTCGGGCCGCTTGCTGGCCTTGCCAGAGTAGAGGAGGTCTCGCAGGCTCTCGTTGTATATTTCCACAAAGCTCGCCGTGAAGGTGAACTGAGATAAAAACAGAAATGATTCCCACATTTGATGATCATGTTCCCCTCCCCTCATCGTACTGCATCTCCTCCACAGACACTAACACGCTGAGAGCCAATAGCAGACAGACATTGGTGGTATGAGATGGAGAGACTGTCCCTGGTTTGTTTTGGTATCAACAGTATGAATCTACACCGATGTGAGACTCTGGGAAAGAGACGTTTTCTTGCGTTGCGTTGGTTGAGTTTTAGTTTTGCTCAAAAATTAGTATAATGAACAATTTTGTATTTTACTATTTCGCTCCTTTAATTTAATACTTTGTGTTGGTCAACACATCGGACATCAATAAGGAGGCTTTTGCTCCAGTATTTGACATTATTGCTGACATCCTCTACAGCGACGATACTAGAACACCGATTCCCTCAGGAGTTGGATGAGACCAAAAACATGACTGCTGCTCTGCTCTGTAACAGCTGGATGTGTCGATCAGCAAATGAACTGACAGATTTGCCATATCAACTACAAAGGTGATGAAACTTCCAAGTGTGTTCACATGTTTCTCCTAAAGTGACCAGAAACAATAAGTTATGGCAGATTTAATGAGTAAAAATACTTTCTATAACAGGATGAAATAGACAAAGAGTTCATTCTGAATACTACGACCTCCTTCCCTGTATGCGTTCTCATGCGTGACATTACACACTGACCTCCCAGCCCTGTGCCTCCAGCTTCTCTGCTGCTCTGAAGATTTGCTTCACGGCTCTGGGAATGACACCTCTGGACACGTCAAACTCGTCTCCCTCCATGGTGTACGTCTTTCCGCTCCCCGTCTGGCCGTAGGCAAAGCAGCAGACGTTGTAGCCGTCCAATGCAGACTGCACCAGCAGCGAGATCTCATCGAAGACCTGGAAACAAATTGACAAAATCACCATGAATTTCCTGCTCCGGTGGGAAACAGACACAAAATATTCACGCGTTTTATACTTTGATAACTTAAAGACTCTTTTATTGTACATTTTGATGCATGTTGTTTACCTCCTGTTGTGAAGACTGAGGGCCAAACACTCGGTCAAAACTGAAGTTGTAATTCTTGTGAGTGTCAGCAGTTTTGCCTGTGTGAGACTGAAAAGCAGAATTAAGTTTTGTACTCAAAGCAATATGTCAACATTTCTGCCTCTTCTTCTTTAAGGCGAGTTTGATGGAGCACTGAGAACATGTTTGTTATGTTAACTGTGACATCCAATTCATTACAATCATTTCTTATCTACAATGTAACTGGCTGGTTAGACAGGAAATACATCACAGAAACTCTGGATGCTACCCGCTACTGTGGCTACAGAGCACAAACATGCCTTGATTGATCTATTTATTCATACATCTGCTGTGGTATGCTGACAGGATTCTCACCTCCTCTGTTTTGGCCAGCGTTATCGTCTTGTTGTCGCTGGCCGCTAACTGAATGTGCTCGCTGAGGCCTCCCTCCACCAGAGGGCGCACCCTGCAAAAGACCCTGATGTTGCCCTGCAAGAAAAGGGTGATGGACAAATTAGTCGAGAGACAGCGAGATCCTCCTTGTGGCACTGGCAGCTCAGTGGCAAGCGTCAGTCAGGTGTCACAACAGCAGCAAGCGAGCTGCACTCGTTCGGCACCCGTCAAGAAGCTGGCGGGCTGAGTGAGCAGAGCCACATTTCCTGAGAACAACCATTGTTGTTACGATAGGATTTTGATGAAACTATATTACGAACTGTATTGCATCAAACAATCCACAGATTAATCGAAAACTTGATTCTTGCTGTGTACATGGCTACATGAATATTAAATCGCATGTAGTCAAATATTGTTGCTAACATACTCCCATCGGCCCACGTTTATTTATTTATTTTTCTTATAATGTTATCCTGGTATGTGCTTGCATCATAGACTAACAGTTTTCTTGTATACGGTCATTTTATTGCCTTGACTTTTATTTTGGCAATTTTTTACTTCCGGACTACCTGTCTTGCTTTGCGTCGCTCTTCAAAAGAAAAAACAAATAAACCATAAAACAAACTATCAAAACGTACACGGACCAGGGGGGCACACTCCCCCGACTACTGGTGGCACTCCCCCAGTGGCTCGCTTGCCACTGCAGTGCCAGTGCCACAAGGAGGATCTCGGCCTTGCTGAATTAGTCTCGTTAGTCAGAGAGAAGATTAACAACTGCCAACAACACAACAAAAATCATGATGAAGAAATGGAAACCACCAGCGTTCTCCTCTGTAGAGTAAGAACTACACTGTCACTGGACGGTGTTGAGCCGTTACTCTATGTTCTAACTTGCCTTGAGCTCCTGGATGGTATTATGGAGCCCCCTGCGCTCCATCTCCCCGGCATGAAGCTCGTCCTTCTGCTGGACCACAGTGTCCTTGAGAGAGCGGGCCTCTTCCTCCGTGTCTCTGAGGGTCACCTGCAGACGGGCCAGAGTCGACTCCTGCACCGACAGCTTCATCTGGAGAGGAAAAATAATATGTTAAAATAATATTCAAACTTCTTGATTGGATTTCTGGAAAGTAACGGCTCCGTTACGGTTTGTTAAATGATAATAATAGTCCTGTGGTAGCACACAATGTGGCATATTTACGTGTTGATACCACACAGCCAGTATTGGCAGTTATTCCAGCAGCAGACTTTATACCTTGAGCGTTTGCAGCTCCGTCTCCTGACTGTCCCGCAGAGTCTCCATGACCCTGTATTTGCTCTCTAAGTTGGAGAGCTCCTTTTCAAGAGTGCTCTTATCACTAGACACCATCTCCAACTCGTCCCGCACTCCTGCCAATGCCTGCAGCTCCGCCTCATACTCACTGAAACCAGAGGAGACATTTAATGGCATCAGACAAACCACATTATGAGGAGTCATTCTTTCTTCTTTTTTTTTTTAATAAATGGAATGTTTCTCAGTACCTGATCTGGCTCCTCTGCTTGGCAATATTTGTCTCCATTTCAGCCACTCTTGACTGGCTCTGGACCATCGTGACTCTCAGCGTCTCATTCTCCTGGTTGGTAGCTTTGACCTTGGTCTGGTAGTTTTGGATCTTACCCTCCATGTCGCTGACCTTGCCCCTCAAGTCCCATGCTTGACGCTTGGTGCCCCCGACCACACCTGTGCACAACAGGCATAAGCAACAGGTGTGACGGTTCCATTCAGACCTCAGAGTCTCTTTCACATCACACATCTTCACGTGTCACAGTAGGTAAAAAGCACAGGTGTAAATGATGAAATGAATGGTGGCTGAAATCCATTGCTGCTGTCCTGGTATTCTGCTCATTGTGAAAGCTTACTGGGACACATGAAGAGAGCAGAGCCACTGTTAGAAGTAACACATCTGCTTTTCCTTCTACAAACGAGTCAAAATGTCTGCTGTGAAAAAGGCATATTCTAAATATGATCGTGTAGAACATGTCATTCAAGAGATTCTGCAAAAAACTATTCAACTTGATCCTCTTTCACCATAAGCAGGTTAGTAACAAAATGTAATCCCTCATCTGCAGCTTCTAACATTTCACAGACTGTTAATTGCTTCAATAATTCAGCCAACAGGTTTTTCTCAAAGCTTCTGTGGGGAGTCATCATGGGTAACATTAATGCTAACTGACTTTTTACTAACCAGCTGGCAAACAATGTAATGTTTTATGGCCTGTTAATAACTTGTGTTGATCTACTCACTAGGTCCCGACAGCACGCAAACTTATTTATTTATTTATTCTAATTTGGGTAAGCAAGTATTCTATTGATGCAACTATTTAAATTTAGTTTAAACTTGGAGTTACTAAACAGTGATTAGATTTTAAATGTGCAACAGAGCTCTGCTTAATTCAAATCTGCTAAATTGCATCAGAGCTAATCCCAGCCTTAAACTCCAAACCATTGTTTTCATTTGCCAGGAAGGCTCGTAGCTCATTAACTGATTCACTTGATTTGACAACATTCACTCAGGAACAAGTGGAAAGGATTTATTCACCAGGTTTTGCTCCTGTGGGTGCAACAGTTTGTTTCACGTTGCCTCCCTTTGCTGCAGTTGAAGCTATAGATCGTTTCAGGACACCTGACGGGACAAAAACACAGTAAAGAACAATGTCAAAATCATTCACCCGTTACCTTGATAATAATACCCTGTGCTTATGATGGATCCAAAGCCCTTCTACATGTTCTTGCTACCAGTTTGTAAACTTTACTCATGAAATACTTTCTATATAAATACATTACACCCAGGTTAAACTAAAACTGTCTTTGCTCCAATGAGGACATGTGAACATAAACAGTACCCAGCCCAGCTTATTCACTTTGCTCCATCACCAAGCAGACCGCTCATCTTACCTCTGGAAGGACCAACAGCCACGGTGGCAGCGCCCACACCTCTGACTGGCCTCGCTGTGTGGGGGACAACGTGGGACAGACAGGTTTATGTTTTGTCAAAATAATAAAAATAGGATAATAACCTCAAATGATCTCATACACTCTTGGTGCATTCTGACCTTGGTGAAAAACAAAGACTCTAAAAGTCAGCTAACTTACAAATCGGTGCCCTGGTTGCTGCAACGGGAGGCCGTCTGCCACCGATGATGGTTGCTGCTGCATGTGGTACGACGGGCTCTGGGTCCTTACGAATCCTCTTCTGCAAACACAAAAAGCACCACCGGCATCAGGCAACAGCAGGGATTCAACCTCTTGGGCTATAACAATAATCAAATTATTCTAGCACACCTATCATGCATGATCATTATCTGGAGGCAGTGTGGAGTACTAATTGGCAGCACCACCACAAACAAGAAGTTCCACATCACATAACATTGTACGACATCATAATCAGCTTCATGGCAGAGAGAGTAACTCCATTTTAATGTTAAGATCTTGTGAGAGGCCAACATGTGGATGCTTGAACCTATGAGCTGGATAACAGGTTACTTTACATGCAGAGCAGCTTGAGGTGCAGCAGCAGAATAAAACTGACAGACAAAAAAGATGTAGAGAGTTTTAGTACATTTACAAACCTGAGCAGGCGCAAGGTCTTGTCCATTCTCTGAGCTGCTGCTGCTCGCCAGAAGGACCCTCTTGTTTGAACTGACTGGCAAGCGGGACATGTTCTGTTGAGGGTGAAGAGGTCAATTATGATCCAAACAGACCATCACAGGAAAAGATAGAGGTATGTTTCTGCTAGATATAAAGAAAAGTGGGTACTCAGCACAGGTATCACCTCTAGACTTAATTTACAGGCGCTGTATGCTACCTTCACAAACTCCTCCAAGCAGATTAACCACATTTACAAGTCTCAATTTAGATTGGCGATATCTTATCTGATATCTGAACGTCATGATGCTAAACCACAAAGCTTTTGAACTTTCACAGAGCAGTGCTGCAGTGGGTAAGCTGAGGATTTACACGATTCACCAATGAACAAAAAGCTGTTCTAACTCGACTCTAAGTTGACGTGCATGGCTCACTGTAATGTCTGTGACACACTAAAGAGAATGGGACCATGATTCATTTCATCAATTACACATCTGTGTTTACCCTGCTACGACATGTCAAAATGGCTGCAGTGAAAAGAGCCTGTTTGAGGGGTGAATTTACACACACACACACACACACACACACATTAATAAAGTGGAATCGTTATGAAACCACACCGCCTGACATTCTCACAAACATCGTTTTAATAATATATAGCATTAGCTAGTTAGAACTTTTCTCGCAGCTCTAGCTCTATAAAGCTTTTGAGAGAGAAACAAAATAATAGTTTCCTCTTAGTATGCGTTAACGTTATAGACAAAATAATCCAAACATTAACTTTATGCTTTTTAATTTACTCAAAAACTAGCTAGCCTAACTAACTAGTTGTTTGAGCTCAGGTCAACGAGGCCGAACGTTACAGGCCATACATAGCAAAAATAAGTTAAAAACGTAACGTTATAATGTTCCCAAGAAGTTGATAAAATATCTGTTACAACATAAGGTGGTATATGTATTATTTTTAATCATCTATAATGGGGCAGTCATTTTGGACCCGGAACACAAAAGTATTTAAAATTAAACTAAAACATCAAGAGGATTATATTAGTTTCGACAGATTGCCATTAGCCATGAAAAACCGACCTTCATGTTTACACTCAAGTAGCTAAATTTGCTAATTTGACTAAATGGTTGCTGCTACCAGTTACCGTGAGCATAAAAGGCAAATAGCTACGTTACACCACTGGAACTATCGTCACCGGGCAAACTTAAAAATGAAACGAAAGAAACAATAAACTTTGAGTTATTAAAACATTTACCTGAATTAACGCTGTTTTCACAAAAGGATGTCTCCAATCCGCTGTTTCCGGCCGTTTGAATTTCAAATCTAACTGTTTTGGTGGGTGCTTCGGAAAACCTGCCGTGATTGGTGGAGCCAGCGTAAACCCCGCCTCTGTTTTTATGTATGCTCGGTAGGACGCAAGGAGTGTCCCGCTTGGGCGGGATATACACTGTTCGCACAGTAAAGCCTACTGCAGACTAGTCTAATTTATCTAACGGATCACATTTTATACTACAATCAATGTAGTTGATTTACTATTGAATAATATTCTTATGATGATGATGATTTATAGTACAGTATTGATGATTAGCAATCTCACAAACCTGCTAAAATGTTTCTCACCACAAAATGTTTTCCATAAAACTGAGACACACTTCTTCCCTGACAAACCACTATGTGTTCACTATGTTTGGTAGGCGATCAACAATATATTTCTTTCTCTTTTACAGCACAATTTCACTTTTCCAAACACCAACTGTAATTGTGGGAGCTATTATTTTGGAGCACATGGATCCCTTTTACACATTCAAACCGGAACATTACACAATCGTACATTCTCACCAGTTCCACACAGTCTGGATTGTAATCAAATAAATCAGACAAATAAGGTTATTTTTTTTTTTTCCATCATAAACGTTTTTCGAACTTTATTCTCCTTAAGGGAAGAAACAGTCTGTTCAGATGAGCAAGAGGTGAAACTGTGCACACAGTATGCAAGAGTGTGGCATATAAGAGGGCCGTTAATAACTGTACTATTATCAGGAGCATCAGAAATAACATTAATAGGAATAGTGAGAATCTTGTTATTTTTCATAAAAAAAGACACATTAAAACACAAGGAGCAGCATACATGAGGACAAGCAGCCGGCTGTTACAGGCTGCTTGAACATTCTGATTGGGTGGAGACAGCTTGTGCACACAAACATGGCAGTAGTGTCCCAGGTCACCGGGACTTTATGTTGTGTGATCATGAAGATATACTAATATATATCATTTGTGTTAATAGAGGAATGCTGATGGGGGTTTCAGGTTACGACGACACAACAATCTCGTCACACAGGCCTGATCAAAGCTAATGATTCGTACAAATGAAACACACAGTTAACTTGGTGAAATCCTTCTCTGGTTACATCACAATCAGAATGAATATCACCATGTGCAATGGGCGAGTACGGTTCAAACTGCAGGAAAATGTTGCACAGTCATTCATTACAGAGAGAGAAGAAATACTTTCCCGTAGTTTAAATGTATCATTCTTTTGCACTTTGGAGGATGTGCTCCACCAGCACTACAGGTGACCTGGGACACAGCCATTGATGTGCCACTTGTTAATTTGAGTTCCTTTAGTTTCCATATATGCTTTACACAGAACATACTTCCCTTTCACAGATGAAAAAGTCTTTTCTATCTATTTATGTACAGCATACTGCAATACAATAATGCCTCAGATTGATAATAATGTGGATAACATTTGCAATGGTTATATTGAAAGTAGTAATATGTATGAAAAGTTCTTTAAAAAAAACAGTACCTGTCAGCCATTTTTTATCTCACAATCATTACTTCCCCAACAACGGACTATGATGAGTCGGGCTGTCTTCACTACTATTGGAGAATAGTTCATTCTTGGAATAGTAACACAAAAAACGCTTCTCTCTGTTCCCTTCACATTCATGCATCACTTTGCTTTCTCTCCGAGTGTGTTCACACGTTCCTCTGTTGGTAGAAAAATACATACATATGATATATAAAAAAAGAAAAAAAAAAGTACAATAATGGCAAACATAGACATGAAGTACAAGCTTCATCAAGTGCTTTCTTTATGACCCCTCCCACCCCACCAACCCCCCTTTCTCTCCTCATGGTTCCATCTCGCTCTGCTGCAGAGTCCTCCTGTTTTGTGCATTCTCCAACCGGTCCGTCTCTTTTGATCAAGACTCTGGGCTCCGACACAGAAGTGGTTCCTCAACTCCTCGCTGTCAGAGGGGAGGACGACGTAAATAAGGACACCATGAACCCTTTTGAGACTCAGCCCCAGGTTTTAGCCCCATCCAGTAATACACCTCACCATGTTCCTTCTCCTGGGCCTCTTCTTTTGTGTTCTTTTCTCAGGCTCCAATTCAGCCTTTCAGATGCAACCTCTGTTGTCGGAGGCGTCAATCAATATTCTAAACGGATTTACTTAGTCCGTCCCTACGGCGTCCATCTTTGATTCTTGTCTTCTTTCTCTCCCTTTGTTTTGGCTTGAACTAAATAATGGAGAATGTTCAGATGAATGTGATCTGAATGAGTTGAAAGATAACACCATTCTCTGGACTATAAATGTGCAGAGAGTAGTGTGATTTATTTTGTGTTTTACAGATATTTTACATCTTCATCCTCCGATGGTGCCTATTGCAAGCCATGCAATAAAAAAAGAGCCGGGACACCAGTGAGCCTCTTTTATCAAGATACTCAGACGAGGACTGCTGGTTTTGGATCAAGGTATTAAGTGTGTTTTACAAAGCTGATTATTGGACCATTGACTCGTAGTTGAAAAAAGGCGAATTAGACTACACATGCTTTTGAGAAATTCAGGTCTGAATTTAATCAGCATCTCATTCCCAATGTTATAAAAGCCAAAAGGGATCTCAGATCAGGGTTCTGGTTGAGTCTAAAACTGGAGGAATGTGGCTCCAGACTTGTATCAATGTCCTAGACCAGCATCTCTACTGAGAGGTACTTGGCACAAGTGGGCTCAGGAATCGAGAAGCACATTGTAAAATATCTGTGTTGTGACCAGGAACTCAATGCTGCACTTCACATTAGAGCTTCTTAAAATGAAGGGAAAAAATGGCGCTGGGTGAGTTCAATTTACTTGTATCTTCAAACGTTACATTGGTAAAATGTTCCACCCTATGAGCCATTTTTCCTTTCTTAAGAAGACTATAATAGTGAATACAGTTAACCGACTTGTTTATATGGACCTTTTTACACTGCAGATACAATAAGAAATGTCTCAAACTCGTAGCCTACGAGTTCATGTGCTCCACCTGTATGGCTGAGGTGGAGACGGTGAGGCAGAGGTCTTTGTGGACCACTGGCAGGTCCGCCACAGACACTGGTTTGTACTGGATCTCGCTGGCTGACACTGTCTTGTACTGGTGCAGGTCGAACGGGCACTGGACCACAGCTTGCTGGGTTGGCTGGTAGCCGCCTGGCGGTCCAGGGTTCTGGGTGTTGTTAGGGTTGGTCTGGTTCTGGAGCTGGCCCGCCCTGCCTCTCCCTCGACCACGGCCTCGGCCCCTGCCCGGCGTGAGGCCCTGGGCCTGCTGAGCAGCTACTGTTGCTGCCACTGTTAGCGGGTCGGGGTTGTGCTTCCTCATGTGTTTCATTAGATATGTCTCCTAGGGTGAGAGAGAGAGAAAACATGACGGCAGAACTACAAACATTCTCCTGTCAAATTCCTCCTTTTGTATCTTTTATAGCCTCTTTTGGAGCGCAGGAACTTTCCCCAGGATCCTTCAGAGGAACTTACAGCATTTCGACCTCAGGGACCAGGGTCTAGATTCCGTTCAGGGACATTTTGCCCACCAAAAAGGCCCCGGTTGGAGGGTAGTACTTTCTGAAATGACAGGAACTTTCGGGGTGGGGGTCGCAGGGATGATCGTCGCTGATTGGTTGAACTAGTGTGCCGCTCCATTCATAAAACAAAGAAGTGCTCCAGTATGGATTTAGGACCATTTTAGGATGAGGGGAGAGCGTTTCTTTTCGTTTGATAACAGTAAAAGTAAAGTTAGGCTTGGTTGTTGGCTTCCTGACTCATTTTAAAAAAGAAAGAAAAAGTCTGCTGAGTGCTTACCGAGGTGTAGGATCGGTTACAGAGGCCACAGGAGAACAGCTTGGCGTGTTTGACGGTGTGTGTGGACAGGTGCACCTCCAGGCTGGCAGCATCCGTGTAACCACGGTTACAGTTGTGGCACTTGAACGGCTTATCTTTGTTGTGCTGCCGACGGTGAGACTGTGGGGAGCGGAATGAACAGACGTCAGCACAAACAACAGGGGACGTTTTCCGCATGTTGAGAGTACCACGAATATGTCTTAAAGGGCCACTGTCTTTTATTCCTCAAACAGTGAATAATAAAATCAATTGATAGACCAACAAGAACATTTAACTTGATCTTGACTACACATGGGATCTACATATAAAGTTTACATTCTCGTCTCCACCAACACAGAGAAAGAACAGGTCAGCAAATCAAAGTCTTATTCTGGAAAATGTCATCAGGTCAGAACCTGTGAATTCATTTACCTGGAGGTTGGACAACTGAGTGAAAGCTTTTTCACAGCCAGGATGGTTACACTTGTACGGCCGGTCACCGGTATGAATCCTGAAACAGCACAGTAAGGCACTCCATCAGCGAAAAAGGGAGTAAAGCGCAGGTATTTAGTGTTTTCTCTTCTTCAAGGCAACAATTTGTACACAGCGTTATGCCATTTCAGATGCAGTGTACTCAGTCCTATTTAGCCATCTATCACTTACCGTCATTCACAAATAAAAGTAAACAAATTAAGGTGTTTTTAATGACGTCAAGATCACAGCTTAGTGGCTCAAGCCCTTGTTTTTCCCTTCTTTAACTTCCTCAAAAGGCAATGCCTTTTGTTAAGTGGTGTTATTAAATATTATGCTGAGTCGGGAAAACTTCTGTGGTTATTTGCACCCCTTCGAAGGCTTTAGACTGAGGTACTTATCCACAGTCTGTGTATTAGCTAGCTACAGTAACAGCAGCAGCACGCCCCCAGTTTGGAGAAACAGACAGGAGCACCAGCAGGGGAGCAAAGCAACGTACTACTGCTGTAGACGGGGGGGGGCAACAAAATCTATTTTATCATTACGTTGAAGTGTACGCTATATTTAGAATGCTTTCTCCGCTTTACGTTGCCATCCGTTGCCCTTTCTGACGGATAACTGAATCAGCTATCTAGACTCTCTTTAAAGCCACAAGACTCCATTGACAAACACTCATTTACTTTGCAGAACACACAGGGGTTGTTGGTCTACCGCTGCCTTGGTCAGTTAGTTTGTTTGTGTCATTGTTTGACTCTGGTGAATCTGAACTAACCAAAGTCACACAATAACACTAACTAACTAACTAATGGAGGCCGGGGTAGACCAGTAACACCCCTGTTCTTCTAGGAAAAATGTGTTTTTGTCAAAGGAGTCTTGTGGCTGTGAAGAGAGCAGAGATAACGGCTTCAGTTCCCCATCAGAAAGAGCTGTCTGACAGCAAGGTAAATGGACAAAAACAGTCTAAATACAGCGTACACTTGAACTGACTGATTCTTTTTAGGTGTCTAAAAACATTTGCTGCTGCCCCGTCTACAGCAGTACGTTGCTTTGCTCCTGTTCTGGTGCTCCTGGTGCTGGACCGCCATCTACTGTAGGTACTACTCTCCCACCGGAGGCAGGAAATCACCATAAGCCTGGCTGTGGCTGATAGGTAACCTATTTTCAATTTCAAGCCCAATCAATTGTCAGGGCTACTGATAATGTCTTTTATTTAGCAACTCTGATATGATTTATCAAAGAAAGCTGAAAACACAGCATGTTACAAAAACTAAAGAGCAAAAAGATGCAAACGACCACAATGCCGCAACTCTCTACAAACCTGCTCCCGTACGGTACATGCACACATAAAAACACAACCGGCCATTCGAACCCACCCAGCCCGGCCCGGCCCAGTACCGTGTGTGCTGCTGTAGGTGACTGAGCTGCCTGAATGTTTTCTGGCAGTAGGAGCAGGCGTAGGGCTTGGCCCCGGTGTGGATGCGGATGTGCTGGGACAGGTAGCTGGAGTTGGCAAACGACTTGGAGCAGTGGGGACACTTGTGGGGCTTGGCCTCCGTGTGGTTTCTAACACGGGGAAACCGGGATTGGAGGGGTGAGGAGGTGGAGGGAGGGAGAGAGAGAAAGAGAGAGAGAGAGAGAGAAACAGCGAGAGATTTTTAAGCTACAGCATGACCAAACTTCACCATGAGCTGAGGACCAAATCATGCGTTAAAGTTAACAGGATCGGCGATCAATAGCGTTGATCATAGATCATTAGGTTTGAAGGTGTGCTCTTTGTGCTGTGTCTGAGTTGTGACAACACAGAACAAAAACATACAGCAAGCACAGTCTCTCTCTCTTTCTCTCTCTCTCTTTCTTTCTCTCTCTCTCTCGCTCTCTCTCTCTCTCTCTCTCTCCCTCCCTCTCTCCCTCTCTCCCTCCCTCCCTCTCCCCATCGGTGTGTCCTGCTTTGAGTGGAGTGTGTCTATAAATGTCTGGCACTGCTGCAGCCAAATTGAAATGTAAATTCAGGACGAGTGGCAGGCCAGTGGAGCGCATCGTCCTGCCTAAAAGTAACGGCTGAAACCCGGTGCGTGGCAACGAGGGAACGTAAGACGTGGAGACAGTGAAGGACAAGGTCAAACGTCAAATTAAAACATGTATCATGAGGGCATGAATGGGTGCTTTCATCACTTATATCGTCACACAGTTACAGGAAATACACCATTCTATATGTCGGATTAGCGGCTTTATCTGCGTTGAACATGTAGGCTCCGTAAAACAATGACAAACACAATCAGGAGCGTGCATCGTTCTGAGGTTCGTATTCAAAGTGCACAAACACCGACGATCAACGGTCGTTTGAGGACGTAATCAGTGCTATTATCTCCTCAATGTTATTTTAGTCAAAGTTCTATTTTCACAGTTATTTTTTTTCAATGGGGATCTTTTAACATTACAGGTGGCTCCAAAGACAGTGAAAGGTCTCCACATGGTGCCTAACAACAAAGGGAAGGAGGGGATGCCTGAAGTAGTCGTGTGAAAGCAGAGGCAGATCCAGAGAGAAATATAATATAATAACATAATAACATGCATGCTACAGTACCAGGCCAAGCTTGTGACAGGATGAGGAAGTTAACACCCACCACCTGCTAAATGAAGGTATATTTTGGGGGCAACTGTTACTCTAAGTTGACCTCCTCTACCAACACTGGAGCATGCATCCACCCAACAATCTTAGCTTGTAAGTGATCAAAGCAACTAATAAATGTAATGATGAAGCGGGCGTCCAGAAAGGAACCAATCTTCATTGATAAATACATTAAAATAACAAGCTTAGAGCTTTGATTTAATTTAAGTGTGGTACAAGTGCTGCACCTTTAAAAGGTGCTGAGACTGCAAGAAGAGCTTATACTAAAAAATGTAACCCCAACTCACCATCCCCCTCCTCTCTTCATCAGTCACACACACAGGCACACACACGCTTTAACAGCAGAAACCACACACACACACACAGACCGGTGCAGTACCGTGTGTGCTGCTGTAGGTGACTGAGCTGCCTGAATGTTTTCTGGCAGTAGGTGCAGGTGTAGGGCTTGGCCCCGCTGTGGATGCGGATGTGCTGGGACAGGTAGCTGGAGTTGGCAAACGACTTGGAGCAGTGGGGACACTTGTGGGGCTTGGCCTCCGTGTGGGACTTGGCGTGGATCTGCATGTCCGACTTGCTGAAGAAGGTCACCGCACACATCCGGCACCTTGGCAAGAGAGAGAGAAGGAAACCATTACGGGGTTTTAACGTAGGCTTATGCATAGAGTCTGTAGTGCCTGTTTGGGCAGATGAGTTTCCACTACCTGTAGGATTTGGGACCGTCTTTGTTGGTATGGTCATCCTCATCGTTTGACAGGTCGTATGGGTCAGCAGTGTGGTGCTGACACGACAACAACATATACGTTATGATGACAGGCAGGAACACTGACAATCCATGCTGTGTAGAACACCAGTAACACGAGACTGTAGGCAGAGAACACAAGAGACCCTCACCTGTCCACCAGCGGCCAGGTGGGCCAATATTAACGCATCACTTCCTGGAGGAAGGACCCCCCCCATTCCGGCCACTCTGGCCAACATCTGTTTGCTCTTCCTGCCCCGCTTTGATGACGTCGGCATGACAACCGCAGGAATGTTCTGCTTCTTGTCTGGAAACAAGAGAAAAGTAAAAAAAAAGACAGCAAGGGAAGGAAAAGGAAAGGAAGGGAGAGTTGGTGAGAGTTGTGTGAAGACAACTTCTCTTACATGAACGAATCGGACCGACACGTCACATGCAAGAGTTACAAAAAAAGTATGGACGTACACACGTGTGTGTGTGTGGGTGTGTGTATGCATGTGTATGTATGTCACGAAGCAAAAAAGACAGGAATACACAAATAAATGGTGGGTCCAAAACAAAAATAACTATTCCAATGAAATGATTTGTGTGTCTGTCCTTAAAGCTGCATTTGGTAACTTTAATAAAAGTAACTATTCGTCATATTTGCTCAAACTGTTACTCTATCCTGACAGCAGCACATGACACGGATGATCTGTAAAATAATCAGGTTCCTGGGCCTTATTTAAGTGCTCCTAGTTTTGCAATATTTCACCTCGCCCGACGGAAAACCACCAATCAGAGCCGAGGAGCCTCTAACGCAGCTGTCAATCACTGCTGCTGAAGCTCTTGAGCCAGGCAGCGCTGATCAAATATGAATCACATTATGTTAATGCATTGCCTATTTCTCTCCTCGAATGTTTTCACAAGCATATTTCGGTGCAACGTGTAAATGTATCAAAGCCACAACGAAGCCCCGCCCACCAGCCAAAAGATACTCCTCAGACAAATACATTTTGAAAGAAATTATGAGCATAAACTTTGACAATACTTGAACCGTTATACGTTTGTTGAAATGCCTTAAGTGACGGTGAGCTGGGGCCCCGTGTTACCTGTATTTGAGGGGTGCACTGCAGATAATATCATGGAGGTGGTGGTGGGGTGTCCAGCTACAAATGACTGCGTGGAGGCGGTGGGGACCAGTGTGCCTTGAGGGGTGATCACTAACCCCGCTAAGAGGGAGAGAGAAACTGTGATCTGGCTGTTGGTCGAAACAAACATTTGACATTAGGCTACCGCTGCTACTAAGGGTGACTAACAGGAGGTGCACTGTCCTCCATTAGACACTGCCAATGTTTAAAGCCACAAGAAACACTTTGTATAAGGGTCAATATTCCTACAACCTCTATCTTAAAACTGCTAATACTAACATGGAATACAAAGAGACGTTTATGACGGCAAAGAAAACTGTTCGGATCGAGACTTGAAGCAGCTGCAGTTGAATATTTATAGTGTTCCTTACTCACGTGCATTGGTCTTAAAGTGATACCAGGGAACAGATATAATACGATGATACATGTGAGAATGGCGAGCCATGACAGGGAAGGGAAGAAGACGCAGCTGCTCGCTCACCTGCGGTCATGATACCTGTAGAGGGAACAGGCACTACGGTGATGTTCTGGGTGGTGTGCACCTGGTGCAGGTGTCCCCCGAGCGCACTCATGCCTCCTCCTCCCACTGCGGTACCTCCACCTCCTTCCTGTTTGGGGACCAGCCGCACCCCGGGCCCTGCGTCCATCGAGCCGGGGATGGCGAGCACAGCCGTGGGGTAGTGGGGGGAGGAGGTGGAAGACGCGGAGGCGTGAGGGAAGGAGGACGCGTTGGCCTTCTCCTGACCCAGCTGCTCCTTTGCCTTGTTCAGGAACATGGCGTTCTCGATCTAGAGGTGGGGGGGGAAGGAGGAAGGGGCGAAGTAATAAAGAGGAAAGGAGTGCAGGATAAAACATTGGGAGGAGCAGGAGCAGAGGAAGTGCGAACAGGGAAGGAAGATGAAGGATGAAAAGCACCAGGAAGGAGGCCATGAGAGATTAGGGAGACAGGTGAGGAGAGGTGAGAAAAGGGGGAGTGGTTTGGTGATATGCAAGTGTGTGATGAATACAGAAGGCCGGGAAGATTTAGGGAGATGAAAGGGACATGGGGAAAGGAGGAGGAGGAAAGAGAGTAAAGGAGAGGGAGACATGAGGTTGGAGGGGGAGAAGAGGAGTCAAGAATGGGTTTAGGGTCCATGGAGAGAAAACACAGGAGCAGAATATGAGGAAGATGGGCGAGGCAATAAAAGTGGATGTGATGACGGGACGAAGAATGAAAGAGAAAGGGAGGGGAGTAATTATGGAGGTCGGTAGTAAAAGAAGTGAGCAGCGGGATGGGAGCGTGAAGGGCAGGAGACGATAACGAGTTAGAAGACAGCGGAGGAGACGACGGCCATGGGAGAGAAGAGAGAACGAAGTGAGATGCAGAAAGACAATGAAAAAAGGACCAAAGGGGGGTTGAAGAGATGAGAGAGGAGAGTCATCACATCATCGAGTGAACCCTCCCCATGTCAACAACTCACATCCAAATAACTTTCATGTGAGATTAAGTCAGCTTCACCGATTTAGCGAGCACTGTTCAAATCATAGTCTGGTGTTGTGTCACGGGTCAAAGGACTAACACACTGCTTCTGACAGCACATACCACTACACCATGTGTATTCCAAGACAATTCCAACAATAAGGGTGTCTCTACCTGTCCTTGTACAGTGGAGACGGGAGACCAAAAGTATGATGAGTTGAAATGGGAATCGTCCATTATTTCTGGAATTAAAAAGCAACACACTTAGAAAACACCTGCCCTCCACCTCTTCCTTACTATGTTTCTGTTGTTTTTTTACTTTCATGTGAAACGACACCATGCGTGGCTGCATTTCAATCATCTTAGTTTGTTTCCTTTCCATGTTTCCTCTCCTCCATGGGACGACACACTGCACAGGTTTCAGGGTCAGCGTGGAGTACTAGCATCAGCCAGCAGAGCTGCTGTGTTCTAGCTGTGGCTCATTGTCATGTGCAATAAATCAGGAAAGCTTTTTGAAGGATCCCAGTCCAGTAAGATGTGTAAGATAGCTGTTACACAAGTGCCTGGTTGAAGGGAAATGCTTCAAGTTTTATTCTGTTTCTTATTTTATTTTAGTTAATATATTTCAGATTTACAGAGAAGAGGATGTGAAAGGAATCAGGCAAAGATGTTCAATCCCGGGGGGGATGGAGGTAAATAAATATATCTACAGGAGGACAGAAGACGTAAGAGTTGAGAAAACACACATGACAATCAGTCTTGGAGGCTTTTGATAACGTTTTGTAACACAGCCCATGCACTTCCTCACTAGTCTCTTACAACAGTTTGCATTGCTATTAACAGATGACACAATCTTAGAGCGGTGGCTTCATCAGTGTTAATGAGTCTAGTTCTGGAGTGCAACCCAATGCTGTCACAATGTTCGGACCATTTATTGCCTGGAGGAGTAACAGAGGCTTCCAGACTAGTACAGTATGTGTTGAAGAAAGAACATCCTTTCTAAGAGTGCATGACATGGTTTGTTGAAGACAACACTCACTGACTTTAAAAAGACTACTGTCTATCTTTTCATCATCTAACCTCCAATCTTCTGTTTCCCGATCATCTCCCACTGACACATAGGCAACATGTTTTCTGTAGCACAAAGAAGGAAGTTTCATAGTTTCATTGATCTATTTGTTTTTGCCATGCATTTGCACTTTATTTCCACACACTTTGCTACTGTTACAGACCGAAGGCGAGAGAACTCTTGAGGTTTTGGTTTTCCGCATGCATGTGGAGATTGTGAATGCCATGCATAGCCATATTCCCACATACCAAGAAAAGCAAGCATGTAATTGCATGTTAGTAAAGCCGGCATGACATTTAACAGAAATAGAGCTAAGCCCTTTAGCTGAGTGTCGGCCCATTTAAAAATAACTTCAACATAACACACTAATAAAACAAACTGACATAACTAAGGTAGGGAAATATTGCATGCAAAAGAACTGCAGCGCATAACTCAAGGCATGTTTGACGTTTTGTTTTGTTGAAGAGCATCCTCTCGCCTCCACAGTTGCACAAACGATGCATAAGTGATGGGGCAAACTAGTACATCTCCAACAGGCTGCAGCTTTCTGACTCTGTAGTTACTGGTCAATGGCTCAGTGCTCATGGAGCCGGGTTTGACGATTGGCACTAGCTGGCCCCCAAAAACTGTGGCACCGCTAGCTGACGTTAGCCGTGATAAATACATTCTTGTCAATTCGAATTTGTCATAAATGGTTTAAATGAGAAAACCCCTTGCAAAGCACTCAGCATGTATGTGTTAACGTTACACTGCACCTAGCCAGCTGCCGCGGGGTATCTGGGTAAAAAAAAAAAAAAACATGGCTAGCGCTAGCTGGTTAACGCAACAAGACGAGGGGAGCTAGCTAACTTGCCTCCATTAATTTTCTCCTTTTGTTCGCTGGCTCGCTCTAGCTACAAGGAGGCCTGTCTGTTCACATGCTTAACCTGGTTGCCACTTTGTCAACACAAACACCGTTGCTCCCTACGCCTCCATTCCTCACTCCCTGCTCATCTCGCTGAGAGAAAATAAAAAAAAGAGAAAAAAAAAGTCTCGAATAAAAAAAAAAAAAAAACGAAGACAGGGGAAAAAAAACGTCGACGCCGTCGCCTCTGTAGGAGACGCAGCTTCATGCAGACTTCCGGCGGTCGGGACGACGGTGCTCTCAGACACACTGAAAATAACAGTTAATTAACAACGGACTGATAACTCCTGTGTTAATTACCGGTGAAATCGACTCCCCGTCAACCCCCCCGGAGCCTCTTCGGGTCGGGACAGTTGGGAAACTTTGTCCAAATCCGCCCCTCAAACCCCTCAGTTATGCCTTTTTTTCGTTCGGTTTTTTTTTCCTTTTTTTCCCTCCAGCTCTCCTCAGCAGAGTCAAGTCGGAGGTGAACAGTTGCGTTTCCGGTCACGTCTTTAAAAAATAAAAGCCATATTGATTTTTCCATTGCGTTTCAATGAAAAAGTACCACTGTCAAATTTTAAAATGTACTCACGGCACAAGTGGAAGTTGTAATAAACTATAACAGCTGTCAGATCTATTTTGCCTGATAACATTTATTTAAATAATATATTGACTTGGCAGGTGGATGCTGCTCTCCATAATGTATTGGTTTATTTACCACTGAGTGTTTTTGAATTGTGTGTTATACACATATTAATACCTGGTGTTCTCAGACGGTTGATGTCTGAATTTTGAATTTTGAAGAAGAAATCCTCTTATTTCCTCATCTTTTAGTTTTTTTTTTTTATTAATCTTTATTTAAAATTGTCAGCATACATAGTATCAAACGTAAACATCAGAATCATGTTGATGAAGTGTTGCGAAAATAAAGGAAAAAGAGTGCCAGACAAAAAAAGATACCGGAAATGAGACAAATCCAATCAACGTAAAATAAACACGCGAGTGTTTGAAAATAAATGAACTGAAGGTATTGCACACATTCTTTGTTTCGTCTGCGTTTGTGAATGTGAGTTTGACCAGAATTCAAATTAGATTAATAAGAACAAATACATAAATGCCTTTGTCTTACTTCCTGCAGTAGATCGGCTATCTCTAGCTAACTTGACACATCTGCCAATAGTCCAACACAGTGTCTTCCGGTAAAGCCTGTTATTTATCCCGTCAGTGTGTGGGATTGAGAACATTAATAAGATGATCAATTTCTATCTACATTTTGCTCGGCTATATTCCTACAAAACAATCCTCAATTTATCTTTTAAAAGCCACTCATCCCTTTTAAAACGTCCGCATTGCTGCAGGGTTCTTGTATCTTTAATATCCAATCACTGTTATTATTTTCAATTTGTACTTTACGTCCACATCAGATGAAGTAGTTTCTGCCAGAGAAATAGACCTACTTCTTTCTTCATCAGTTATCATGGCTTTAGCATTAGGGTGAGAACCAGGGCTGTGTCTACGTGGTTGCTGGTTTGGAATCCCAGGAAAAAATTAAATAAATTGAGATGCAACAACAGGTACAACTACACCAGATAGTTACCCTTGGGCAAGGCACTGTAGCTCCAACGGGGCTGCTCAGTGCAAACAGTAGAGAACGTCAGTTTAAGTGTGAACCAGACAACTAAAATCAACATTCTGTGACAGATCAATGAAAGAAAGGCCTTAAAAATATCCAGTTTATTCGGACTACACCAAGCACGTGAGAGCTTCTTCATGGGCTCCCCATAAAAAAGATTATGCAGTTACAATGCAAAACCAACACATTGATAAAAACTGGAACAAATATGCAAAGCTAAAACCATGCACACATCACATGTGTAATCAGAAATAACACAAGCGTAAAGACTAATAACAAACACAGCAGTTGATTATATAATGTAATTATTGTTTTCAGAAATAGTAGAGGGCATAAGTGGTTTCCCTTTTGCAATTTAATGACAACTTTACTGGGTACAGGTTTGAATAGTATCTTCCTAGAAACACACGTTTCCTGAAGTGCACAGACAGTAAATAAAAAGCTACAAAGTGGCATCTTCCTGAACTTTACCAGTGAGGTGAAAAAACACTGAAACCGATTATAGCTTAAATACATGTATACTGAAGCACTGCTGTTAGTAAGAGTTAGTAGAGTGGTTAATGGTGACTTGTGAAGCAAACAGTGCAACTGTATTAAATATCAAATATATACTGTATAAACACATCTATATGTAGTGCACATCATTGTGCTTAACATCCCATTACAGAGGAACAACGGTCACGTTTCCTTTTCAATAGCTCACCAATGAATCTCAGCACACAGCACACAGCGTCCTGACTGAAAACAGATTCAATTACAGTTAAAGTGTTGGGGGTATGGATGCATGCACAATAACAGTAGAATTCACCTTCAAACAAATGAAATGGACCTTCAGTAATCCATTTTAATACATTTGGCTGTGCTGTAATCAGCAGTCACAGAAAGATAAATAGTGAGCTGTCAAGGCTGGGTACCATGGAGGAAACAGAAAGGACCACTGGTTAAAGTTAACGCTGTCAGACAGCTCAGTCAAAGAAAATCACACATGCAAATCATTTTCTAAATCGAAAGAAAAGCAAATGTGTTTTCATTGTAAGATTCTTTGATACCCACCCAGCCCTCGGAGCTTATGGGTGGAGGGTGACGGTGTGAGAGGGTATAAGGCAAGTTGCATCACTTTTTAGGAACTATCACTTCGGAGCTATACAGAAGCACAGAGACGCAAGTGAGAAAACAGCAATCCCGGTGAACCATTTCCTAAGTCTGACCTAACTTGTTTTCTCTCCTGTGTTTAGGACTTGAGGGGTTTTGTCAGGTTCATCGCTCTGTGTCCTTACATTTTTTGTGGGGAAATTGTTTATTCATTTTTTTTAAGGTCCTTTTTTTCATCTGTGAAAACAGCTGAAGAACGAAGGTTTGTGTCAGGTGCATTTTGTTGTTGTTGTTGTTGTAATACTTATTTTGGCCACAAGGAGCTGAGGAGTACCACTGCCCCATGTTTACATTAGACTCACAAAAGGATTCACCGGAATGATTTTTTCTGATTTTTGCCTCTCAGGGCTTCTTGAGACCTTCACTAGCACATCATTCTGGGGGACAGATGCATCGACTCTAACATGAGAACTTACTCGTACAAAATATATGTTCACTTCCTTACAATGGATTGTTTGGTAATAACTTTGTATCATAAATAAATAAGTTAACAAATAAGAAGAGTGCACAATACAGCAAGATTGACGAGCAATCTATCACTCCTGATGAATGCTATCGAACCTTCATCTCTTCATCTTCATCAACATCCTTTTCCCTGAAGTACAAGCGGCCGTCGTTTGACGATCAGCTGTCTAACGGACCGTTTAGCATCTCTTCACATTATTCATTTAAAAAATAAAAGATTTATAGTTCAGCATTTCAATCCACTCATAATGACACTGTGGTATTCCCACTGCTACAATTGAAGGCTAAGGCTATACTCTACACCACGCTTACCTTCAGTTCCACACGCTACACCTTTATGACAGCTGCTACATAACTGTGCCAAAACAACACAGAGGGTGCCACTTTACTTAAAGAATACTTCTAGTACAGTGTATGTATGACTGGGCGGCAAAGACTCAAGGGAACCTGAACCACAAGATCCAGGTTCAAGCTCCTGTTTTAGCCTGAATCTGTTTAAGTGTCCTTGGGAGAAGACAGGACCCTTGACCTGTGACCCCACTGCTTGGGAGGGACCGAGAGAGAGAGGACTTTACCTATGACGGCCATCACAGCATCGGATTATCCAGAAAACGATTCTATACTGACGTTGTATGCCGTTGACTAGATTGAAGTACAGCGAGGTTAACAGTAAAGTGAGCCGAGTTTCTCTGAATTGACGACTTTGTTGGCATCCAGTAGAAAGACTTAAAGTGACCACTGCAGTGCTCTGATGATAGATATAAAAATATCAAGTCGATAAGAGACATGTTTAAGTGCGTAGTGTAAAACCTGAAGTCAGGGAACACCTGTGGGTTAGGGTTAGTGAACATGCACGTTTGCTAATATTTCTGTCTAAAGTCACAGGGAAAGGTGGTATGGGGCTGCTGCATAGGGGTTTAATGGTTAATACTATATTATACTGGTATGCCTTCAGCAAAGGCTCTTCCTATCACACTGATTCAGCAGGACAAGACTAGAACACACCAGTGTGGATGGAAAACACACATATTAGATAGAAAACAATGATACAAAAATAGATGTACAATACATAGTAATGGTATACAGATGGCACCACAATTTTGCTGACCTGTAAGTAAAGGTCTGATGACTAAACTAATCCCCCTTGATACATTAGATATGAATTATGAATCCCATGGGGAGAAATGAGTGATGGCTCAAACCAAAGGCTGTGGTTTTGGTCCTGTATTAAACGACGCAATGTTAGCAGGAGATGAAGGTTTCCAACGCGTGGTCGTGTTAAGATGCACTTAAGGTTCAGCAGCAAGGCAGTGGACAGGCAGTTATGAACGAGACATTAAAGTTGAGCACAGACACACAACATGTGACCCACCGCAGGGACAAGAAGGTAGGAAAGGACATGAGACTGTTCAGACCAAGTCTAAAGCGAAGGTTTAAAAAGTACGGGATACACAGAGGCTACTGTCACATCTGTTGCCATCTTTCGATGCCAATGTAAATTAAGTCACAGGCCCGAAATATGAAGAGAAAATATGCTGGAAGTATTGTAGTTTGAATGCTTTGTGTTTATGCTGAATGTAAGTCAGTACCAGCGGACTAAAAAACAAGTGAAACAACAACTGTAACAGTAGCCAGTGGAGCACAATACTTAAACCCAGATGGGTATCAGTGAGCATGTCCACAGCTACGTGGGGGAAACAGCTGACCAGATGATGTAAGACAGACATGTGAGTAGAGGAGTCGGGCTGTGTTAGTGTGTAAGTGTTCGCAGACTCATGCAGAGTCCAGCTGATAAGACAGAGGGGGGGGGTTGATTCTCTTCAGCCTGTATGAGAGGTCACCTGCAGAATGGAGGGAAAGAGAGAGAGGTCTGTCTTTCAAGTTCAATTTATTTTTACATCAATAAATGCAGATAACTCTCATTTGAACTTACCTCTGCAGCTCTAATGAGTTTTTAAGCCTATTTACGGAGCGGCTCAGGCTCACTAGCTTTTTTTCTTATAAACATTGTTTGCGCATTTTCTCCCTTTATTAGATAGACAGGACCGACAGGAAAGGAGAGAGAGAGAGAAGACGACATGCGGCAAAGTTTCGCCGTTAATATCAAATAAATTAAGTAGTGAAATTACCAGCATGGTAAATAAATATAACAACTATCAGCATGTGAATAGGTCACTGTGCAGGTAAGCCTGCTTGGGATTTTGTTGTCGGCTACATTTAAAGTAGGCCTATGGCTTACAACTAGTGTTATGTTATGTTCATCACATGAATAGTTTTCATAAATACACTCAACTCAATACACTTGACTCAACCAATCACACTGAAAAGAATGCCTCATACCTATCAACAGAGTCAACCACACCTCCTCACTAAGGTCCCTTCCTTGCTCAGAGTTGCTTCCTAAATCACTCATTGCTAGTAATGCTCAGGCGGAGTTAGGAGCTCTCAGAGTATTCTCAGAATGTTTGTGAGTACGGCCCCAGGACTGTTTGCGTGTCAGTGTTTTTGTGACTTCTTCTGCCTCCACATTGGCAACAAAATAAAACCAAAGACTGCAGCTCATGGAGGATCCATTCTTGCATCCTCCACGATGCATATGAAGGGACACGCATCAGCAGACCAGGGTCAGCGAGTCCAGAGAGTTAACAGTGCTGTGTGTGGATGTGTTACCTGGGAGATGTTGACTCCGGTCAGCTTCTCCACAGCCGCGGGGAGGCGAACCATGATGTCCAGCACCTCTCCCGTCAGTTTGGCGGCGCCCACCTCCCCGCCTCCGCTGGACACCATGGTAACCTTGTTGGCTTCACACAGAGGCTTGCTGATCTCCTCCGCCATCTGGTGGAAGAGAGATATTACCAAATGTTAGAACCTTCACAAACTCCTCATAGGCAGATGAAACACTTAGGACACGAAGCAACGAAGTGACTGTGAGAAATGACAGTGTGCAACTAAGCAGTGAAACTAAACAAATTAAATGAACCAAAATTAATTTAATTAACCATGAGTTTTTTTATGCCATACATGATTTTTAATAAATGTTAATTTACACAAGATCGTAATTATTTGGCTATATGGTTTAAGTTTAAAGTATTTTTTATCTTATTTTAATGATATTTTCTGAAATGTGAAATAAATATAGCAAACGATAGCAAGTCTACAAGGAACACTGATACCTTTATTTTTGTTTACTTAACAACGCATCTCCTTAATATATTTTTGTTAATGTTAACAGTCTTAAAGGTGCACTGACGAGGGCAAATTATTAGCTGTAATTAGGACAATACGTAACCCAGAGATGGACAAACAGCAGTGTTGTATGAATGGACTGTTTAACATGTTGTCTCTCACCAGAGGCAGTTTCTCCAGCAGCATGTCCACCATGGCTCCATCCTTGTACTGCTGGAAGGCCTCTGCCTTCTTCGCCATCTGCTCCGCCTCGGCGCGACCCTTGGCCTCCACTGCGAACGCCTCGGCCTCACCCTTAATCTGACGGAGACAAGAGGACCAATATTTCACAACATTCTCAACATGACTTCCAGTTTAAAGTATTTAGAGAACAGCCGAGTTGGGGATCAGCTGTGACTCACCCTGATGGACTCGGCATCGGCCTCCGCCTCCATGATCAACTTAAGACTGGACAGAGAGAGAAGGAAACAGATGATTCAGCAGATAGTGCACGATGCTACTATATCATGAACAATATACAACGCGAGACAGGGCTTATGGTCCATCTTTATTTTCACTCAATCATCAAAAGAAGTACGGTATGATAATGACTTCACTCTGTCACTATGATACATTCACTTTGTTTTCTTAAAAACAAACTCTCATTGGCTGTAAAAACGTTCCACCTTTTAATCAGTGTTGGAAAGTTACCAAGTACATTTACTTGAGTTCTGTACTTAAGTACAATTTGAAGGTACTTGTAATTTACTTTAGTATTTCCATTTTCTGCTACTGTATACTTCTACTCCACTACGCTTCATAGGCAAATATTGTTTTACTCCTCTGCATTTATTTCATAACCAGTTAGGTTGCAGATTCCGATAATAATACAACATTAAAAAACAACTTAAAATTGACTCAAGTGACCAAGAACCAGATGAACCTGGAGGTCTTGTGAGGAGAAGTATCCGGGCATCTTTGAGCTGGATGGAAAATGACCAAATTGCTGACTCACCACACCACCCTGTCGTGTTGGAAGAGCACCCGTGAGGTGACAACTCACCGCTGAGCCTCGGCCAGTTTCTCCAGGCGGTACCTCTCAGCCTCCGCTGGTTTCTTCACCTTGGCCTCCAGCTCCTTCTCCTTGCGGGTGATCTCCTGCTCCTGCAGCATGGTCTGCTGTGTCCGCTCCACCACCTGGACCTGCATCCTCTCCTCCTCAATGCGTTGCTTCGTCTTTGCCACCTGAGAGAATGCAAGGGGGAACATCCCGTCGTTCAGCATCAGAAAGTGTTCGATCCAGTCAGTAAATGCGTTACGCACTGCAATCACACATCACCCAGTTCTCATTTGCTCTTGTGTACCTGCAGCTGGTAGGCCATCTCTGACTCCGCCTTCTTAGTGTTGACCTCGATGTCATAGGTGGCCTTCTTCAGCTCATAGTCCCTCTGGGCCTTCGCCATGTCGATCTCATTCTTGTACTGAGCTGAAACTTTCTCCTGCATCGCATGGGCCTCCTGCAGAGAGAGAAACAGAGAGAGAGAGAGAGAGGAGAGAGAGAGAGAGAGAGAGAGAGAGAGAGAGAGAAACAGAGCGAGAGAGAGAGAGAAAGTAAGAGAGAGAGGGGGAAGGGGAAGATGTTTATCCTATCTTGAAAATAGGATAAACAGGATGAAGATGCTAAAAATATGGACAAGAGTTTAGACAAACATCACTGGAGACTGAGTAAACCAGACCAAGAAAAATAACTGACAACTCTAAAAACAGATTTCTATAAACAAGATTGGCGCCACAATATGCAACCAGGGGCTGAAAGGCTAACAGGTGGCTGCAGCTAGCTTAAAAACGTTACATCTCAGCATGTCTGAGGATTATTGTAGCAACTTATGTCTCCCAGAGGTACAGTTGATATCTAAAATGATGAAGTTGTCCATTAGCTATGTGTTACAGCAAGCTACTGTAGTTAGCTTAGCCACTTGCTAACGTAATGCTGCATAGCTTTCTGCTGTCAAAATGCTTTAGCTTAACTTACAGAAATACAGTTAGCCTAAAACTGACATTTCCACAAAATGCTTGCTGCATATGTAGTATAAAAACTAGGTTCTGGGTTCTTTAACCTGTTGGTAGTGCGTCCCACAGCTTGTAGGCATTTTTGTGATGTTTGCTGGCAGTCGAAAGTGACCCTTTGCACCACACAGTCATTGGTTTCCCCTCCGGCGTGAGCGGGACTTAAATGCGCTCTGTAGGGACGATGTATTTTTGTAGGCTAGCATGGAGGAAAGTTAGCATCCCACTGGTTCCCCTGACAAAAAGCCCAGGGGATTTTTTCATTGGATTTTGGATTATTGCAGAAAATAAACTCTGTGGCAAACACTTTTTTATGATACTTTACTTACCTTATGTGTTGTTAATCGCCAGAAATAATAATGATATCAACATTTTAGGCCATAAACAATGTACACCATGGTCACATGACTTCATGTCACCACCACTATGCTAAAGAAGAACTAGTGTTCTTATGATGACGTTTAGTCATCTCATTTGGCCTCTTGTTAGCAACCAACTTTTTAAAGATACATACATTTTATTTTGTTGAACAAAATGATAAAATCTCTTCAGCTTGTGTTAACCACACACCTTATTTCAGGCATCTAACCAAAAATCCATTCAGATAACTCATAACTCAAGTGCAAACATGCTGACTCATTTCTGGGTTTTAGGACTCGTTCCTGCAGCACTCCATAACTCTTGAAAATAGGATAAACAAGATGCTAAAAATACAGACAAGAGTTGAGACGAATATCATCGGAGACTGAGCAAAATGGACTAAGGACAAGAACCGACTCCTTTAAAAACAGACCTCAAAAAAACCAAGATGGACTTCTGTTGGAACGCATTCCAAATAAAAACCTTGTTTATAGCCTGATGTTTGTGAGGAAATGAGACGCGTTGACAGGCATATCAATATCCTGGAGGATGGAGACAGCGTGGTATGATGTCTCACCCTGATCACAGCATCTCTCTTGTTCTTGGCCTCTCCGATGCGAGCGTCTTTCTGAACCTGGGCTGTCCGAGCCTTCCCCAGCGAATGCAGATAATCCTGCGTACCAAAAAGAGATGTCACAGTTAGGTGTGTTAAATAACATACGGAAAAACTCCTTACGGCCTGTGATCAATCATCAATTTGTTCAAAAATAATTCAGGGACTAAATAAAAAGTAGTTATAAAATGTCCCACTTCTGAAAATGACTGATTGCAAGGTGTGCAGTTTACCTGGTCGTCGTGAACATCTTTGAGCGTGTAGCTGACCACGCTGATGCCCATGTTGACCAGGTCCGAGGAAGCCACCGTAAAAACCTGTTCAGAGAACTTCTTTCGGTCCTTGTAGATCTCCTGTGGGAGGAAGTCTCAAGGTTAATGGTAGAACAATACAAGTGAGACGTGTTCAGCGCCGTTAGCAGCACCTGTGCTTCTTTGCCAGCTTCTCTGTGTGCCTTGACAGTCGGGAAGCGACGTAATGTCAACAAACATGAACCTTTTTTTACTCTTGTTGTGAAATGCTCACTGGATTAATATTTGTAATGGCAACGTGGTTTAATTCCTGACGAGGACTTTTAAACTCTCTTATACCAACAACCATCGGACCCTTACCTCAACGGTCAGGTGGGCAATGATGGCCCGCTGGTGTCCCTCCAGCGTCTCCAAGGCGATATGGGCGATCTCGGGCTCGGACTTCCCCATGAACATTTGGCAGGCGGCAGCCAGCATCTGTTTGTTCTGGCCCTGGATCTTCATCTGCAGGAAAACAAGCAGCCCGTTTATCGTGAAGAGGCAGAGACGCACGTCGATCACATGACTGCTGGGCTCATTCACCATGTCCACAAGGAGATGAAACATTGTGCTCGTACCACCAGGAAGAGCAGGTGTATTTCAATCTGTGAGGTGAACTAATGGAATGATTAAAGTACGAATATAATACACTGTTTTTGAGAGGTACAGGGATGAGGAACGGGCCGTGTCTCTCTCTGGACTGTGACGCTCATTGTTGTTAATGTTTATATATATATATATATATATATATATATATATATACCAAGATGATTATTTATGTGTATATGTGATAAACATTAAGTTCATTATTTAAATCATAAAAGGCATAGGACATTCTAAGTGTTTACTTCTGCCTATTCTTTTTCAAACATATAATTTTTTTATTTATTTGGAATTTGATGTGTTACTCTTCATGTTATTGGTTAATCGTGTTCTGTATTCTCATTATATGTTACACGTTCAAAATAAATCTATCTAATCTAATCAGTCCAGCAGGACAGCAGCTGTTTTTAATGCAAATCAATAAATGACACTCTGATATTCAAAAAATCACAACACTGAATCATCACAAGATGAGAAATCTGTGGCTGCAACTACTTTTGAATAGGAATACTGATCAGTGACGCTGAGATTGTAATATTCTACATCAAGCGGCTTCATTCACTACAGCAAATACGAGCAAATACTGCTTCATGTATCTGCGCTCAACAAAAATATCAACGCTTTTGTTTCTGCTCTCATTTTTCACGAGTTCAAATAATAAAATAAAAAATGCTTTTTCTTTGCACACAAAAGTTTTACTTCTCTTGAATTCTGTTCACAAATTAGTTTGAATCCGTGTTAGTGAGCGCTTGAACGCGATGTTCGGTCCAGCTGACAGGTGTGGCGTATCAAGAGGCTGATGATTGTTGCACAGCTGTGGTCACAATAAAAGGTCACTCTAAAAACTGTGCCACAACCTCACCAACTCTATGTCTATGCAAAGGAGATGTGTGATGATGTGTGTACTGACTGATTCCTGACCCCAAAACGCATTTCTGTAGCCTGAGTCATGTGAAATCTGAAGAAATTTATTTTTGGAGTGACATTTTATCGTGACCACCAAGCCTGTGTAACAATCATGCAGTTTAATCAGCCTGTTGATACGCCACACCTGTCAGTGCTCACTAACACGGATTTAAACTAATCTGTGCGCATTATTTAAGATAAATAAGCCTTTTGTGTACTTGGATATGTTATTTTCAACTCATGAAAAACAGGAGCAAAAACAAAAGTGTTGATATGTCTTGTTTGGTAAAGTGACACTAACAGATGTGGAGGAGCCATACAAACCTTCCAGCTACAGCGTTATTACACAGTTTAGCCGCGTTCGGGTGGTAACTGACGACCCAGAGAGCACTGACCTGGGCTATGCCGGTGACGGAGATGGGCACACCGTGGCGGGTGTAGACTTTGTCGCTCTTCACATTCAGAGTCAGAGTGTTCAGGGAAATCCTGGAGGGAGGCATGGCGAGGCACAAACGGGAGAAGAGGATGATTGATCGATTATTATAATGGTATACATTAAAGTGGAATCATTTCAGCTGTGCGCTCGGACTCATATATATCACAGGTGCAAGATCGAGGCCAGCTACAGCATTCGGACAAACAAAACATCAAGTCTGGTGCCACATGACGAACTGAAATGGATGTGAGAGGAGCAGCATGTGATCCTAACGTGTCCTGCAATCCGTTTGTTAGAGCACAAATTATATTATTAGACAAAATATAGATCTCACTAATCCTTTTCATTTCATAAAGAGGGAGATGGCCACTGTTTTTAATATGTGTCCATCAGTCATTCACTATAATTGCACATCATATTTATATGATTTATTATAATTTTATCAAAATGTCCTGTAGTGTAAAGCTACTTTTTAATTTACAATTTGTATTTGTATTTTATGTCGCCGCAGTGCCTTTTGCCATCTTATCAAGTTTGCCAATCTGGTAATAATATAGTCAGTTAAAAAGCAGCAGCGTCAGGCGTTAGAGACGGGCAGACAACAGCGGGCGGTGACGTTTGCAAACCTCTGTATCTGCTGGATACACGGGATGACGAACACTCGGCCTCCAGGTATCATCAGAGGAGGGGAACGACAAAACCCTGAGAGATGAGACGGAGCAGAGCCTCCAGTCACACACGGTGCTTCTAGCTTTAGCTTTGTTTCTGCATGTTTCACTTCACAATCAGACATTCAACCATAAACCCATTAAATAGCATCGAGCAATTCCTATTTCATAACTTTGCTTTTAAACTTTTTAGAAAATGTTATCACAGATGTTTTTTTTATATTTGGATATTATGGATATTTTGTCCACTTTGGAATGACACCCTTCAAATGGATGGAAATTATTATTAATAATAATAATAATAATTAAAAACAAGAATGGCATCCTCTTGATTATGGTGTCACTGTAAGCTGCCATCATTTACCTGACACCACCATAGCCTCGTTGGGACCGCAGGTGTAGAACATGTTTGCTGATCCTCCTTCAGAATAAAACATGAAACCAGTCACACTGTGAACACTGTAAAGGAATTGTTTGGACTTCTACTATACACACACACACACACACACACGTTTATTTTATATTCTTATTTCAGAAATAACAATGCCTCCAAAAATGAGTAGCAGTGTCTGTTGTGATGAAAGAGGAGGAGGAGGAGTAGGTTTGTGATGGGTACCAGACAGCAGACCTGACCAGCTCAAATCTAATTCACACTCATGTTGCGCAGTAAAAATGTGCAAGAAGAGCCTCAAGAGTAACACAAACACCTACACACTACAGCCGCTTATGACGGAAGAACGACGCTGAAGAAAACACTCTGTGCACACAGCTAGCGGCTAGCTGTCTGTCCATTACCTCAATCACATTGTTAACCACAGCTGTGTTTACAATCGCGAATGCATGTGGTTGGAGGCGCAGTGCAGCGACACACTTACCGGTTAGCCTATGAACGGTGTGGGTTAGGTAGTAGGGTGAAAATGGCGGAATAAGTAGCGGTCTGTCTGTATTGGTTCAATTTAATGTAATGTTTGGTGCCAGGTTGCGTTTATTCCCGTTAAACGCTGATGCCAGGTACTATTGGCTGTATGGGGCCAACACAGTACGTCACAGACTGACTGCAGCTCCGCCGCTTTTACGCAGCACGCACATCATTCAAACTGTGTGCGTCCGCCATCTAGTGGCGTGGTGGCGAACTGCCATAAATAGACCTCAGTTTATGCTGAGAAGCAGCGTCCTCAATTCGTTTGCCTCTGTACGGCAGTGGTGTACTCTGATCTTTGACCTCAGGAGAAGTAGCAATATCTCAGTGTAGTAATATTCTCTTACAAGTAAAAGTAATGCATTCAAAATTCTACTGAAGTAAAAGTATCAAAGTAGACATGTATTTTGAAAATTATATTCACATTATTATACAAATTATTATAAACTATACACCATGACATTTTACTTAAAGTACAAAAAGTAAAAGTACACATTTCCTACGAATGTATATTATATTATTGGATTATAATCATTAGTATATTAATGTGAGCATCACATTAATGTAAAAGTACTAAGTTACTTTCCAACACTGGCAAATGGACTTGTAAAATACTTTGATCCATGGAGTAACTCTTTCTTCTTTTCCGTCCTTGCCATTAAGACAAGGAAACCCCTTCAGAAAGAAAGATCTGCCCCTTCATCCAATCAGCGCCGGGGCTCCACGACCAGCAGCCAATGATGAACGTGAACATCGTGCTGGACACATCCCAAGGCCGGAGCCCCACCTGCAGGACTCAGAGCAGCCGGGGCAGTATGTGTGCTCTGTCAGTAGGTCAGCAGCGCATCTTCACCTCTGCCAGCGCTTCACTTTCATCACTGACTACCAGCCATCATGAGGGAGATCGTGCACATCCAGGCCGGCCAGTGCGAGAACCAGATTGGTGCAAAGGTAAGAAGAAGTAGAGAGAAGTTATTAACTCAATTAACTCAACTTTTTGAAAGAGGCCCTTCTGTTGCCGATTGCTTTCACTGTTTCAGAAAATAATTGATAACAAAAATTCAATCAACTGTTACATTTTTGTGTCTTCCAAAACTTAAGAAATACATTTTGTATATAACGGATAGAATCAGATAGGACCAGTAACTGTGCAGCCCCATTGTTTGCACTCTATCCCCCTGTTTCATACACTCTATTTAATGGGTCCATCTTTCTCTCATTTATCTTCAGTATGACTTGTTTAAAAGTTCATTTTTTTGTATCAGACACAGTAAATGGTTTACCACAACCCTGGTTGAACAAGAGATATGTGTATATATACACACAGTTGTGTGAAAAAGTGTTTGGCCCCTTTCTGATTTCTTAGCATGTTTGTCACACTTAAATGTTTCAGATCATCAAACAAATTTAAATATTAGACAAAGATAACACAAGTAAACACAAAATGCAGTTTTTAAATGAAGGTTTTTATTATTAAGGGGGAAAAAATCCAAACCTACATGGCCCTGTGTGAAAAAGTGATTGCCCCCTAAACCTAATAACTGGTTGGGCCACCCTTAGCAGCAACAACTGCAATCAAGCGTTTGCGATAACTGGCAATGAGTCTTTTACAGCACTGTAGAGGAATTTTGGCCCACTCTTTGCAGAATTGTTGTAATTCAGCCACATTGGAGGGTTTTCGAGCATGAACCGCCTTTTTAAGGTCATGCCACAGCATCTCAATCGGATTCAGGTCGGGACTTTGACTAGGCCACTCCAAAGTCTTCATTTTGTTTTTCTTAAGCCATTCAGAGGTGGACTTGCTGGTGTGTTTTGGATCATTGTCCTGCTGCAGAACCCAAGTGCGCTTCAGCTTGAGGTCACGAACAGATGGCCGGACATTCTCCTTCAGGATTTTTTGGTAGACAGCAGAATTCATGGTTCCATTTACCACAGCAAGTCTTCCAGGTCCTGAAGCAGCAAAACAGCCCCAGACCATCACACTACCACCACCATATTTTACTGTTGGTATGATGTTCCTTTTCTGAAATGCCGTGTTACTTTTACGCCAGATGTAACGGGACATACACCTTCCAAAAAGTTCAACTTTCGTCTCGTCAGTCCACAGAGTATTTTCCCAAAAGTCTTGGGGATCATCAAGATGTTTTCTGGCAAAACTGAGACGAGCCTTTATGTTCTTTTTGCTCAGCAGTGGTTTTCGGCTTGGAACTCTGCCATGCAGGCCATTTTTGCCCAGTCTCTTTCTTATGGTGGAGTCATGAACACTGACCTTAATTGAGGCCTGCAGTTCTTTGGATGTTGTTCTGGGGTCTTTTGTGACCTCTTGGATGAGTCGTCGCTGCGCTATTGGGGTAATTTTGGTCGGCCAGCCACTCCTGGGAAGGTTCACCACTGTTCCATGTTTTCGCCATTTGTGGATAATGGCTCTCACTGTGGGTCGCTGGAGTCCAATGTTCCCCCTGACGACCAGGGGGAACATTGCATCAAAACCTCGTCAAACATTTGACTTAATGTTCTTGCCTTTTTTTTTTTTTAACGATACAATAAACTTGTTAACTTCTAAATAACAACTGAATAGGAAAATAGTAAATAAAGAAAAAAATAAGTTTTGAAATCAAAAAGGAAACATTTCAAATATTATTTTTTTTTAAATAAGGGATGTTTTGAATGCTTTTAACTACATATTCTTAATTAAGACTGAGTTTAGAGTTAATTATCCACCAATGTGAAACTTTCTAAGGAGGCAGAGACGTTTGATGGAAAAGAGTTTGTTATTTTTTCCGGGAGAAAAAGGCGCAGGGGTGCATCTTCTGATCCTGGGGAGACCGCTGGGAGAGGACGGCCCCGACTCCAGAATCCGAGGCATCCACCTCCACAACAAACTGCAGAGAGGGATCAGGATGAATTAATACTGGGCAGTAGTGAACAGCTGTTTGAGGGAGGCGAAGGCAGCGTCAGCCTCTAGAGTCCATGTAAAGGGAATGGCAGTGGAGGTGAGTTGCGTGAGAGGGGTAGCCACCCTGCTGTAATTGCGGATAAACCGTCGGTAAAAGTTGGCAAACCCCAGGAACCGCTGCAACTGTTTCCGAGTGGTGGGAGTAGGCCACTCTGCCACTGCCTGAACCTTTGCTGCATCCGCCCTCACCTGCCCCGGCTGGATGATGAATCCAAGGAAACTCACTGTGGTGACATGGAATTCACATTTCTCCGCTTTTACAAAAAGCTTGTTCTCCAGTAGTCGCTGTAGCACTAGCCTGACATGCTTGATGTGTTCCTCCATGTTCCGGGAGAAGATGAGGCTGTCATCAATGTAGACTAAAACGAAGTGGTTGAGCATGTCACGGAGGACATCGTTCACCATGGCCAGGAACACTGCCGGGGCGTTGGTGAGGTCGAAAGGCATGACCAGATACTCGAAATGACCTAGAGGGTTGTTGAAGGTGGTCTTCCATTCATCTCCCTCCCGGATCCGAATGAGGTGGTAGGCATTGCGGAGGTCCAGTTTGGAGAAGATGGTGGCTTTGAGAAGGGGCTCACAGGCGGGGTCAATGAGAGGATACTTGTTCTTGATGGTTACATCGTTGAGACTACGATAATCGATGCAGGGACGAAGGGTGTGGTCCTTGTCCACAAAGAAGAACCCAGCACCCACCGGAGATGAAGAGGGTCGGAATAACCCAGCTGCAAGGGAGTCGTGGATGTACTTCTCCATAGCCCCTCTTTCAGGACGGGAGATCTTGAAAAGGCGGCTGGAGGGCAAGGGGGCACCAGGAAGCAGGTTGATGGCACAGTCATAGGGCCGATGAGGGGGCAGTGTTAGGGCTCGCTGCATACCTCCCCCAAGTTGTGGTAAGTGAGTAGCACTAACGTGAGGTCAGGGGGCTCAATAGTGGGTGTTGCAATTACGTTAGTGGGAGCTGAGGCTGACTGGAGACAGTGAGAGTGGCAAAATGTGCTCCAACTATCTACAGCCCCTGTGGACCAATCAATGTGAGGGTTGTGACGCTTAAGCCAAGGTTGGCCGAGGACCACTGGAACATGTGGTGAGGAAATTAAGAGTAGTTCTACTGACTCGTGGTGATTACCGGACAGGTGAAGACTTAGGGGAGCTGTGTGGTGAGTGATGTGAGCCAGGAGTTGTCCATCCAGGGCGTAGACCTCCTTGGGGACAGGAAGGGCTTCCGTGGAAATTCCAGCTTGTGCGACGAGGGTGGAGTCAATGAAGTTCTCGTCTGCCCCTGAGTCAATCAGGACATGAAGTGGGATGGATTCTCCCTTCCACGCGAGTGATGCCTTCATCTGTCTGCAGGATGGAGGGGCTGAGGAAGAGGTGGAGGTCTGGCTCATCAGGACCCCTCCAGTAGCTGATGAGCCTAGTCTCTTTGCAGGAGGGAACAGGAGGCGAGGTGGTCGAACGCTGAGGGGCGGTCCGGAGGCTGTCCACTCTAACCCGGGGAGCTGCGTGAGGCTGACTGTAAGAGGTGGAGGCTGGTCTGAAGCTGGTGTGCTCTCTATGGCGCTCACGGAGGTGGTTATCTAGGCGGATAGACAGGGAAATTAGGGAGTCTAAGCTGTCTGTCTCCTCTCTCGTCGCTAGCTCATCCCTGATATTCCCAGCTAACCCGTAGATAAAAACACTCTGCAAGGAAATCTCCTCCCACCCACTCTCTATAGCT
>NW_022280087.1:997867-1007729 GCF_004355925.1 Anarrhichthys ocellatus | reverse complement strand
AATTCAAAGAGTAACCAGCGTCACACCAGGCTAGCTATTATGATACACGTTCATATTTCTCTCCGCAGAGCACCAAGACGTCATCCGCCAATCCCATGGAGAAAACCTGAAGATAAAACTCTACCTGCACCATTCCAATGTTAACATTGTCTACAGGCCCAAGACGAACAATCGGGACCGGGTCATCCTGGACCAGGGGGTTCTGGTGACACCGCTGGACCCTCTGCTGGAGGGCAGGCTGACCGTGGAGGGATCACAGCTCACTATTAAGAAGGTCCACGAGGCTGACTCGGGTATCTTCAAAGTGACAGACCTGGATGGCTTTCCTGTGGCTCATGTCTACATTGAGGTGGAAGGTAAGAGAAGAAGACGCATTTAAATGATCAACATACTGTATTTAGTTCCCATCTTGCTTTGCTGTGAGCTAGCATGCATTCTACACTCTACAAAATCTAATCTGCATCAGTTTCCTACAGAACAGAAATAAGTCTTTTATCAGCTATAGATTGTGTTTATTGAAAGAGTTTACATCACAGGCAGAGTCAGTCAGAGTAATGCAACTGTAATAATACATGTGATAAAATATATGAAGGCTGGCACATCCTGTGTGTGTGTGTGTGTGTGTGTGTGCCAACCAAAGCTAATGTACATTCAGAGCCTTTGTGAAGCAAATGAGATCATGAGCGTCAGTGAGCAAAGATCAGAAACATCTCTTAAAATAGAACTCCACTGATTTAGCTTTTCACTCGTATAACATCGACAATAGACAGTATTAAAATCAATGCAGCAGAACCAGAGATATTGTGTGTGCCCCCCCCCAAAAGGCTTTATACAACTTGGTGTCAATTACATTATATGATATGTAGGACAGGATGGAGTTTATTGCTTACGCTATTGCTTATTTTATAGAGCCATTTATTTGAACTTTGTAGTTCAACTTGGTACTAGGTCAGTCATAAATGTAAATAATGAAACTGATATGGCACTGAACTAGAAAGGTGCACCGCGTGACTTTACTCGCGCTAGACGCGTCGGAGAGGAGGAGTGGCTTATCTCCATAGAAGCCGTTATCAACTAAGCCATTTATTTCCGCCATCAACCATGGACGAAATAATCACTATTTCTGCTTAGTACTTGTTGTGGAAGTCCCAGATATCCCGGGAAACTAAACACCGTCTTGTCTGGGTTTATAACATCATCTGGAGGAGCTCCGTGGATTTTATCGAGCTGTATTCACTGTGTCAAGCAAGCCACACGTCGGCTGTTTACTACAGCTGTATGAACACAAAATAAATCATTTTGCTGTGATTTAACGGCAATAAACGGATAAAAGAAATGCCGAAATAACTACATAATGATGCTGATTTGTAAAAAGTCTAAATTCATATTTTGTTGTCGACAAGCTAATAACATTTTTAAATACTTGTTTTCTCAATGGAACTCGGGTCGATCGATGTTAGGCTATGCTAACATTGTAGCAGCTCAACACTCAAAATAACGTCATCTAGGCGTAAATACGGCAGCGTTGTTTTCATTGTTTGTACCATATGTTTTATACTCATACATTTATACACATAGTTTCGTCCGGGTCTCTACTAATATGAGGTATCGTAGAGCTCTGGGTGAACACCTATGGCTACAATATTTTATTTTTATTCCATAGTTGCTGATTCGCGACACAGCGCAATGCGAATTTCACCTGAATACGCGAATGAGGCAAATTTTACGCCGTGTCATTTGCCTCATTCACGCCACAGACGCTGTGAGGCTAACCCTCACTCCCAACGAATCTTTTTACGCTACGTGCATATATTGACCTGCCGTCACCGAGCGTCACCACAAGTGTTTGAAGCTGCCATTGACCAAGCTGCATTCGACACGTGTAATGAATTGGTATGACTTGTTTTTAGCCGAGCTGATTGAAATGCCATTTTGCTGCTAAAGCAGTTGTTGAGAGGAGTGAGGAATCGGCAGACAAAGTTGGTATAAAACAGTCAATAAAACAAGTTAAATTGTGAAACACTGCAACTGTGAGGTCCTTGACCGCACAGTCATGAATGAGCACAAACAGATTTAAGGCTGATGGGTCCAGTAGTATGTGAGATTATCCGTGGACAGACAGTTACACACACGACCGAACGCATTATCTCGCCACAGGCTTCCTTCTGGCGGAGATAATGAGGAGATGTTGAGATTTATTATGTGACGTGTGTAATAGATCGGTTTCTACTTTGACCTGTGCCATGTAAAAAAGATTGGCAAAAGACCTGTCCATACACACAATAGAAACCTCCAAATATGAGATTGCCATGCGTAAGATATTCTGAACTATACCGAAGGCGGGCGGGGGGCATTTTAATGCGGGTCAGCTTGCTGATTAAAAACAGATTCAGTCTTAAAAAGAAACATTGATGAAAGATGAGTAGCAACACAGCGAAGTCCGTTTGAAGCAACTTTTCTGCAGTCGCAGAAGTCTCATTCTTATTTTCCTTTGCGTTTGTCTCTCGCTCAGCCCACAAGCTGCCTCCGCTGACTGTCGCCATCCTCTCCCTGCTGAGCGTGGTCGCCTTCATGCTGCTGATGTGCCTGCTGTCCTGCATCTACAGGATGCACAAGAGGAACGAGAAGAACAAGAAGCTGACGCTGCTCGCTCAGCATGCCGGCAAGGGAGACGGCGAGGCTTTCAGACAGGTAACGTCCACCTCGTGCATTATCATAGCTCCTCATGTCTCTGTGATGGTGGAATATTCTGGTGGAGTTGTGCTTGGCCTGTAGGCAAAATCAGTAGTTATCATGTGGTGTGTCAGAGTCAGCTGTGTATTTACGTTGGCCATTTGTGTGTTTACTGTGACACTGACCGGGAGCTGTATGTTCTGTAAAACGTTACATTTTGATACTTTGTTTATTGGATTAAATCCAAAGTGGCAGAAACCTTTAGTGAGCGTAAAACTGGGGTCTGATCCCAGGGTACTGCCCAGACTCCCTGCCGTTATCAGCAAACTTTCTGTTGCTGTCGTTACACATGTTAGACCCAGCGCTCCACCGTCCCGCTGAAACTCCCAGCGCTCCATCAGGGGTTTTGAATGTACCTTCAACGTGATTGGTAAGGCCTAGTTGACAAATGAAAAGGCTTCTAACTACAGCTATTTTAATAATACAAATCACTGAATGCTTCCAGAATATAGAGCTTTGTTACACAAAGACTCAGTTTATCATTGTTCATGATTTATTGTAATGTTGAACCATTAATCTGTTTTTCAAGTATTTCATTTTGTTTTCTGAATGGTAGATTTACTGCAAAATGTCTTGTGAGTTGCCATCATTACCATTTTTCTTTTCCTTAAAATGTCAATTTTTAATAAAACTCTACAATTAAGACTTAATTGTGAGGGCCCTGACCTCAAAGATTGTGCTAAGCCTAAGAACAAAAATAAGGCAAAGACTAAAAGCCGCTGATTGTTTTCCAATTTGTGATTAAAAGTCTTTGCTCTCTCCTGTTGACCTGCTCATTACTGGCAGATTAACTGACCCATTGGATGATTTAGAGGAGTTGTTGATGAACCCTTCTGTCAACACAACGATCCACTCTGCATTCCCAGTTGGTGATTTGTTAACCAAATGAATTTATGGACCAAATTAAAAACCCATTACAAACAGAAGACTATAGAAAACACCTAAACATCGGGCTTCAGGGATAGTCGCTCAATACAAGCAACCAAATGATAAGAAATATGTCCAGATCAATCGCATGAGGGTTTAATTAGATCACTGAGTAACTGGATTTAGAAATAAATCTGCCAAATTAATAAAAAATGGGACTCATTTATTTTTTAAATCTATTCTCAAACTGAATTATCTTTAAATTGTCTTTGCAGAACTAATATCACAGCGTTGGTTTCCCAAATGAATGATGGACTTATTGATTGGACTCTTTTGAAATAGCTAAGATAGACAGATGAGCCCTCTCTCGCCAGCATCCGCAGTACATCATCTATAAAACAGATTAAACTCGTGGTTCAATCAATAACCCAACACAGGCAGATGACTCATTGTAAACAGCCCAGAGACTGAAGGGCTTTTTGACAATATGTCATATTGCAAAGCTCCATTTGAGTTCAGAGTTGTTTTGAGAAAGAGAATTATAAATGTCTCTAAAATCAAACTCTGCATATACCCAAATCCAACTTTCTTGGAAAACCTGTATAGAACATTTATAGCACTCATTTATGTTATAATTCTACAGTATATCACTTCTATTCACTTCTATTGACCAAATTAGTTTTTAACTTCCTGTTTACACTGGAAGTTGGATTCAGTTTCTGTGATATAAATCATGGCAACGGGTCAGAATGTGCTGGTATTCGTGTTTTAATACGTGTTCATAACAATATGATGTCATAACAAAAGAGTGTGGCCGTTCAAACCTGTGTTAATACAATAATAATTCATCCAAAAACAAAGTGTCAGTAGAGACTCATTTGGTCAGTTACAGTCGATGTGTCCTCGGGTCACATGACCTCCTCATAGCTTTGACAAATGTAAAGAAGTCTGCTAGAACCAATCAGGACGGAGACTTTTGACTTGAGTTAAATAACAGCAGCCAGAAGTTGAAACAACCAACATCCGAAACTGAACAACACAAAACAATGCCCACCAACACACCGGGGCGCCATCTAGGTCTTCATATAAAAAGAAATGAAAGAGCATCAGGTCAATATGATCATTTATTTAGAGGTTTTGTGTGTGATGTCACATTAATGTTCTGTCTGCCTCTGCTCTCTCTTTCTCCCTGTCCTCTATCTGTGTCACAGTGTATCTGTAGGTTCAGATTTCCTGTTGGACAATACTCCTTATTGTCAGAGTTGCTGCTTTGAGTTTGCTTCACATTTTAGGTTTGCAACAAAAAGACAGCAACTCTGTGAATTTGTAGGATTACATTTTTAAAAAACATTACAATTCCATCTAACTATATAGCTTATCCAGGGTTTAATGGGAATATCTTTTTGTATTTGTTCTTAATATTATATCTGCTAAGTTTCTGATGTGTTAATGATCTTGGTTCTGTTTGAGAGGACTGAAAGTCGAGGCCTCAATGCTCACCATGTCTCTGATTGGCGGCCCAGCTAACGCTGCTGCCTGTGCGTTGCGTTTCTCCCTCTCAGCCTCAAACGGAGCCTCTTCTTGGTGAGAGAATTGTGTTCTGGCCTCTTTCTTTTCTGCTCCTCCTTTGGTGTCTCGAGAAATGTGCTTTTCTTTTGCAAACAAGTTCCTTGATCAAATTGCTGCTGTGTGACAGGATCATTGGTGGCAGTTTCAGAAATGCGTGTTCAGTATTTCGTAAATTGTTGTGCTTTTAGAGATGATACCAATCCATTAAAGAAATACCAGCACACTAAAAAAATCCTGCAGACTGAGGAGAAACTGCGATCAATCCTAATGGACAGGCAGAAGTTGATTGAAGACCTAATTTGACAAAAAGTCAATGAATTACCTTAAGTGGATCTGGCACCACCACTTGGGACAACCTGTCTCTGTGATTCTAACAGACTATTAAAATGACTGAGCTGTATGTAGACTATAACTATGTGTTAGCATATTTTTGTGCATGTAGCAGAGGGTCAGCTAGCTCCAAATTCTTTCATGAAGTAGATACCAGGTTACTATGGAGGACAGAAGCTGCCAAAAACTAAATAAATAACTCGATGAATACACTAATATTAAATGTATAAAAAAAAATGTATTCATTCATTTTTAAATGTTTTTATTTATTTTTGCATCTATTTTAAAAATATTGTAAACGCATTCATTCATTTTACAATTATTTATTTATTTATGTTTTCATTAGTTTCTGTATTATTTTCCCTTTTTTATTTCCCAAAACTTATTTCTTTCGGTATTCTTTTCTTCATACATTTCATTTACATATTTATTTCTGATTGTGGCAGCTTCCGTCCTCCATAGTTAACAGCGTAGGACACGTAACCCGCAGCGGCCAGGAAGTTATGAAATCAATCTAAAAATATATACTTTGCAAATGATTGGCAGCCGTGAACGTGTTTTGTAGTTGATGCAAGAACACCAGAATAGTCTCAAGAAATAAGAGACAAATTCAGCATCTCAGGAAATGCTCTTACTTATGTGCTTCCTTAATGAGGGCTAGATGTAAAGATCAATATCAGTGGTAAAGAGCATTGGAGGCTAAATATACGGTAGTGCTTAATGCTAACGGTGTTGGCTTGACGAGCTCGGTCCGTCTCCCAGGATTTTAGAAACGGTTTTGAACCAGGTCGGGGTGCACACATGCATTTTAGTTCAGTAATTCAATCCAGTATTTCATCTTAAAATCTTCCGTTTCTTAAAGCAAGTCGGAGAGCTGTTCCTGCTTAGCTCCACGGTAGGTTGTGAAACAACAGAAAGGAGACCTGAGCTGTTCCCTTGCTTTGAGAAAATAAGATTTGAAACTTAAGAATAGAGTCTAAATGACCTGTTTAGATGGTTTACACCTCCTCTATATTGACGTGTGTAACTGCAGCTGAGCACCGATGTTAGAGGAAGTCACACTTACATCCCGTGTGCCACACACGCGTCTGCTTTGCCGCTCTGGCTTTCCTTCCTTCTGTCTTTCTTCTTCTCTCGGCTCATAAGCGGCTCAGACGCAGACCTGCAGTCACTCATCAACAATCTGACCTGCAGCTTCACTGCTATCTTTAACAAACAGTGTGTGGGGATTTACACACATGCACATATTACCTACTTCAGTGTTGTTTTACTGTGTGGTGTGTATTACAAGGTTAGTATCTGTGTGTGTGTGTGTGTGTGTGTGTGTGTGTGTGTGTGGTGTATGTGTTAAGGGCAGTAGTGATTAACTTTATGAAAGCTTCCATGATGTGCAGTAGATTCTTCTGTCTAATCAACGACTGGCCCGTGTTGGTGTGCCCTCAGTGTTTTTTTCATGTCTGTCTGTGTTTGTCTAGTTACTGTGGATACGATGTTATGTGTTCATATTCACGTCTTCATAGCAATAGATCAACATGTGACATGACATTGAGACGTCTCCCCTGTGGCGTGCTGTTTTTACATTTATCCCCAACTGTCACTAGTTACAAAGACAACATCACTAACCACCGTTATGAGTTGCTTATTTTACATTAGTGAGATCATGCTGAAGAGCACCGCGCGTGTTTCCTTTCTGTTTGTTTTCGCCGTGCCGTCCAGAAGGTGTTGTCTGTCTGCCGGATTGTGATCACTTAATAGAAATGAAAATTACATTAAAACAAGATTACATCGCATTACTATTCGTAAAAGGTTTGATGTCATAACTAGTCAAAAGTACTGGAGAAACAGTCACTATAACTACGTACTAGTGAACAGTGTACAGTAAATGTAAAAGCATCAGGTCATACTCCCCGTGTATCTCTCACTCACCATATGTGTACACTTATTGTTTGGGTGTTCCTGTATATACTGACATATCAATATCTGCGTGTGCAAATGCTTATAATGTGCATTCTTTTTTAATTTTCATGTGCGTATGGACACTTCTAACGTGAGCCTGTGTATCGACAGCGGAGGTTGAGATGACAGCAGTTGCCCCTGATGTCACTGACACGTTGTGGATTTCCTCATAGATCTGAGAACACGGGGAACATGAGTGAGAGGATGTCTCCGACCTTTCAGGGACCGAACCCAAGGGACCGACACAGAACTCTAATCAATCGTACCTCTCTCACTCACTCACTCACTCACGCACACTGGCCCTTTAAATGCCTTCGACCTCACTTTATCTCTGACCCTTATTCTCTTCAACCTGTCTCTCTTCCCTCCACCGATCCTTGCCCTCCCCTCATGCCGTCTTTCTTGCAGTTCAATGGAACGGACATTTTTGAAAGATTACATCCTCTTTTGGCTCGGCTTCCTCTCAACCTCCAGCCTGACCACAAAGACAAATAAATCAGCTTGTCTCTCGTCCATGTCACACAAGCTTCAGTATCTTATATGTGCATTTAGTATTCTGTATTTTGTGTGTGTGTGTGTGTGTGTGTGTGTGTGTGCTCTCTAGCAGTGTCTCTGTATATTTGATGACTAGTTGCTCAGCTGCCGGGGCATTACATTGTTGTGGCCACAGTTTGAAGCCTGTCTCCTGTATGTGTGCGGGTCTGCAGGTGGTCCAGGATGCCTACAGCAGGTTCACTGAGGAGTCTCTGATGCAGTCTGTGTGTGAGCAGCCCACCGAGAGTACAGAGGTCACAATCAAGGTCAGTGGTGGAACCAAGAGGGGTGAAGATGTTGACACACAGATCAACTCACATTCAAATAAACTATCGACATACCGCAACAAGTATGTCATTAACAATATAACTAATTATCAAAAGGCCACACCTGGTTTTACAGATTATTTTAAAAAAAGAAGCCAAACCTACATGCGTTTTTTAAAAATGTTTTTGTTTTACTTTGACACAGTCAACAAGCCAAGCTCTGATGAAAACGACTCATCACTGTACTATCCTTTACCACCAAAATTAACATGCATGCAGTTTTTTAAACGTGGGAAAACCTGCCAAAGAAGAAGATGAACTCTTCTCCCATTGCCTTGCTGTTTTTCTCTAGTGTGTCCCTTTAAACGTCACAAACACGCTGGAGAAAAGGGTTAGTAAAGAGTAGAACTGTAACGCTGGGTACTTCTTTTTTGTAAGATAATCCTTTATTAGTCCCGCATTAGTCTGTTAATTCTGTTTCTCTTTCAAACTCGGTGCTTGGACGGAGACGGGCAAAATTTGTGGATGAGATCACAAAGAAAGCGCTGGAAAAGAGGCGAAAATTAACATTAGTGGGTTTTTTTGTCCAGTGTGAAAGGAGCTTATGAAATTGTTTGGTCGGAAATCGGGCTTAAAGGTCAAGAAGACAAGCAGGGTTTTTAGGTTGCATTACTATTTTGACAACATACACGATTCATGAAACCTTCCAGTAATAATACAAATATGGTGTAATATCTAAAACCTGATTACAAAACACCTTTATACTATCAGGGAAGTTTTCCTCATAAGAGAAAAATAAATCAACCATCTTCATTAACCATCCTTGTGCTTTAGATTGCTTGGCAGAAACCAGCTGCTTATGAAGTCACATCAATGCCAAGTGTAATTAAAAGGCAATCAACCTTAGACTCTACACTCAGCGGTGGAACAGATGAGATTAATGTTTAATGAGCTTTTATGAAAGTGAAATAAACAGGAGTAAGGCAAGTAAAGAGGTCGAGGTTCAGGGAGCTGTTGGAGCTGTTTGATTAGAGTTTCTTCAGGCATCATGTGCACTCAGACGTGAAAGATCAGAAGGAAACTACAGTAGCTCGCCCAGATTTGTTGATTTAAACATCAAACTATACCTTGGCAGCTAGGTTATAATTGGACTCAATGTTTTTACTGTCTCAGCAGGTTTCAAATGGCAATGATGAAATGTGGTCTTCATATTTAATGGAGAAGTCAGGTGTATCTCAGCCATACATTTTACTGCCTGTTTCTTTAGTACAAATCAGAATTGTTTGCATATTTAAAGTTACTGTGAGGAACCTCTAACTGGTTCTAAAACAGTCTTCATTTAATACTGATGCCTCTGAATGAACAATATAAGTAAACAAGAAAATATTTCTATACAGTTATTCTTAATCGGTGCCACCAGGGCAGATTGGGAAAAATCAGATGAAATCATGCAGGTTCACCAGAAACTCTTTCAGCTCAGACTCCAGCAGGGCCTCCAGCAGAGACCGGTCCACCGTGGACAGACCCAGATCCTCCAGCAGAGACCGGTCCACCGTGGACAGACCCAGATCCTCCAGCAGAGACCGGTCCACCGTGGACAGACCCAG
>NW_022280087.1:984913-997857 GCF_004355925.1 Anarrhichthys ocellatus | reverse complement strand
AGACCCAGATCCTCCAGCAGAGACCGGTCCACCGTGGACAGACCCAGCGTCTCCTCCTTCTCTCCAGAGCTTCTCGGGCCCCGCTGGGAGCCAACACCGACACCATGCTGCTGGAGACCCAGACCGTGTTGCTGGGCCCGCTGGAGGGAATGGAGGCACGAGAGAACCAGAACCAGGACTGAGAGGGGCAGACAGTCAGACCCTGCTGCAGTAAAATGAGAGGTTTTCTAAAGGGAGTCTGGTGATCGGAAACGTTTTTTGACCACAGGGACCGCCAACATCAAACACAATGAAAGCTCCTCGTAGCAGCTTTAAGTTGGTTCCTGCAGATCAGTACTGTACAGTTTTGTTGTCAAGGTTCAAGGTTCAGCTTTATTGTCATTTTACAATACAGGACAGCACAATGAAATGCAGTTGTAGCCCCTCCACGCTACACACAAATACATTGTATTGACAGATATTCAAATATTTAAAAAAAATAGAATAGAACAATAAGATAAGCAATAAAATAGAGCATATATAAGTATATAAAATTAGGACTAAAGAAAGAAATAAAACTAAAATTATGTTTTTAGGAAGATATACACTTATCAATATACAAACACAGAAAGTAAAATATGTGAAATATCAATGTACTATCCAAGTTAAAGTACAAAGGAGACTTCAGTGGGAGTGGGGGTAGAGCACTAATGGTATGGTAATGTGCAAAAGAAGACCAGCTCAGCAGAATAGTTCCATGAAATATTCACAGAGGCATTGCATCTTGTCTCCATGTAACATGGAAAGTAAGCAGTGTTGCTTTTACACGGGAGAGGAAGGTATCTATAAATATGGTTGGAGAAACATGTGCATGAATTATTAACATTGCTTTTTCCCTGACCTCAATTTTTATCTCTTCCGCTCTGTTGGGTTCACGTCCCATCCCTCTCTTTTCTTGTGCCTCCCCTCACTTTCCACCTGCTAACACCTCCTTTTTGTGTTTTTCCTGGCTCCTCTTTCTTCCTCTTGTCCTTGCCTTTGGTAATCTCATATTCCCTGTGGCTTTCATCTCCTTTGACTCACCCCTTCTCCTCTCCTCCTTCTTTCTCCTTAGGGCCTCGAGGTGTCCAAAGGTGGACGCTACCACACTCTTTCCTCGGACAATTTTCTGGAGATGAGCGACTCCGGGGTGGAGTTCACCACCTCCGGCCTCCCACTGGATAGTGACACTGATGGAGGGATGACTTACGCCTCCCACAAGCCCCTCCTGAACGCCGTCTCCCCTACAGCCATGACCGAAGAAGCTCCCCCCGACTACCTCAGCGCCAGCAGAAGCCCCGACTCCGCTGCGGGTGGCAGCCCCGCCTCCAATCTGCGCTCGCTTTCTACTGCCACCCTGGACGGCAGCCTGCACGGCGACTCGTCGCCGGGAACGGCCTCCAGGTGCACCGCTGGGTTGGAATTAGCCAAAACAGAGGGAGGGGCTGAGAGCGAAGACGCAGGTCAGAAGGAGGAATCAGCTCAGAGCACCTGAGAGGATCCAGCAGGGAATGTTTTTTTTTAGTTCATACAGCAACGACACCCACAACAACCTGGCTCTGTCTATCATATCCCAAACACCTCCGAGTCCTTCATCACTGCATTTAGAACAACACCATAGACCTTATAGTCATGCTTGGATTCAGACCTCACTTTAGCCTATAAGAAAACAAAAGAAAGTTAGTCGCACAAAATGCACAATACAAAATCAAAAGCACTGCGTACTGACACATTAGGTGTAAAAGAACAACACCAAGCTGTATTGGAAGAACAAAACAATTCCCTGCATATATGGAGAATGCATGCATTTAAATTAAACGTTAAAGTAGGTATCATAGTTCAGGTCTGCAGGAAAATGCTGACGTTAGATTAGACTCAATGCATGTGAGCTTCAACTGGGCCGACGATGCACAGGCTCAAAAAGAGAAGTTCTGACGATGCGAAAGGGAGAAAAAACACTCTCAGCACCGACATGGGATCAAAGGATTTCACCTCCTGTCAAAAGGTTTTCAAAAAAGCAAGAAAAGAAAAAAAGACAGGAGTGTGACACATTTTTGCAGTCAGAATCACACATTATAGTCAAAGACCCCACGGCTACTAATAGCAAACAGCAAAGAGTTTCCCCGGTATCGATGTGGATCTCAGTGTGTCGCCTCTGACAGCACTTTTCTCTGCTCTCACGGCATCAGACAAATACCGCCGTGATTGCATTTCATCCGGCCCGTACACAGACTCTATTATCAATAATACAAGCATGTCAAAAGGCGTCTCAGCCTCTCGGACAGAAGTGCTTGCCTCAGCAATCATTCACCGATATGCACAAGGGGAAAAAAACACCTCCCCGACATGTTCTTTCTGGAAAACCCTGCAAACTGAAACAAGCTCTGAAGATTGAATATTGAACACCGCTCCGTTCCAGTGCCGGTGGTTGCTTTTTACTCTTTCTCTCAAATCTTTTGTTTTTCAAATCTGCCACATTTGAAGGCGTCGTCTGGAGAAACCTGTGGGATTTCGGTCATTACGGTATTCATCATTAGCCCCCTCATCTCACTCGCGCTAATGATGAATACAAGAGAATACAAGAGCAGCCAACTGTAGAAACTATCCTCATCTGTTTTTTGTTTGTTTTATCCCCCAGTGGAGTTGTCACTAGCCCTGTCAGAGCAAAAAATTAAATTGGGCAACACTTCTGGAACAGCTCCCGTGAACATAATTGGATTTTTTTGGTCTCTTTTGGGAAGGACCGATTCACAGACGCCATGGAGTGAGGAGGGGCGATAAAAAAGAGACATAGATGGAACAGAGTGCTATTCGGGGAACAGATAAAGGACTTGCATGATTTAAAGCACGCTCCTTTCATCTTAGCTCCCATCTATCGGATGGAGCTCTGATTATTGCAGCCCGGTTGTTTGCCAAAATGAAGTGACTGGAAAGCAGTCGAATCAATCTGAGATAACGATGCAGCCTACAGCCCTGACGGAGTGAGACCGAATATAACAGAGATTATGAGAGGGGTGTGTGTGTGTGTGTGTGTGTGGAGACATGATTCCTTTCAGATCATGAAAGAAGGGAAATGAAAAGAGGAAGGCATTCTCAGAGAATCACAATCCTGTATTAATTGTTAATATCAATGAGTCAAAAATTATGATTCCTTCCATTTGCTGCTCTGCTCTATGAATCCAAACCCAACGACTGTGCAACATACAGTTGACCCTTCGCTAGGTCCCGCCCCTTGAATGCAAACTGGCCAATCACACCGTAGCATCGGCCAACACCTATTCTGCTCTGCTCCATAGAGTCTCAGGAAGTCGTTTCAGATTTTCCTCATTTTCAGGCATTTTTTTGTATTCCGAGTTGGTCATTGTTAAACGTTTGTTGAAAGTGATAGTCGTTAAGCCTCTGTTATACTTTCTGCAAGGACGGTCGCACGGACACGAGCTGAGGTGGAATCGGGACAAGAAAACGTTTGAATCTCGTACATTCCTCCTCACAGCGAACCGACATTCTCAAAGTTCTCCATCTTCTCTGCCCATTCGTGTCCTTAGAAATTGTCAGATGTGTACGGAAGGGCAGAAACCTGCTGCACGGTTTCATTGTGTGATGTCACTTTGCGGATGTGGAAAACAAAAATCACGCGTTGCACAGGAAGGTTGGAAGGAGATATACGTTTCCAAAATGTTGCGTTTCTACGTAAAAACCTGTGGCGCTAACATTAGCAGAGTACCTTAGCACGGCATTAACTAGCGTTAGCATACCCGGCTTTACAGAAACAGCGTTAACTTCATTGTCTTCTGTCTCGATGCCAGGTGATGTGACACTGATCTGTAGGCTTTTATCTTTATCTTTTTAACCTGTTCTCTCTGCTGAAACAGTTCGACATCCTGGTTATTTCCTTAAAACACATATTGTCGACCTTTCTGTCTGCTTTTCTCTAGAACCGCTTTTTCGTTTTTCCAAAACGGATATACTTCTTCAGGGAGTGCGGTTAGTGACAGTGTGGGCTCCACTGCTTAGCGAGTGGTCAAGTCAGTGACGCTACTATTGAATGCAACAGTAATAGAGCGATTGTATAGTATAGGAAGGTCAAATGTTTACAACCACTCGATGTATTCAACGAGGATATTCTAATCCTAATAACTGATGTTCATAGTGTGGATGCGTTTACTGTAAAGAGTTCCAAAGCATGTGTGAGTTTGAAAAAGAACAGATGGTGGTGGTAGAGCTGTACCACAGGTAGCTTCTAAATTACACCTTAATTACACCTTAAAGACACACATGATGGACCATGATGGAAGCATGAATAGAGTCAATTAGCTCAAGCTCTCGCAGCCATAACAACTCCTTTTGACTAATTAGTTCCCGTTCCATGCAGTGCAGGAAGCCTGTGGGCTAATTCGGGTCACAGGAAACAGATTCACACAGAATGAGAGCGAGACACCCCGCACTGCTGAGGAGACTCTGTCCAAACATGTCCTCCCCTCCACAGGGTCAAACACTCTGTCATACTTAAAGAGTGCAGCACTTTCACACATTTAGGGAATCACAGCAGTATCTATGGCAACATCGACAGAAAACCGACAGAAACACGCCGAAAGACATTGATCTTCATCGTAACAGGGCTCTACGGTGCCACGGATCCCATCCCACACAGCTGGTAACAGTGTGGCTTCCTCTCGCAGCAACGGAATTGATGTCAACCTAGATTTATGAACTTTCACCTCTAAGGTTTACTAAAAACCGTCTCACACAGACACAGATGTTTTGTGTCTGGACAAGAAAAGCACAAAATTGAATGTGTTCCTTTTGAAACAGGAAAAAAAAGGTTCACATTGTAATTACAAAGGGTTCAAATAATGCGCAGCTATTGGAAAAATGACTAGTTCACTTCTTATTCAGGAAAATGTAGTTTGGAGTCTTTATTCACTGCAGAGGTAAATTATTCGTAAATGAATCACGAGTGACTTGCATACCCCAATTGTCATTGAATTGTTGACTTTGTATGGCTGTTTTGTAGGGACTTCACCAGATCGTTAACGCAAAGAGGAAACCATTAAGACTCGGTTATACTTTCCGCGAGGATGGTCGCACTGACGTGAGCAGACGTGGAATCGTCTGTGCAGGTTTCTCATTGCGGCAAACCGACACTCTCAAAGGTCTCCATCTTTTCCGCCAATCCGCGTAGTTGGAAAATGTCGAATGTACACAAACATAAATCAAGCGTAAGGCTTCAAAACTGATTTTGTTTTGATGTAAATATCAGGTTCATTCTAATAAGCTATGATAAGAAGGTTAGGTGGACTAATGACAAATCGATGTCAAATGATCGAGCAATATTCATTACAATGGCACTGAGACATCACTACCATCCGACAGGAATCTGACACACGGCACATCTCGACATCAGTCACTCTTAATCATCCTTTTTTTCCCCCGACTGTTGTAAATATAAAGATATGTGTTCTGCATGTGTGTAGTGTGAAAATGCTAATATGTTTCTTACTGCAAGGCTTATGCAAGATTTTATACTCATCAAAGCGCTGCATCGATCTTTTAACCACACGTCCACAGCAGGTAGAAAACAAACGGCGTATAGCGCTGGAGACGCCTTCAGCTCTCAGTCTTAACTCATGTCGTGTTCACATGTTGAGCTCACAGTGACGCCGGGTGAAATCCTCTCATCGACATTTGCCTCTGTCTGTCGCCTCAGGAGAGCACCGTTTGACACAGTAACAGTGTCGTTATGGTTGTCTTATTTACACTCAGAGCAGGAACGAGACAGACAGAAGTGCAGAAAACCAACATGTTGTACAGTGATGTCAAAAACAACTGAAAGTAAAGAAATACTCCAACACCTTGGGAAAATGCACTTTCAAGTTGGAATAACGTGAGGTTTTCCTATTCTGCCAACATCGCTTGAAAGCAGAATGCCTGAATATTCCTTTAAAAATGATTTAGACCCATTTCCCTTCAGTTAAATCCATTGGGATACATGGAGCAACCTGGACATGTATGCTATGTTGGATTTAACCTGCTTAGAAAATACGGCAACAAAACAATTTAGATAAGACATCTCTTGTGAATATATTTTGCTTTTTTGAGTGAAGATGAAATGTTTCATTCTTAAAAGGGACAGTTTTCCCCAAAATTAAAAACACAAGTCTGTCCTCTCACCTGTAGAAATATTTAACACTCAAGATAGTATTGCTGCCAGGTTTTGGGGATATCTGCTGTAGATATGTCTCTTTTTCTCCAATATAATGGAAGTAGATGGCACTCGGCTTGTGGTGCTCAAAGTGCCAAAACAATGCATTTGGAAAAACTCAACAGCAATGTCTCTTTCCAGAAATCATGACACGGTTACTGAAGATAATCCACAGACCTTATTGTGAGCAGTTTCATGTACCGAACTACACCCGCTAACCGTATCACCGCGCAGCAGGAAGATCTATTCTTGATACTGCTAGCTCACCTAGCACCTCTGAGCTAGCTAATGTATGCTAATGTCTTTTATTTGGCTTTGAGCACCACAGGCAGAATGTCTTCGTCTCAACAGCCGATATCTCCAACACTCTACAACTTACACCAGAACAATCTAGATTGATAAACAGCGCTACAAGTAAAAGGACAAAGACCGCCTCTGTTGGAGGGCACTCAAGTGCTTTGCAGGGTGAAGGGCCACGAGCCTCCTTTGGATTTCAGCATGTGCTCTGACAGAATAACGATGCAAAAGTTCAGGCAATCGCAGCTGACAAAGTTTTTATGAAAGGATTTCACTTTCCGTCTTTCAACCTTGTCTGATGTTTTCTGTTTCATTGCACGTCAGAGCCACCCGCCATTCACAAAGCCTGTCAGAGCAGAAGTGCTGATCCTTGCGTGGGTAGGGCGAGATTTAATCTTCTGTTAATCTGCTATTCTCTGTAATTCTAAAGAATGCACTGAAAAATCAGTGTCGCAGTTTGCTGGTTCCCTCTGATCATATTAGAAATTTGCTTTCGTTCAAAGTATCAGAAGAACTGCAGTTTCACACTGAGATCAGTTCATTTGAATTCACTCCAGTGCAACTCACTGGCCTACTGTGATTGGATTTAGTTTTATCTTTGATTCATTAGAAAATAACTGAAAACCACTGGTCTGTCGCTCTAAGTTCTCTCTATAGTACACTCTTAGAAATAAAGGTGCCAACTAGAACCACATTGGGTTATTTGGCTTGTTCTCACAAGAGAACCCTTTTGGGTTTCTGGTTAAACATTTTATAAAGGCTTCAACTGGAACCCTTTCACAGGGTTCTACCTAGAACCCAACATAAGGGGTTATACCCAGAACCATTTGTGAAAATTTCCACCGCCTATGAGAACCCCTTATGAGAGGTTCTACAGATAAACTTTGGTTCTTAGACGGTTCTATGGTGTAATGGCTACACCTAGAACCCTCTCTGGAGGTTCTGTCCAGAACCGTTCCCCCTTCTAAGGGTACTAACAAGGACCCACCCAGGGGGTTTGATGGAGAACTCTTTTATATTTCACTCACGTCTGTCCCCACTGTCAAACTCTCAGCACCTGAGAATGTTTTTTTTATTACAAAATATATATTCCTAATAACAACTCATATAATCAGTGTGTTTACTTTGGGACTAACGTACCTCATCCCAAACCAGTGCATTTACTGGAAAAAAATCATATCTCTTTTGAATGAATACACGTCATTGCCAGAACTTTTTGTAGCATCACATTTAGCACCAAAAAGTCTACTCTCGCTACTAATGTGCTAACTATTTCTCCATACTCCGATATTATAGCCTTTATCTGCTGTCCCAGTATATACCTAAGAGTTAGTGTAACTGCCGCATGCCTGTAGATTGCTTGCAGGACAGCAGCCTCAATGCTGACAGTAAATACTGATAGTAATAATATGAATGTTACTTTTTTTTTTGTACAGCTGGCTTCTTGAGTCCATCCTGACCTTGTTGCTGACGTCTGGTCCTGGTTTCCCATGATCCTCTCCTGACTCTTAATATCACCTCTCACTGCTGGCATTCAGCTGGGAGTGATGGTAAGAGGAGAATACCTTTAAAAGGTTGCTGCCAATCATGGAGGGCGTCTCTATGTCTTGTTGGTGTCAGCGCAAAATAAGAAAGCTTGTACAAGCTATTTGCTGCCATTCGTTATTTTGCAATTAAAGCAAATATGAAATATTTGTTTTATGTTACACACTCATTTCGTTCAATCACAGAAAGAAATAAAAGTTTACACCAAAATAAATTGTTTACATTTTGACACACTAAACTTAAACATTAATGCTTTGTTGAATAGAAAAATTCATAATTGGAACAACCAGAAATGCTCACCAGAGACCAAATGTGTATTAATCCGCTGCTGAAAATAGTCCCAAACACATGCAGTAATTCTTCCTGTTTGAGTAACATTTGTTAAAAACTACAGTGACCAGCTATTTTAGGAAATGACTGAGCCCTTTTGAAACATTATATCTTCGAGCTTTTTTCAAACATTTACGTCTTCAGTAGCAACCAATGGCCTTTGTTTCGTTTTTTTCAAATGACACTGGTATTCTCCTATAACATCACTTCTCATAGAATATGCAAAGACTTATTTATAATTTGTTATATTATTATAAGTCTCTTCCATCATTCTAAGGGGCATTAAAAGTTTGCATTCTCGCCACAGAACACACACTCTCCTAATAATGGTTTTGGGAAACCCCAGAGTCAGGATGGCTCTAGAGGCAAAATTAGATCCAATTAGTTGTTTTAGCACACGACTCAGGCAGGAGAAGTATTGTCACTGTCAATATTACTGCTGTTACTTATGTAAAAACAACAATGAAACAAAAAATGTAGGATGTGGGATAATATCAAGAAAGTTTGTTAAATCTGTATGAATTCTGAAGTTTGAAGCCTTTAAAACAGACCAACACTTCATGTAGGATTCTCTGGTTTTGGCTTTCATGCATGTGTAGGTGTAGATTGGTCATGTGACAACAGAACTCTATATTTTGCTGGTATTCTGTATGTTTGGGTCTTCTACGTTGTGTTTGATTGATTTAACATTTAGGTGTGTATTCCTCAGGAGAGTTGTTGTTACAGTATGTCATAGCCGTATGTTTTTGATACTAGAAATCACTGGTTCGCCTGCATGTTGCTTTCATTTTGAAAGAAATCACGTGAATGCTTCATATCTAAGAGTTGACATGCCATTTAAGTTGGGTAATCATTGACTGTAACGATACTTCACTTTACTGCCATGGACAAGGGGCCACACCCCCTTGTTTGCTTGAAGAATAAATCAATGATTATTTATATACCGCTACTATAGAAGAACTTTTGGCATCCTGCAAAGACTTTTATAAAGCTTCTCTTTTTTCTGTAATGAATGAATAACTCCAATTAAAATGAATTTTCAACAGAGTGACTTAAACGTTTTATTTGTTTGTGTGTCTCTGCTTTTCGTGCACTTTCCATTACAGTCACACAAACTCCAGTATTCTACATTTGAATTTGGGTCATAGATTAGCAGCCATGACAGAAAAGCCTTGTTTAAATAAATGGTAGCGAAGATCTCAGAGTCTCCAACTATTTTCCAGACAAACCAGGTTATATTGTGGTCCACGCTTTGAGCTCTTCAACTGTAAATGTACCCAGCTGAACAGAAGTAATGATAGAATAGACGTGGGCAGAGCGGGCTGCAGCTGAGTTACATAACATTTTCTTAGTGCTTGTACTTCAGTGTATAAGAGAGCTGGTGGTGGTGCAGAGGGGGTTTACAGAGAGGTGAAGCCCTGCCAGCTGATGCTCAACAGAAGGCAAACAGACAATAACAACCAAACAGTGTGTTTTAAGATGAACCGTGTACTCTCTCAAAATAACAGAAACTGGAGACCGCCTTGCGATTGGATCGCACCAGCCGCGACGCCAAGTCAGACCAGGGGCGTGAAGTGGAGAAGGGGCAGCGTTATTATGGATCCCACTGCTCTTCTTGGCAAGACCCGCCCTGTGCAGCATTCAAGCGTTAGGATTGGACAGGCTTCCATGCTCGCCACGGTACTGGTCAACTGATTTGTACTACTCGAGGTCAATGCCTTTAACCTTAACCAATAGTCTCTGCCTCTACTAGCCGCGCAGAGCTGGTCTTGCCAAGAAGAGCAGTGGGTTTCATAATTACGGGGAAGGGGCCATTCTCCCCTATACTTGGCCTTGCTTGGACCGCACCTTTGAATTCGGTCTTCATGTTGATCTCAACTACACAACGGTAAAGTTCCATGACTGCATGTTACACGGTTGTGGAGACAAAATCTGACCACAGACAAATATAAACATCTGGCAACTCACTCTGTGAAAACAATACCAGCGTCGCTGTCACGGCTGGTAATAATACACAATAATATGATAATAAATGCCCCTTCTGACTCGATCCTCAAATACACTAACGGCAAGTTAGAAATATTGTTTTTCTTATTGGTGCAGAGGAAATTTTAAGTACAATTAAGTAAATTACCTTATGCGGACTGATCAAATTTAGTTTATAAAGGAACACTTCATCCTTAAGTTTATCACAAACATCCCAAAACATGAACACATTGAGAGACATGTCATTTTCATTGGACAGACAAATTAGTAAAAAGTACAATATTTACCTCTGAGATGTAGCCTCGTTGTAATGGTGGAATGTAACCAAGTACATTTACTCAAGTACTGTACTTAAGTACAATTTTGAGGTACTTGTAGTTAACTTGATTATTTATATTTATTGAAACTTTATACTTCTACTCCACTATGTGTCAGAGGGAAATACTTATAATATTATATAAAAGATTATTTTTTGGTCTTTTTACTCCACTACATTTATCTGACAGCAATAGTTGCTGGTTACTTTGCAGATTCAGATTATCAATACAAACCATAAATCAACTAATAAAGTATGATGTGTGATTATGGATTAAACTACCCAGCAGTATATAAAGTAGAATTCGTTCACCTTTACCAGCTGCAGCATTGGTGATGCATACACATTGAATGCATCTCTAATAGGCTAATTATCCATTGACGTAATAGAGCCTATGTTATCCTGAATTGTGCCATTCTGCATAATAACTACTTTTACTTTTGGTATATGTAGATTTTGATGCAAATGCTTTTGTAATTTTACTTAAAGCTACTACAAGGAACTTTCATTTTGTGTTGATTTTGGCGGTCCCTGTGGACAAAAGTCGTAGTGTTTCAGAGCACAAGACTCCCTTTACAAAACCTCTTGTTTTACTGCAGCAGGGTCCGACAGTCTGCTCCACTCAGTTCTGGTTCTGGCTCTCCCGTACCTCCATTCCCTCCAGCAGCGTGGTGTCGGTGTTGGATCCCAGCGGGGAGCGGAGGTCCCGGAGGAGCAGAGAGGAGAAGCTCTGCTCCTGGAGGAGATGCTGGTGCTGCCGGGAGCTGAGCTCTCCTCCTCCCACATGAGCTCCCGCCTGTAGGTCGAAGGCTGCAGTGAAGCGATTATTATTATTATCAATATTATTTTAGGTTTTATATGTTTTATACAGTTTGAGGTCCTAAAATGAAACTACATTCATGTTTAAGTCCCTGGAATCAAGTCTGAGTCTGAGCTGAAGGAGTTTCTGGTGAAGCTGCATGATCTGATTTCACCAGGCACTGATGACAAACATTAAGAATAACGATATAGAAATAGACAATCTTCTTTCTGATGGTGTCGTTTACTTATGAAGGTAGAAGATCAGGATTAAACTGAGACTATTTCACAACCAGTTAAAAGTCCCTCACAGTAACTTTAAGTACGATTTTGAATGCAGGACTTTTACTTGGAACAGAATATTTTTAAACTGTGGTATTACTACTTTTAGTTAAGTAAAATGATGGCGTACTTCCACCACTGTGAAGTGGAGTAGTATAAATTGCATAAAATACTCAAGTAAAGTACAAGTACTTCAAAATTGTACTCAGTTATTCCCATAGTCTGTATGGTTACTCCACCACTGAGCTCTGCTCCGCCTCTCTGACACTTGTGCCCCACTTCCTCCTCTCGCGGGCCCGTCCTGCTCCCGCTGAAGGCGCCCTGGCCGTCAGCCAATCGGGGCGGAGCAGGACGTGACGTGCGTTGTAGCGCAAGGAAGCCCCGAGACTGGCGCGCCAAATTTCAAAGGACTTCCTCCTGGGAGGAAAAGAAGGCGAATAAGCCGCAACCGACGTCCGGACGAACAAAACAATAAAAGAAAAGCCTGCAGAAAGAATACATTTGATTTGATTTCGAAGTTCGGGAGTTGAATCCGGTGGCGGAGCAGTCGACGGTGTTTGATCGGCGGGCGCGTGGAGGAGGAACACCACTGAGGGATATGTCGTTGTTGTAAGTGGCAGCTTTGACTTTCATTCTGTCCCACAAGGAACTCACGTCAGCTAGTTTAATCCTGCTCCTGATTTGACAAGCGGACACCCAGGACTACGATACTTAATTAAAAAGAACGTGAGTCTGTGCGCGTGTAAGTTAATGTGTCGATACCGCGCGGATGTGTGCAGTTATTGACGCTAAAACGAGGTTTTTCTGGCTGGTTATTGTGTCTCGCTTTGTGCGGTGAGCCCATGGGTTGTGCTGCGTGCAGCTGCCGCACGGCATGCGGCGCGCACAGCAGCTCGCTGAAGCTCCTGCAGCGACGTTGACAGTTGACTTTTTTAATTTATTGATTTTTTTTGATTTCAAGGATTTGTCTTTTTTGTTTTTCTTTCAGATCAGACTCACCTCGGCTGTTCCACCCTGTCAGGGTTCCCACCTGTGAGACGGTTGAGGTCAACTGATGTCAGGAGCCTGGGATTTTAATCTCTCTCTCTCTCTCTCTCTCGCGCGCGCGCGCGCGCGCGCGCACACACACACACACACACACACACACACACACACACACACACACACACA
>NW_022280087.1:978809-984903 GCF_004355925.1 Anarrhichthys ocellatus | reverse complement strand
ACACACACACACACACACACACACACACACACACACACACACACACAGAGGCTCAGATGACAGCTGTTTAAACTGGAAATATTAAACGCCAGAACTCAAGGCTGTTGAGTTTTTTGGCAGGTTTTTTCGGGGTAGGGGGGTCTAATGTTCCCTGCACCTTTCGATTTAGCAGCGTGCTGTCGAAGTCACTGAAGCTCTTTTATTCTCCAAATCCACCTTCTAACAGCCTCCACTCCACAGGGGGGGAGGGTAGTGTGTTTGAGCTCATAACAGAGTGCAGATGCTCGTTTCCACCCTTCACCAGCTTATACAGTGCTTAATATCCCCTCCTTATGTATTCATGTATTCGCAACGGGGCACAGCCAGTCACCGGCTCTCCATAATAATGCAAACACCTGTTCGTCAGAGCTGCTCCACCTGCCTGTAACCTTCACTCTCTGAATATTGGACCTCGCAGCGTAGCTTTGTGTTCGCACTCTTTGGTCGAATGTCTTCAGCTTAACTCCCGTCCCCAAGCAAAGACTCGTGACCCAGAATGGATGGCAGCCTCCTGTAAGTCAGGGCCTGGCACAGAGAGGTTGTGGCCTCAGGGCAGGGGCAGGCGGGGGCTCTGCGGCGGCAGACACTCGAACCCTCCGGTCATGCCGTCGGGGGTGCAGCCGTGCTTCCAGTTGCTCCGGATCGGCTCGTCAGCCGGGGACTCGGTGCGGGACCTGTACACGTTCAGGCCGGCGCTGAGCCACTCTGTGTTCCGGCTGGGCCACGCGGCGGAGCTGTGCGACGTCACGCTGGACTCCACGTCGGTGTCGCGGATCCATGCCGAGCTGCACGCCGAGAGGGAAGCGGGCGAGGGCACCGCGGCGCTGCAGGAGGAGGGCTGGAGGGTCCACATCAAGGACAGGAGCAGTCATGGTGAGAGACGGGGCTCCTTAACACACACACACACACACACCTCTACAGTCATTGTGGAAGAGAGAAAGACGTTACACACCCTCTTACAAGAAATACCAATACTTCTACGGGGAAACACAACTACTGTCTTCTGCTGAATTACTAGTGCCTGCAGCCTGACGGCACCTTAACTGCCAAAAACCATCTGTAGACGTACAGACCAGAAAGCAAGCTAAGAAAAGTGAGTCTTAGAGTCTTAAACCTGACTTGAATGAACCTGACAAATGAGGCGGGGCTAAAGCGGTTCCATAAAGGTCAATTCAAGGTCACGTGATCTGACTTCTATTGAGGTTGAAGAGGTCAAGATATCTGAGCATGCGAACTGTTCTTCAGCAGCCCACTTTAGATGACGTGGAACACTGATTGGCTGATAGGAATCCAATCAAATAAGTTTGTGCTTTTGGGTGGAGTCAGGCGACAGTTGGCGTTGAGGTTGCGGGGTAATCGAAAGTGGATTAAACCAGGGGCTGAAAGTTGCCGGTGTTTACGGGGCTAAAGTAAACTGAGATTGTGTCCCGTTGTTGTCCAATCTGTTAAAGAGTAGTCGTGCAAGTGTAAACATTAGTCACACGATCCAACGGACATTTAACCCAGGACTATGAGGTGCAGTGTGAATTGTGGAGCCCTGGATTGAATACATTAGCCCAGCCTCAACCCTTAGCCCAGGGTTAAGGATAGCTCTGGGCTACAGTATGCAGTGTGGAAAGCCTAGATATGCTTTAGAGCTGCAGCTTATTAAGAAGCTTTTCATCCTTCCTGTTTGATTTGTTGCAGAATAATCTCCTACATTGTAGTTTGATAGTGATGAAGTGATTAAAGTGTCTAAACTTTGACCCACATGTTTGTATTAGTGTAATTAGAGAGGTGGCTCCCGAGCAGCTTCAGCACTCGTTATAGACTGGATGAACAGAATTCTGCCCAAACATATTCCCTCATTAGGGGTTCTGATGACAAAGTCTCCCATAGGTGCTCAGTCTGGTTCAAGTCAGGTGACTAAGAAGACAGGATATGATTTCAACATTTTCATACCTATCCAACTTTATAACCAGGATGTCTGTGATCAAAATGATCACATTTGCTATTAAAATGTCACAAAGAATGAACATCAGTCTCTGCAGTCTCCTTCAATGTTATCTGACTATCGGATGACAACAAGTGGTGTCCTCGGAGTGAGACACTGAGAAGTAGAACCATTCAGGGACCAGTTTACAGGCTTTACAGCAGTTCTGTTAGATCCAGTAGATGGAGTTTGGAGAAACAGACATGAGTACCAGCACAGAAGCAAAGCGATGTACTGCTGTAGACCGGGGGGCAGCAACAAATGTGTTTTACTCACCGAAAAAAAAAAAAAAAAAAAAAGAGTAAGTATCAGTCCAGAGCTCAACATGCCGGGCAAGTGGAATGCCTCAAGGAGGGCGGGTGCTAAGCTTCCACCACGACGCCGTCGTTTGATGCCACATTGATGCTCTGAGTGTCCTCTATTGCTCCTTACATTGCTGCTTCTCTTTGTTCTGTGTGATGGTAAACCAAGTCTCTGGATTTTGAACTGGCGAGGAGGGAGGCAGGGAGGGAGGAGACTTGGGAGCGAACGCCGACTGACTGTCTGACTGGATCCAAACAGCTCTTTTTCCAGTCATTTCACAGTCTGTTTCACACGCGTTTTAATTCCTGCTGTTAAAATTACGTCTCAGTATTGGTCGTGCGTTTCTCATTTTGTGGCGTCGGGCCGTCTGATTGCCTCGTAAGCATCCAGCTCCTCCATTCTAGGTCCGTTTCCTCAGACTTACATTCCCCCCCACACACACACAGCTGTACACACGTTGATGGGCTCTGCTCGCCTGATTTATTACGTATTGTTCATGTATTAATAATTGTGTGATCTGGCCCCGGCTGATATTAACTGAAAAAGCAGTTTGGGTTTGTTTGGGCTGATCATGTGACCTCTCACCTCTTACATGTCAGTGTGACACTGAAGGACTGGAGCGAGTTCAGTGCCAGCAGAAGATTTAAATAGAAATGAAGAAGTCTTCACCTGCTCTTGTGTTGCTAGGCACCTGGGTCAACGAGGTCCGCCTCCAGCCCGGCGTCCAGTGGGAGCTCTCAGACGGCGACACGCTGACCTTCGGGGGCCAGTCGGCTCCCAGGAGCCCCGAGTTCTACTTCCTCTTCCAGAAGGTCAAAGTTCGCCCGCTGGACTTCGATGCTATCACAATTCCGAAGGTAAACTTTGTTCTTTGTGAGGACCCACAGAGGAGAGAGAGTCGTCTCTGTGCTGCCCGATCCTGTGCAGCTTCACTTCACTTTTATAATGACGCTTCATAGACTGAAGCATATTTTCACAAAGATGCCAGAGGCCTGTGTTTTTCACTCGGGGATTTATTGCTCAGATTCAATTATATATTATTTTGTTTGGTCGTTCACATCGTTCAACTAGTCTCAGTCCTGAACTGACCCGAAGTAAAGATGGAGACCGCTGAAGTCGGCGTTAACGCTTTCATTTATTAGGCGATGTGCACTGGAAGCCAGCGAACTCGTCCGCAGCACATAAAGAGGAGGATAGTTCTGGCTTCTTGTGGAGCAACTGCTGCCCCTCTTGTACGGAGGTGTTCACATGGTTATGAAAACAACACTTCTGCCTGCAGTGAGAACTTCAGTTTTGGGTGAAACACCCGGAACATTTAGAACAGGGTCGATGTCATTCCTGTTTTCTGGTGCCTTAACAGGCGGTTTATCAGCTATAATGTGATTCCATCCAGACAAAGTGGTTGGCCGTGAATCACATATTTGAAGAGATGAAAAAGCTAAAAGTACTTAGTATTTAGTCCCGCCCTCACATACTAGCTGGGATGCCCTGACTCTAGTTCTGAGTCAACCCCAGCTACTCTGTCACTGGAGCACTAAATGAGGGTTCACCTCACTCTATAAAGGTCTCTACTGCATAAAGTTGTAATTTATATACTTGTACCATGTCTCCTAGGCGGGCACCTTTTCCTCCGACCTACAGAACCGCATCAGAACCAACCTGGGCCGCAAGGTGGCCGCCAACCTGGACCTGTCCAAGATGTCCATCAACCGGGCCACCGTCATCCTCAACTCCATCGGCAGCCTGAGCAAGATGAAGGGCAGCGCCTGGACCTTCAAGAGGAGCCTCAGCCTCGGGGGGGCCACCTCGGACCCCGGCTCCTCCTCCTCGCCTCCTCTGGCCGCGGGCTTGTCCTCCCTGCTGCCGCCCTCCACGCCTCCGCCGTTCTCCTCCGTGGCTTCGGCGCCCTCTGCCAAGTCCCTCCAGCCGACCTCCAGGAGCAGGAGGAAGTCGGCCCACACGGTGCTGCTCGAGGACGACAGCTCAGACGAGCCCAGGAGCCGAGGAGGTGAGGCTCCACTCTACTCAGATGTACCGAGCGCATGTGGAAACGTCTTTTTTAACAGTTAATGAAGGAGCATATTGGATATTAGCTTTTATTCAGACTAGATTGGATGAACAGCATTCTGACAGGAAATTTATGCAAAAACATATTTTTAATTACAGTTTTCACTGAAGCAAAAATCTTAACAGCAGGAAAAGAGCAAATGGGTAAAAACGTGAATCACTAGCTGAGCATCGGTTGTCATTGTGGTGTTCAGCTCCAGCAGGAGTCCTGGAGGACGGCCAGCGGTCCAGGGGGAAGAAGAGGCGGCGGCTCTACAAGTCTGAGTCGGAGACTTTCAGCTCTCCGCCTCCTCTGCCGCTGCAGCCCAAGAGCCGCGAGGATGTCCGGCGGCCGCTGGAGGCCAAGCCCTTCCCCGTCGGCATCAGGACCATCGGCAGCTTCCACGGCGCCATGACCAACAGCAGACTCAACCACCACCTCCAGGCGTCACTCGCCAGCGCCGCGGTCCACAAGCAGGAGGTGCAGGCGCTGCGCCGGGTCCAGACGGTGGTGCACAGCAACATCGCGGCTTTCCGCCAGCAGAAAGCGACGCACTGCTCCCCAGCGGCGCAGAGGGGCCGGAGGAGGGCTCACAGCTCCCCGGTGTTCTCCCCTCTGGTGGTCGGAGGGGAGAACTACAGCCTGGCCTCGCCTTCGGTGAGGATCCGCACGGAGGCGAGGGGCCGGGTGCAGTTCAGCAGGTTTCACCATCCTACCAGGTGAGACGCTGATGGAGGAGGTCTGTCCCTCTGACACCAACACAGCTCCAGTATTTATCTGTAGAATGTGTTCTTTTCCACTAGGAGTCACCAAAGTCATTTTCAAATCTTATGCCAAAGGAGCTTTTAAGGAAGTTTTCTTGTTAAATCTATCTATAAAAGATAGTCATCCACTGGGGAAGCTTCATGGTGATATGAGCTGAACTCTCTGGTGTCTGCCCTTAATCTCTGTCACTAATCAGGTTAACTAACAGCTGATGATGGCAGTGTTTACTATAATCCAACTAAATACAAAGGAACACAAATGGTCAGTGTTTGATCTGTGGAACATGTGATGAATGTCATGAAATCTCAACATGTTAAAACACCTTCATCAATCTTCCTCTCTTCTTCTGCTTCTCCTCGCAGTAAGCGTCGAGGCCGCCCCAGAAAACACCTGCCCCCCCCCCCGGCCCTCCCTTCCCTCCCCGTCCTCCTCTTCCTCTTCCTCCACCTCCTCTGCCTCCTCCTCCTCGTCCTCCTCCTCTTCTTCCTCCTCAGAGGACGAGGAGGAGGAAGAGGCTGCGACGGGCGGGGCGGTGGAGCCGTGTGCGGCGCTGCGGTGCCGGCTGCCCCAGCAGGACATGGTGCAGTGGATCCAGTGCGACGTGTGTGACGCCTGGTTCCACATAGACTGTCTGCACGTGGACCGCAAGAAGCTCCTGAGGGACCCCAACGCAGACTTCCACTGCGGATGTCACTGATATGACGATGAAATGAGACGCTTGCCACATTTCCCCCTTAAATGTTTATTTCCTTCAGCCGCACTCACCAGACCTTTCACCGAAGAAAGAAAAGGAGTTTCATTCAAATTTACATTTTTTTGTTTTTCTCCATCCTGATCTTTCCAAGTTTGAGGATTCGTGACCGAGCAGTGCCGCTCAGTTTCATGACTAAAACACGCGGGGAAATGTTTGTGAGCACCGAGCTGGTCGTTGACCAGCGTTCAGCACCACTAATGAAGTGTGTGTGTAT
>NW_022280087.1:960227-978409 GCF_004355925.1 Anarrhichthys ocellatus | reverse complement strand
ATATGCATTCAACTTTCCTAGACGTTCTCTAGCGCGGCCTCCTTCGCTGACCTTTTGCGTGGCCTAAAGGAAAGAGACGCTTGTGCTTTCCCGCCTCGCTGCTGATGAAACCTCCGTGAAATGTTTCGGAGCAGCAGCGGATGTTTACGAGACAGTTGAGCTCCGGTAAAATGTGTCGGCGGACTCTCACTGTAGCTGCTGGTGAGAGGGGATAATCAAATGTTTCAAGGCACTTGTGCAGAAGCAGCTGCTGGATTCTCTGTGTGTGCAGTGGTGGCTGTGAGACGTCTGAGTGCAGGCTGACGGTGCTGCTGCTCTGGGAGGGACTCGTTACCAGGGAGATGTCATGAAATATCATCCGGCGGGGGGGGGGGGGGATCCCAAAGGACTTGTCTTCACGCTAATGAACTCTCGGGCCAAAGTGGTCACCGATGTCCACACACACACACACACACACGTCTTCCCTCAGGTGCTGCTCAAAGTGTGGAACTCCGGGTTCTTCTCTTAAGCACCTTTTTTTCCATTATTAAAATGTCTGACTCTGCTCACCTGGACGAAAGCCGTTCAAACAGCATTTGGGAGCAGCTCACCCCGTGTATAGCCTGAGTGATGGTTCTGACTGAGCTAACCAGATAATGGTCGTGTTGAGTATATAGTTTGTCTCTGCTGGCGTCGTGTATAAAGCGTGTTACTTCCATCATACCACTATGCGTGTTTCTTTGTTGTGTTGTTTTCCAAAGTGGGTGAAAATGTAGAAAAGTTGATTCTCGAGCAATAAAATAAGAAAAAGTCTTAAAAACCTCTTTAATAATACGTATATTTTTTTAAAAGTTGTGGTAGCAGAATTCAGCCTAATGATTGGTTACAGCCCGATGACACAGTGGCTCATTAAAAAATCCAACAATCAAATCCCCAAAAAAGTGTTCTGTGAACTTAACACATGTAGTGTTGCTGGTCTAAAGGTTCCAGCTTCACTTGAGGTTTTGACGATCAACAGAAACAGGTTGTTAACCCTTTGAGGTCTCACTGCAGTAATACAATAACATGATGCTATCTCACAGGTTTGAAGGACCTGTCTGTTACTCAAATGTAAAAGGAAAAAAGAAAGTTGTTTTGCTTGTTTCATCCACCATAAAAAGTGTTGCATATTCTGTGTTTTGTCTCCGGTTTTTGAGCTCTGAAGATATTTAAATGGCTGTTTGTGTCCAGAGCGTCCACACAGAGGAACGTGGCGTCATGTTGCTGTTGGAGCTCCTCGTTGAGTGGAAAAAAAACTGTTTAATGTTTAATTAATGGAGGCCACAATGTTTGAGGGGGAACACTGCAGACCACCGCTGATCTCTCTGGCAACTGCTCAACGTTACGTCCACTCAGAGGGCTTGTTGTTGCCACTGACGGGCTCACATTGTTTGTCTGACGACATTATGGAAAGAACCCCAAGGAGAAATGGAACGGTTTGTAATTGTGTCTAACAAAGTTCGGAAAAATCTTGCTAAATGTTCGACCATGTCCTCGACAAAATAAACTCTTCGTTGACTAAGAAACTCGGTTTTACAAAGACTTTAAATGTTCCGTTTACCAGAGAAATGTATATATGTCATTCAGCATAAAACAAAAGAAGCCTGAGTGGACTAAGCGCGTGCAGCTGTAGTCATGACCCTGAAAGATCTTTGAACTCTGAGCTACGCTCTCTGGACTCAACACAACAACCTGTCGCATCGCTTTTCAACTGTCTGTGGTTCCCACCGTCATAAAGTCACATGCACAGAAACAAACAGAGAGAGAAGGCTCCTTTCCTCTGTCGGGTTCTTTCCATAATGTTGTCAGACACAATGTGAGCCCGTCAGTGAAACGAGCACTTAGTGTACGTATGTTGACGGTGAGGAGGCTCCTCCCTCAATACTGGACCAGTTTGAACAGTAGCTGTCCCCATCAGTTCCTTAGAGACCAGAACCTACGGTCTAACGAGGTCCAGATGGGAAGATAGCAAAGCCCTTTAAGACCAACCTGAGCCCATCGGCTGAAACATAATCGCCAACTATTGATGATCAATAATCATTTATCAACTTTTTCTTTTTTTTAAAGACAAAGAGCTTCTCAAACTGAAGAATTTTCAGTTTTTTCTCTTTAATATCTTTTTAGATTTAATATCTTTGTCGATCAAAAAGGAGTGATTTGAAGATGGCACATCTGTCTGTGGGTCATTTAAACGAGACGTTTAATGACCCACATCTGTCTGACACTTAATAGACTTCATCGTTTGGCCACAATACTGTCTGATATTCCATGAAGCCGTTCAGATTTACAAACATCTTTCTGCAGAGCTGCTCTGTTTACCATCGCCTCAAAGACGAACCGCCTTCATGTGCTGGATTCAATCGAGTGTCCGCTGGATACTTTTGGATCATCACGTTTGTTTGTTTCAGTATTTCACTCGTGCCAGCTGCTAAGCGTGCAGCACTCTTTACCGTTCACATCCCTAAACACAGGACTGTTACGGTGGAAGCAACCGGAGACTTTGAGTTCAGGAACGGAGTTAATCAAAGAAGCGTTGTTTTGTAAATCGGAGCACGTTTCTCTCCGAGGAGTCCACAGAACTCTCACACGCTGCCTTCACTTTAATCATCACACTGAGATGCTGCCACACTTTGTGTGTTTGGTGGGGTTGAACAGAATTAAAACCTATTGTCGTCATTCTCTGAGATAGAGTTGTTGTCGGGGAAGAAATAAAGAATCTTCCAAAAAAAATGGATCTTCATATTGTCTGCTTTATCTTCACAGAGGCTGTGAACTAAAACACATTTCATTTATTTCACATTCTTCTGGTGCATGCATCTCGAGTCGTGATTGATGAAACGTTGATATTAGAAATTAACATTTTGTTTTTTCCTCAGGCCTTTTGTGTCGCCCTTTAAGAGAGAGAGAGAGAGAGAGAGAGAGAGAAACCTTGTGTGATCCCAGACAGAGATGGGATCTCTCTGGATATTATTGTTGTCTTTGCAGTGATCACAGGAGTGTGAGAGTCTACAAGCAAAGGGAACGGCCTCATAATTGAAGCTTCATTATCTCATATTCAGAATGGATTTGTCTTATCTGAGCTCTCCATGCGTGAAGTCACATTTCTGCTTTCAGTGAGGCCTCCACACACAACCTGTCGACAGCCGACACACTGTGAGGGCAGGACGCTCAGTTATAACCACGTGTTGTGACTTTGTGACGAAGACGCATCGTATGTAAAGAAAAGATTCTCCTTAGCGGTGAAAAGATTTCACTGAGTGGTTCCATATGTTATTTATTGCTATGCTGATTCTGTAAACTATTCACATTTTGAGTGTTGACCCTTGACCCCCCCCAAGATATGGGACAGTTTAGTGACTTGGTTTGACTTAAGGGTTCAATGTGTGAGATCTGGCCAGAATTGTCCTTTAAAACATTCAAAAAATGAATTAACCTTATCAGCTATCAATTGTCTGTGTGTTGTGTTGCGGAGGTGACTGAATTGATGCTAACCAGCTAGCCCGGCCTGTCCTGTCTTGTAATACCACTTGTGCCTGGTGAGGCGATAGTGAGTCACTGTAGAGTAGGGCTTGCCGATCACGTTGAAGGTACGGGGCTCGTGCACGTTTTAAAAGTGTATTTATTGGATTAAATCCAGAGTCCGTCCTCCTACCCAACGCCAGGAGAATACTTCGCCGGGAGTTAGGCGGGAAGTTAGCGGTTAGCTGAAGCAACTTTCATTCAGCCAGCGCAAACCCCAGCAGCAGGGCTCCGATCCACAGGGGACCACCCCCGATCCCAGCTGGATCCCCACAGGTTAGACCCCCACAGCCCGCCGTGACTCCCTGAGGTTTGCTCCGGCTGAAGGTCCGTCTCCCGGAGTCGCCAACCGCTGTTCTGCTGGCGAAGTAGTCTCCTGGTAGCGAGGAGGATAAAACCAAAATAATAAAGTTGTTTTCTTGTTTCTGCTGCTTTGGATTAAATCCATTATGTATGTAATCAACCATAAAACTTGAAGGCACTTATTCACATCAAATCTCATCAAATATCCCTGGTTACCCTAAAAAAAAAACAACTAAAATTCATCCATATTTGTTCTATTTTTTAGTGATTTATTTGTACATTTCTTCTACAGGTTATTTAGCTGTTCTTGAATTTGTTCATCCTTTTTTGTTATTTGTTTCTAATTTTGTGATATTTTGACATCGTCTCTGGGAAGCTCCCAGCTGGAAAAGTGCTATTCAAATAAGATCAAGACAATTATATATAAGCTAATGAGAGACACTGAGGCAGTTGAATGGCAGAAGTACAAACATGCAGTTAACTGTTGTTTGTCTTAAAATGTGTTAAGCGGCTCTTGGGTGTATTTTGGATTGTGCTGGTGTTGGATGAATGAATGGATGATGGAGACTTTTAGTGTCTGCCTTTTTATTCTTCTCCAGAGTTGGAAAAGATGCAGTGTCTCATTTTAGAGCAATATAAGAGCATACACACACACACACACACACACACACACACACACACACACACACACAGAGGTTATAAAATCAACAGATACATCATGCAGCACATTTGTCGCTTACGACTCCAGGAACCCCATTACAGTGTGATTCACCAGTGGGTACGGAGGAGACGGAGAGATTATGGAGCCGAAATGCCCGCTGCCTTGACCTGCAGAAGGTGGAGGGAGACAATTACATTTGTCCAAACTGTTTCCATAGCAACATTCCTCTCACATTTATTTATTATATATTTTTTGTTGTTGGGGGGGGGGGGCCCAACTGCAAGACTGGAGCTCCAACCTGTAATAACAGCCGGCACCTTCTTTCCCCTAATGATGCATGACTGAGACGGAGAGAGAGGGAGAGAAGCTGGTTCTGACACTTGAAACTGAAGGAGGGAGAGAGAGTAGAGTGTGTGTGTGTGTGTGTAGATGTGTGAGATGGGTTACAGATACAGGACACACACCAGTTACACGTGAGGGCGTTTCCATCTGGTCTCCATGCTGGTAAAAGGGAGAGGTCACATCGAGATGAAAGCACAGGGCTGAAAACTGTAACTGCCAACGCTCCTCATCCAGCAGCTCTCTGGCCCGTCGCACACACACTCACACACACGCACACACACAGGGTCATTTTCCCTCTATCTGTCATCAGTGCTCTGCAGCAGCTAGCCGGCGGTCCTGAGTCCAGGCTGCATGTAATGTGGGTGATCTGATGGGAGAGAGCTCCATCAGTGTTCTGGATAGCAATGATTCCCTCAGAGTTTGGGAATTGGGGCTCTTTTCTCCAGATATCCATCAAAGTTAAATAGAAGCGTGAATGAAAGTGTAATTTAGTGTGTAACATTTTACACAAAAAACTACAAAATATTCTATTAGTAATAATAAGAAAAGACACCAAAAATCCAGATTGTTGCATTTTGGATAATTTTTTAACTCAACCTCGTAAAATACTTTGTGATTAATATTCATGGAAGTAGTGTAGTTTCTTTATAGTCTAACGTTAGCTTTTTACTTCTACTGATTGAATTCACGCCATATGAATCATAAAAGTGGTGTTTGTTTGTGGAGATTATCTTGCTGAACAAAACCTGTAAGTATTTGTTGGCCACAGAGATGATTTTCTGCAATAATTCAAAACCCGATGAATGTGATGCTCACATTCCGGGGTTGGCCTAAAATACATCATCACTGCAGCGCTCTCTTTCATAGTAGTTTTAAAGTTTGGTGCGACATTATTGGAAATGAAACCGTGATTTAATTGGGTTTAAAACCAAATCCTTGTTGGTGCAACCCAGACTGAATCTCTAACACGCTCCAAAAATGCTGCATCCTTCAAAGCAACTCAGTGCATCTTTCATCAAAACCAGTTTGCATGTGTTAATCAGGAGATGTTCGCACCAAGCAAAGTCACAAAGAGGGTACAATCCTCTTGGCTCGTGAGTGTTGATAAGGATCCGCCTCTTTTCCATGTCGGCCTGTAGTTGTTGTTTCCTCGTGGCCCAGCAGGGGGCAGTGTCGGCCTGACGCACAGAGGACGAACACGGGGAGCCACTCCCTGCACATCACACCCAGAACGGAGATCATGCGTTCCCATTATTATCCCTCAATTAACGCAGGGTTTGTTATTTTGAATTGTGAGCAGGGGCGGTGGTTGTATCTGAGTGGGTTTTAATGGAGCACAGAGCTCAACCTACTGACAGGTTCACTTTGTCACCTGTATGCTTTCATCTAGTTGTGTATCTGTGTGTGTGTGTGTGTGTGTGTGTGTGTGTGTGTGTGTCCCTGTTCGCCTCCGTCCTCTTCTGTGTTTGACAAAGACGTGCTGTCTCCTTTTGACCGTGCAAAGTTGAATCTTTGTACGTGTGTGTGTGTGTGTATCGACTTCGTCTGAATGAGTGTGTGAGTGTGTGTTTGTGTGCATACCGCTCAAGAGCAATGAGGCATGTTTGTGTGTGCGCGCTGAAGGTGAATTTCTGGACCGTGCTCACACGATTGTGGGAGATGTTTGTGTGTGTGTGTGTGTGTGTGTGTGTGTGTGTGTGTGTGTGTTATCTCTCCGCTGGCTGAGCCCTAGCAGAGGAGCAGCTGCCGATCCGTCCCCAATAGCCTCTCACATTTTGCTCTCCTCTGCTCTCTTCCCGTCTCCTTTCATCGTCTCTCCTTGCATTGCCTCCTCCCCCTCTCTTTGCCTCTCCTCTTCTATCTTTCACTTTCCTCTCCTCCTCTTGTCACCTCTCCTCCTAGCTCCTCGTTTTCGTTCACCGCAAAGATCACCTTTGAGAAAAGATGACAATAGAGGGAGTAAAAATAATCTCTTTGTCTTAATCTTTCCTCTCCTTTCCTTGTTTGTTTACCCTCTCCTCTCTTCCCCCTTTGTCTCATTCAGTCTACACTCATCAGCTCACTTCAATTCAACATACAAATAATAAAATCAACAAAACAATAACAATAATAAATCTCCTTGTTTTCCCCCTCCTCCCTTTTCATCTCATTATTTTTTCTCCTTTCTTGTCATCTCCTCTCCGTTTCCTCTCTCCTCCTCACCTCTCCTCTCCTTTTGCCTCGTCTCATCTCATTGTCTCCTCTCTTCTTCTCTCTTCTTCTCTCCTCCTTCCCCTCTCTTGTTTCCCCATCTTCTCTTTTCATCTCATCTTCATTTCCTCTCTCCTCCTCTCCTTTTGCCTTTTCTTATCTCCTTGTCTCATCTCTTCTTCTCACCTCCTTATCCCCTTCTTCTCATGTCTCCTCTCCTAGTTTCCTCTTCTTTTGTTTCCTCTCTTTCCTCTCCTTTTTTCTCCTCACCTCTTCTCCCCTACCTCTCCTCTCCTTTCATCTTCCCTCTTCCTCTCCTGCTCCCTTTTATTCAATTTAGATATTTTCTCTTCTACACTGTGCCTTTTTTATTCACCTTTTCTATTCTCCGTTTCCTTCCTCGCTCAAAAATTCGATCAATGACATTCTTCTTTCTCCCTCCCCCCCTCCTCTTTTTCCCTCCATCTCTCACTCTTTTTCTCCTCCAGTTCACAGGAAATGAGATTCTGGCTTAGTGGCTTATTTCCACCTGTCCCCAGTTTGGCCTTTGCATGTCTCTCCCACACACACACACACACACACACACACACACACACCTAGCCACCCACATACGCTCACACACTATATACAAAAAGCTACCCCCCCCCGCCCCACACACACACACACACACACACACACACACACATACAGTCAAACACGCTCCACTTCATTCCTACATTGCTTCACCTCACAAATCACTCTAAATTGGCCGCAGCCAGAAGAACACACAACCTCTCTAAACTGTTTAATAACGTCATTAATCATTCGGCTCTGACTTGGCGCCGGCACCGCCGGCTCTATAAGTGGCCTGGAAGTGGGTTACAATTTTTAAGGGGACCCCAAGCTATGACAGGGGCCCCCCCAAAAAGCTCAGGATTAATCGGTCTTTCATCTCGTGCTACGCGGTTTTATAACAGACTCTGAGAGGAGCGAGTTCCTCATTCCACTTATTCCGGAGGTTATAAATGAGTTTCACAGGCATGAAAAGTACAGTTCAGCCCTGTGTGGAGAGGGAAAAAAAGATAAACAGAGAGCATTAAATGAAGATGTCCACCATTTGACATGCAGCCTCACAAAAAATGATTAATACGCTAGACAATAACTAAACAAATGATGTTTCTTTTTAAATTTAAGTGGGTCATATCACATTTGATACTATATGAATACAATCCAGCAGTGGTTTAATCCACAGTAAAGTCATAAAAGATTTTACATCTGCTGTCGTTTCTGGCAGTAGTGTGTATTTATTTCCTAGGAAAAGTTTTCTCAAACCTACATTGTTGTCATGCTAAGGTGCTATTAATAAGTCAGTAGTACCAAAAAAACAAGATTTGGGCAATTGTATAGGAAAACGAAAGACGTATTTGATGAATTGATGTAAATGGAGGCAGAGTTTAACCACAGCAGAACGATATCAAAACATCCGTCTACAAACTCTCACACAACTCATCCGGTACGATCCACGTCTCATTGATCCAGTCAGATGCTCACTACTTCACAAATGCATGCATCTCCAGTGAATGGTGTAGACCCACTGTCAACCCGGAGAGTGTGTGAGGGCTCTCTCGCAGGCATTTTGAGCCCTTTATGAACCATTTCCATAAGTCCGCATTTCTGCAGACTTCATAATGTGAAGTTAAAACATGGGGCTACCAGTGGAAGCGTGGAATTTTCACTGAAACATTTAAGGATGAAAGATGGAACATAAAAACACATGAAGGAGGAATACAAGCAGAGATTATATTACACAGATTTATTCATCAAACTGTTCATTTTGTTAGTGAAGCTGTTTTGACAAAAACAAGTAAATAGATTATTTGACAATTCCCTATACTCTTGTGAGGCAAAAAGCCTGGAAGACGTTCAAATCAGGGAGTGTAAAAATATAAAATAAATAACTACAATTGAACACATTTTCCGACGTTGTCATGGTAACATGCAGCAAAGTGCTGTCCCATTCATATTTACACCATTTCAAGCCCTCACAGTCTCACTCTCAACCATTTAACAGGCGACGTCAGAAAGGCCCCTGAGGGTTCAGGGTTGAAGGCTTTACGGGGGACATTGGGATTGGACTCAAAAAAATGAAGATGGTGCCGGTTGCATGAGGCGGGGCACCAGCGCGCATGTAGGGCAGTCATGTGGCACTTGTGTTTTATCTACCGTATAGGGGCATCCAAGGAGGCACTGTAGCTGTGCTTCTTTTGAACTTCTAATGAACCATTCACTTCCTGATTAGCTTCACCTGTTCCTCGTTAGCCCTGCAGTCACCTGACCTCCTGCTCACCTGTCCCCACTTAGTCATTCACTACACACCAGCAGCCCAGTTTCCTTTATTCTTTGTCAGTTTGTTGTTCTGTGACGTTCTGTTTGCCTGTAACCTTCCTGCCGGACCTTCCGCCATTTTGGACTCTCGCCACCTGTAAGCTGAATCCACATATAACTCAGTTAAGTCAGGGTTAGGCGACACTTAGGTATGAGTGCCACCATTGGTAGCTTAACCAATGACACACTAGCAATAAGTGTGCAAGAGAAATGGGGAAGTGTTGAAGTGTCCTCTCATCAGCATGCCAAAATATCTCTTTTACAACCACTGGCAGTTGCGTGGCCTGATATTTACGGTGCGATTAACAAGAACATTTTAACAATGGCACCTCATATCCAAGAAGTTGCCGACCCCTTACTTAAGTAATCCTGCTGCCTCCTCAACTCTCTGCATGTGCCTTAAATCCCTGTTTGAGAATTCCCTGCAGCGTAAAACAATTTCAAACACTTTGGACTCGCATGGACAAGTAGGGCGCCTTCGTGAGCGTGATTGTGAGGAAATTGATAATATACTGACACATGCAAGTATCTGAGCAGCTGTGTTGTCAGTGTTCGAATGTGTGTGAATGTTGACATGCAGACTAGAAGACGAGAAAGGCAAGTCCATTTACCATTTACCATATAAAAACACAATGCCAACTTTGAGTGCGCAGTGTTAAATCATTTTTAAAACTTTTTTTTTATTTGCTTAAAAGTACCGGTTTTGGACATCCAAGGTTTCCTCCCAACAGCAATGTGTTGGAGGGAAGCCTGAAGGGACGGGCTATCACAATCGCTGACTTGGTGACTTTCTCTCAAGAGTGAGCAACCTTTGGAGCTAGTGCTGCTAGTTACTGTCATTGGAAAAGAGTGGCCAACACTGGGCTGTTCAGTTTTCATTGGATCAATTGGATCATCCAGGTGGCCAAGAGGTTAAAGATTCTGGACAGGTAAGCGAAGCATCTTTGATTTGAGTCCGGCTTGTGGCCTTCGTTACTTGTCCTCTCCCCGGTTTGTTTCCTGTCATGTTATTACTTTCACTATCAAATAAATGCAAAAAAGCCCCATAAAACTTAAAAATGAAGGGGAATATCTGGCATTCCTGCCTCAATGGACAACACTACAGTGCATCTATATGAATGAGACAGATTTAGCAGTCACTTTAATTGGCAGCAGTTTGTCGATCCAACAGGAAGGCCCAGCAGAAAGCAGATCCTCAGGAGAGTTTGCATCTCTGTTCAGCACATCCCGAGAGTCTCTCACTACAGGCTCTGATTTAGAAAACCACTTCCCTGTGAGGCAGAAACATGGTTTGTGTGTGTGTGTGTGTGTGTGTGTGTGTGTGTGTGTGGCAACAGGAAATTAGCAAGGCAAAGAAACCCAAGGCGAAACATATTACCGTAAAAATAATTAATAATGTAAAGGCCAAAGCCTCCCTTGGCAAAAACACTCTATTATCATCAATCTGTGATGTTTAGTTCATCTTTTAAGTCATTTTGCAAATTAAATGTTTTAATTATTGGTGAACCAACTTGATTCTAGATTGTATGACATGTATTAGGGTCATTTATTTAAAAAAATGACATGGGTGGGGTGGGGAGTAATATTCAAAGAAAAAACGTGGATATTAGCATACACTGTATAAGAAGTAGACATAGTCACCGTGACATCACACATTGGTTTGTGGACTACAATTTTGAAGCCTCGAGATCTGTATTTCGGCCGTCGCCATCTTGGTTTTTTGCAACCAACTCCCAGACCGGACAATGCCGTGGTAGGGACTCTAAATGGGACCATGATTTACTAAATTAACATCATTTCATTTGATTTTTATTTAGCAGGGACAAATACATTGCAAAATAAGTATTCAATGCAGTGTATTCACTGCTCGCTGTATTGAAGAACAGTTGAAACAAAAACTTGGGAGCATAAACTCATGTTTACAATGTTTACTGAGATAATAAATGAAGTGAGAAGTCTCATAAACTTCCATACAATTAGACTTATTTTCGCCCTCTCCCGGCTGACATTAAGTATGCATTGTTCATGTTAGGCCTGTTTATATTTTGTTGTTTCTTTCCGGTTCTTTTGTGAACATGAATAATTACATGTCTATTTATTATATGTTTTGATGTCGGCCGTTCACGTTACCGCAGTGTTTAATGCTGGTGTCTGTGGCGTTGTGAGCTTGCTTGTGAAGCGATGTGGTTTCTATACAAAACACAAGTTTTCCAAGTTTTTTTCTTCTAAATTTGTCACGTAATGTCAGAGAATTTGTGAGATATTTCTCCTTTTTTTTAATCTCTAACAAATTTACCACTTAAATCTCAGAGAATGTCAGTTTTTTTGTAATATTATCCCCTGCTGCTGGCTTTTTTTTTTTTGGCCCTCAAAACCACCGTCGTACGATAGGTATGTTTATTTAAGTTTATTTAAGTTGTACAAAAACTAAAATGTTAAAAAACCATGACTTCCAAATTTGTAATTCTTTTACACTTTTCACATACTAGATAGATAGATAGATAGATAGATAGATGGGATGATTTTGACAGAGTTGGAGATAAGCTACAATGAGAGAGTAAAAGCAGTGAGCGAACATGATGGAACAATCACGGTCTGTGTCCAGTGTGCCCTGCTCTGGTTGGTTAGCGGTGTCTGTTTCTGGCCTGTTGAGGTGCAGCCTGATAGCTGCGGGGACACGCCAGTCTCTGTGGCAATTATCCGTCAGTCTGCTGCAGGATGAGCCACTCGGACTCTACTGCGGGACTTTCACAGCGAAGCGGCTCGGAGCTGCAAACTACTCAGCTCAGTCTGCTCGGAGGGAAGAGATGCATTTAGTATGCAGAGCGCCGGCAACGATTAATCTCTGAAATGTCTTCTTCAGAAGGATTGAGATGAACTAGTTTGGTTGCTGAGGGTCATGTACATCTGACAGACCCAGCCTGCAGCTCGGCACATTAAATGTCTGCTATGGGGGAGGACAACAGCATCAGATCATTATTTTTGAAAAGTGATTAGCATACAGATCATAACGATGGAACAGGAAGTATGCATCTCAAAAAGACAGCTTTGACAGGAAATCAACCGGTTGGGTTTTGCTAGTTTTGCCTCTGTTTTCCATAAATATTTTGTCAAATACATATATAGTATATATATGTGACGCACACACATATACACACACATACAAAGGCAATTGCTGCAATTTGTTGTCCTGTACTTTTTTTGTGTGCAATATTCAGCCTGCTGCTTTTCCTCTATCAGCTGCTGACATACTAACATACTTATCTGTGGTATTTCTGTTCAAACACATGTATGTTGTAATGTACAGCATTCAGTAACGTTCTGGTTATTTCTTGCCCAAAAAATAGTCCCGCACATAACCATCCATAAAACAGTAAACTGTCAATTTTACACTTTTTACAGATTAAATAAATGAGATATAACACTGATATAGTGTTAGAGGTGCTGGTCATAGGATTCTGTGACCTCTGGACGGAGCTAGGCTAGCTGTCTCACTCTGCTTCCAGTCTTTATGCTATGCTAAGCTATCCGGCTCCATGTTTACCGTACAGACATGAGAGTGGTACCAACTCTTTACACAAAAGCAAATCAGCATGTTTCCCAAAATGTGGAACTATTCCTTTTAACATACAGCATATATCCTCGGCGCTGTACAGAAATAGCCTGGCTGAATCTTTGAAAAAAATAAATGTTATGGAATTGGATGTGCATCTGCATAATGTTAGGTCTTTCTCAGTTGTTTTTATTTGACTCGGTCTGTCCCCTGGTGCCAGTTCTCCAGCCAGTTCTCGCCTGCCCCAGGCCCTTGCATCTACATTCTCATCCATCCACCAGATGCCCTCAGACTCGCCCACCTGTCCCCGTCAACTGACTCTCACTTCCACCTGCTCACCGGTTTCCCTCATCAGCCCTGCAGTATATTTACTTTCCCATTTACGCTCATTACCCACCAGATTGTCAATGGATCTGTACCCTTATCTGTACCTGCCTGTAAGCTTGTGTATCTTCCTCAGTACATCACTGAGCGGCTCCTGTCCGCCTGGACTGTGCACATTCCTTGTTGCCTTGACCACCTGAACATTAGAGATAATTTTAAATTACCAAAAGGAAATTTTAAGTAGTTATGAAACAGACTCAATTAAATACTGATGGCTCTATATGACCTACAAAAGTAAACAAGACCATCGGAGAGAAAACATCTGCCTTTTCTATACAGGTTATTGTTAGAGCTTTTCATCAGGTACGGTTCCCTGCGTCATCAGACAAAATGAGAGCTGGGCCCGCTGGAAGGAGAGGGAGGCAGTGGTGAACCAGAACCAAGACTGAGCGAGGACAGCAATAATGTCGGAGCCCATGCTGCAGTAGAATGAGAGGTTTTCTAAAGGGAGTCTGGCAGGTGCAGATCTTTACGACAAGAAGTGGTGGTGCTCTTTGAGAACACTACCACTTTTGTGTAAACAGGAGCTGCCAAAATCAACATGTAATGAAAATTGCTCGTAGTAAGTGCCATATTTTTTATTTTGTCCATTGAAAATCTATTGTCCACCTTTAACAACCATCGCCTGAGCCAGGCAGTGTGGTCCTAATATTTACTTCAGCTGACAGAGAGTGGCAGCTGTCTTTTACAAAAATAACATCAACATCAAAAGGCAGAACTTTAAGTTTTTTTGCTTGATAAAGATTATCACTTTAGATAAGCGGTCTGTGTCTGGTGAATAGAAGCAGAGTATCCTTATATTTTAAAGATTTTACTGACACTTGTGACACCGGAGACAGCCGTGCAGAATGCAGCAGCTGAGCAACAATACGGACTGTGTCATTCACTGTGACACCACTTCACAAAGAGATACAGTCTCTCAAAAATAAAAGCCAGCTGATGGCATCTTTGATGAGGACCGTCTTTCTTGTGGCTGATGTATTGGTTGAAAATAAAAATCCGTTCTAGAGACATATAACGATGAACGTCACTCGAATCTATTTATTGCGTTATGGAACAGCATACCTGAAGCCTCCTTGGGGATCCATGTATGACAGATGGAGGTAAACAGAGCAGCAGGCAGGGAGAAAAAGGTAGGTGAAGCTATTGAGAACAAACAAAGGCAGACAGGAGCGTTATCGGGTCCTTTTCCGGTCCGTGGACGCTCGGCCTGCTGTCCCTTATCCTCCAGCGTCCCATTAAGTCAGGGAAGAAATGTGGAGGAGAGAGGCGGCGCCGCGTGACGCCAACAAACAAACAAGTGAGCTGGCACTTGGAGGCCACACGGGCATCAGGAAAGTAGGGACCTTTCAACAGCACTTCGGTTGTTTTTCATCAAATTTAGTCTGTTCAAATCATGAGGGAAGTTGCAGTAAGGAGGAGGTTCTCCCTAATGGTTCAATTGCATCTGGCAGTGCTGTTCCACGAGTGCCTTTGTGCGGCTGCAGTTGGGCAAGGCCTCAATTACTGTCAAAACCATTTCAAGGTGAGTGGCAGCGCCTGATTGATACGACTATTAAGATCATATTTTTACAGCTGCACTACCGTTTCATGGTGGTGATAGGGGAAAGGCTATTCTGGTGGACGAAGTCAAGCAGAGAGAAAGTAAGAAGCACAGCGGGAGAGCGAGATGATGGTTCAATTGAATGGATTGAACTTTTCATTTTTCTCCGAGGAGGTTGGAGGGCACAGCTCGCCACTGGAGAGGAAGTGAGACAATAGAAGTGAGAAAAACGAGACGGAGACGCAGAAATAGTGTAGCTATAAAGACTGTAAGAGTGAAAGGCATGCCACTTTTAGACACACCACACTCCACTCTGTAAATGTGCTGTCAGTAAAGATTATGACTACAATATCATTTTACAATAAGTGGATCATTTTAGATTATTTTTCAACCAGTAGTGACCATATTTGGACGGCAGAGGAGTGACGTAGAGACGCCGTATACAGATTTTGTAGCGACTTGTCAATCACCGAGTAGCCCCGCCTTAAAGCATACTCTGCTTTATGGTCTGTTTGACTCTAAATGGAGCATAATTTACTAAATGAACATCATGCTGTATTGAAGAAGACTTGAAACTAGAGATTGAGACCATAAACTCATGTTTACAATGTTTACTGAGGTAATAAATCAAGAGAGAAGTAGAGTCTTTTTCTTATAGACCAGACGGCAACCTTCGGTTCTGAAGTGTCTTAAACTTGCATCCTCTCCAATGACCAGCAGGGGGCGACTCCTCTGGTTGCAAAAATAAGTTTGATTGTATAGAAGTCTATGAGAAAATGACCCTACTTTATTGCTTTAGGGCGGGGCTACCTTGTGATTGACAGGTCACTGCCAAAGTCATATATGGCGTCTCTACGGCACTCCTCCGCAGTCCAAATATGTTCACTTACGTTCACTGGTTGCAAAGACCCAAGATGTGATGGCCGTAATTCAAGATGGCGACACCCAAAAACGCCAAACTCGAGGCTTCAAAATGTCCACAAACCAATGGGTGACGTCACAACGTCAGACTTACAATCAGACTTCTTTTTGCAACCAGAGGAGTCGCCCCCTGATGGAAATTAGAAAGAATGCAAATATATTTATAAGGCACTTCAGCACTGGCTTCACTTTTCAGAACAGAGTCTGAACCAAGAAGGCAAACTTTATTACTCCTTTGTAATCATCATTGTAATGTTAGTTGGTCCTCTGCCTGTGTGTATCTATTCTACCTTTCATAATAGCTGTGAATAAGGGAGAATCACAGTGTATTAGCAGACGTCACAGAGCAGGTAGTGACCTGCTGCTGCTGAATAAAGCCGCATGTGTCAGATAAAGTGGCTCCGTCATTGGACGAGACAGTTTAATGGCTTACATTGGAGCTACTTTGAGGGGTCGCATGCGCTCCATTTTTCGCGGGAGGTTCGGAGATTAAAAACACCGGCGGCGCTGAAATGACGTGACCCGCCGTGACACGGCAGGTGAAAGAGGTCTGGAGAGCAAATTCAATTCCCAGACACATAAACTGCAGAGATTGTGCTGTTATTGTTTCTGTTGCCTATTCGAAGTCGCTCTCCATCTACTCCTCGCTGTGATGAAAGAGTCCTGGCACTCGCACACACATCACTGAAAAAAAAGAAGCATGCACAGACACACACACACACACACACAGACATCTGCACAGATGAGACACCTAAAAACTTTCTCTGTAATGCATGCGCCACTGCATTCACAGACACACACTAAACTTTAAGAGTTAAGCTCCCACGCACATACACCCTTTCATACATACAGAAACGCTCTTTCCTGACGCATATCTCTTCCTGACGTAGACATTTTCTGACACACACACACACACACACAGAGCCATCACTCACTCAGCAGTGCCCACAGCAGGAGGCTGGCAATCTTCTCCAGGCTTCAGACCACAGGTGGTAAACCAAACAATCAGCAGTTCCCACCGTGATATCAGAGCAAACTGTCCTCACGCAGCTCAATTGACTTTTTTTTTTTTTTTTTTTTTTTCTTGCTTTAGTGACTACTTGAAAACTCAATAATAACGATGACAACACCAGTGGTCAGTTTCATCCGGAGCTCGGGGAAACGGTGTGCTCGCTCTCCTTTTGGGGGGAAAAAGTCAATAAAAATGACAAAGTATGGCGGCAGTGAATGAGGTCAAAGCGAGAGGGTCTGTCTTCTGTGAAGAGCTGAAACTATTGACCAATGGCTCAGAAAATTAAGACACACTCAAAGATAAAGCGAGTGCTTCTTAAATATGATGGGTTGCAGCTTGTTTTATATCATTGTAAATGTTATACTTTTGTGTTTTCAATTATTGGTCAGACAACACAGGACATTCTGGATCATTGTGATCAGCACTAATTTCTGATTCCAACACTTTCTTTAATAATTACTTAATTAATAATAATGTCTGTCAATTTGTCCACCTATCTGTCTGTCTGTCTGTCTGTCCATATAAGACGTTAATAAAGTTAACTGTACTTCTTCCTTAAAAACATGATCCGCGCTCTAACCCACATGGTAACTACTTTCTCCGGAGCACCTGCAGGAAACAGTCCGCTCCGTCCTGTTAGCGGCAATGGAAACGTGCCGAAAAGTCTGCTAGCTAGCCAATCTTCACGTCGTCTACAGCTGAAGCTATAACTTTTGACACAGCAGTGAGCTGGGTCATGGGTGCATATTTTGTACTAATTGTTTTTTGGACAAGGAAGACGTTTCTGTTGAACTGTGTGTTGTGAGACAGTTCGAGGTGAGAAACTAATAGAACTGCATTTGTCTTTTCTAGAAGCGTTAGCTACACTTGGATGAGGAAAACATGGTGTATGTGCTACGTTGTGTCTCAGCAGAGGTCACAGTATTGCTTTGCTTGAATCTTTTGTTTTTGTGAGTCCCCTAGCTTGTTAACTATTCTTGTAGGTGGAAATGTCTTTATTTATGTGAAGTAAAACACAAGATTCAGGCGGCAGGTGACAATTCAGAAAATACAAATATAATGCAGAGGCTTTTAGGCATTCTGTATTGCTTTCTGATATTTATTCTCCTGTAAATCAACTTTTATCTTTTAATTTTATCTTTGCTGAGTTAACACACAAAGTCATGATTTAGTCCCTCCTCTTTTGTGTCTTTAACTTCTTTAAATGTTCATGTGGCACCTATTCAGCTCAATGAATAACTCATTTTTTATTCATTTATAAACCCCTGGACTTTATTATGTAGTAATATTAGGAGCGGTACGTGCCAGGCCGGTGCAAGGCGCCTGTGTATGTTCTCTCTCTCTCTCTCTCTTTCTTTGTCTCTCTCTCTCT
>NW_022280087.1:947392-960217 GCF_004355925.1 Anarrhichthys ocellatus | reverse complement strand
TCTCTCTCTCTCTCTCTCTCTCTCTCTCTCTGCCTCCCTTGTTTTCTCTTCAGGTGCCAATGAGGTGATTGGTTTCCACCTGTGCAGGCCAGTCATGCTGCTCCTTGGTTCCCACACATTTCTAGCTGGCCAATCAGCAGAGTGTGGCCCAGCATGGAAGGAGGAGGCCTGAGGAGTTCACTTGCTTGGTTTTTGTTCTTTGCCTGTTTAAGCTGACATGGTTGTTGTTAAATTGTTGAGGTTTGTGGTGGGAGGTAACATGTACCCTTTACATCTGTAAACACACGTAGTTTAACTTTCTCTAGATTCATTAGGATTACTGGCCGCTGCCACCGCTGTGTTTGTTTTGGTGAAGAAATGTTAAGAGAAGCATGTAAAGCCATTTTGTTTTCAGAGGGAGGAGTTAGCCAATCCTAGTTTTGTTATATTGATTTCTATTTCTTTGACATGACCTGATTTGTCCCACCCTCTCCCATGTTGTTTGAGAACCTGAGTTTAAAATAAATCATGTTAAATTGTTACTTCTACTTTTGACTCTTTCACATTCTTTGGTTGTCGTGTGTTCGTCATAACTTATTCCATAGAACAAAAAACAAGGAGAATAATGTCGGAATGTAATGTCAACCAAAATAAAAACAAGAATATTTTGAAATTAAAAAGTGTAAGTTTAACGAAATGAACAAAATAAAATGTAAATTGACAATAAAAACATTTAGTTAGTTGCAATCTGCAGCCTCACCACTAGAATATTTGTCTTTTTAACTTAAACTTGTTATTCTTGAAGTCATTGAGAGTCATAGATAAATAACAAAAACTTGTTAGTAAAGTGTTTATTTCTGCAAGTTTATGAATAAATGTTACCTTTTGCCTTTGTGTGTCTACATTGTTGCAATCAGTTGATTTCACTTCTTCAAATATAAAAGGTCCATAATCTAATACACACTTTACTCTGCTTTCTTGCCATAATTTGCCACACTGCAGACTGCAGTAGATTCTGAGATGAGCACTCCTATGTACTGAATCAGGAATCGTTTGGAATTGAGAATCTATTTTTAATGGAATGGTGAACCCAACAATCAAATTCAATTGTGAGATACTGAAAGATTCCCCCCCCTAATGACTTGGATGGAGCTGTGTGTCATCTCCATTTAACAGTAGGAACAGCTCTGCTGTAGCGCACAGCTTCACTTTCCATTATAATAATAGCTCTCTATGTGTTTATGTATTGCCCACACTACAGAGGGACCAGATTCAGTACCTGAGGAGGAGGAGGACGTGTACAGAACACGATGGACTCTTCCCATGCTATGTTTGACTGAAGGCTTCCTTTCTTGACATTGAATGTGATTTATTTTGAGATACACTTAAAGGGGCAATGTGTAAGATACATAGACTGTAAATACGAAGGGGACATAGTCACCTGAACGTCACCCATTGTTTTGTTTGTTTTTTGACCAATGTCAGCTGGGATCGGCTCCAGCGACCCTGAATAGGATAAGCGCTTTGGATAATGGAATGGATGTAAATGTAACAACTTGACTGGTATTTCTACTTTTTATTTACCTGTTAACTGTACATTTAGGTTGTTTGGACTCGGCAGTAAAGGTGGATTGCATGTGGCCAGGTATTTAACATTGCACCTTTTTTAAAGCTTTTGCTGCGATGCACCGGCCAATCAACTACGTGCGAGCATGAATTCCTAGATCACATTGGGACATAAAACTGTTTGCGTTGGGATCATATTCAAAAGGATAAAAAAGATTGTCGCCACAATAACTTTCTAGATTTGTAAAATCCTTCTTCATACCAGTCCAAGCCGGTGTGCAGTTACAATAACAATAGCGCAGTCCCTTGTGCTTCTAACATAGTGCTGTTTATTGGTCTGGTAATTCTGAACACTGCGCCAAAGCAGTAGACTGATGCCAGATAAAATGTTGCCTATGTACATTTTTCAGACATGAGAAACATAAGTACTCTGTGGTGCACGTTAATACACAAAAGTGTATCGAGAAAGGGCCTCTCTTTTTTATTGCTCTCTTTTCGGAAACAAGAAAACCCCAAAGCTGGTCGAAAGGATCATGTCCGTCCTCAGGGGGGGTTGTCCAGTGGCATTTTGGGTAAATGTAGGTACAAGCAGCAGTAGATAAGGGAGGTTGATGGCAAGACGGAGACAACAAGCACTCAAATTCTCCTGGATTGCACTGAATGTTCCAGATTGATTATGCTCCACATAACAGTTGAGAGTATCCGAGGGGGGATTTTCTCCGTTTTATCTCTTTCCTGCATCTAAAACAAAAGCTGATGTCTGTTTTAGCTAACGGGTCTAGCGTTCTCGCTGGTGGAATGTGAAGCCTCTGGAGTGCTGGAAGCCTCTAAACACAATACCAGTTAATTGGCTTTGTGCTCTTATGCTGTTTGCGAAGACTATTTTTACCTCTCTTAGTGGTTCTGTATGGGACTCTGTGGGTGAGAGTGTGGTTGTGTTCCCAAGTATACATGAAAGTGTGCTGACGATCAGCTCACTTTCCCTTCATCTTCCTCTCCCACTCTCTTTTTTTTTCTTTTCTTTTTGTGTCGTCTGAGCGCGCACGCTGTCAATACAAGACAAATATGTTTTGCTGTTACTCCCACATCAGTGCCAAGGCTGACAATAAATCGTTACACGATAATGAAATCTGATCACATTCATTACTCATGTTGCTTTTGTTCATCACGGTCTGTGGGCTGAGGCACAACATTGTCCTCCAAGTTGACTCACAAACAAAACAAACAAAAAACACCCAACAACAAAGAGCTGAATGTTCTGTCTCAAGGAAGTAATCTAATTAAAGATCACTTTACAAAAATCAGTGAAACATTTTGTAACATTTTAGCATCAAATGCACGGTAGATTTAACTGTCCTAAAATAACAGATGTTATTATTTTAATTGCCCTTTCTCCACAGCCATCGTTTCTAGTCATTGCTCTTCTCATGCAGACATCTTATCTGCATGCACTGCAGACGGCTTTCCCTGTTATAAATGCAATTCTCCCGTACTGCACTTTTAGACCTTTTCCTCAGTGCATCCATCCAGAGGGAGGGGGAGAGGGAGAGAGTGTATGTATGGACGACACAAAAACTTTCTTTGATCATGAATCCTAATGTAACATTGTTACCAGGTGGCAACCCTCGCTTCTGCCGAGTGAAGCCGATGCGGAAGTGTCTGAAAACTTGCATTTTCTCTACTGACCAGCAGGGGGCGAGTCCTCTGGTTGCAAAAATAAGATGGATTGTATAGAAGTCTATGAGAAAATGACTCTACTTCTTGATGTCAGGGTTACTCTCGTGACTAGTTCTCCACCTGCCGATTTCACATCTTTCATCATCAGACCAGCGACTAGAAAGCATCAATGTCGATCTCCAGATCTGCTGACTTTAGACTCTTCTTTGGCGGGTATAAGGCTGGAGTGTTGGTTCCCTCTGAACTGTTTACAGCAACGCTTTATGTGAGTGACAAGACTCTCTCAAACACAAACACACAAACATGTCTCAATGCAGGAATCAGGACACCATGGATATCGTAGCTTCTTCAGTTCTTATGGTTAAGAAACCAGATCGTTAATCCCGACATCCCTAACTGCGATGTTAATTGTTGATATAATAAAAGATTGATACTTGGCGTTCTTGTATTGATACGCCACAAAAAATGTTGCGATACTATGCTGTATCAATGTATTTCCTTCCACCCCTGGAGTGGACGTAGCCTGAGTTAGGTTGGAGCAAACTCTCCTTCCAGGCAATTTTTGCATGAGGATTGAAATGGAAGCAATGTATTTAGTCTTATTCAGCCAAAAATACTCAACCCACTGATGGGCAGGACACAAGTGGTTTCTTTGCACATTTAAACTGCAGCTAAGTTTTAAATTCTTTCTTTTCAAATCTACAGGGAGCGAATGTTTGACTGAGAAGAGAGTATCACTTTAAGTTTTTGTTTGTTTCTTTGTTCTTTGTAGCACTTAAACGGGATTGATACATCTTAGTAGATGTTATTGGTGCTTTGACTGCTCCTCAAAATGCCATTTTTAATTTGCATCCTACCATGAAAACAACTCATTTTACCTACAGCACAGGCTCTGTGTCAAACATGATCGATGCTATTTGGACCCAGTGTGTTAAAGTTTCTCTTTTTTATTAGCTGGCCAGGTTAGTTGCTGCATTTGGCAAATACATCTGATTTATCACATATGGTGAAGAACACAAGAATACAAATCTGCTTAACTGTAAATTCTGCATTTATAGCGTCTGGACACTTTCTCACAGATACTATAGTGAGTCTATAGTGAATCATCATTACTAGAGCTGCATGATTAATCTGAATTTTATCGAAATCAAATTATTGTAATGCAATTTTCAAATCGCAGGAGGAGCAATATTTGTTAAAGGGCGAGGTGTGTGTCCAATGAGATGAAATATAGTGGTGCTGCAGAGACGTCCTGGCCTACACATCACCCCCTGCGCTGAAGAGAAAAAAGGCTCCAAAAAACATACAAAAAAGAACCTTTTTTTTTTATCTAACACCTGTTTGTGACTCACAGCAGCTGGTGTTGAAGTGCAATCAATACCTTGTGTTTTCTCTGCAGCAACGCCATCCACTAGTCTTTATGAGCTCTCGACTTAACAATGGAGAACTGATTATGAAGCACCACGGCACTGCTTTCTTTAGGGAGTATTAAGTATGTATACTGGTTTTATATACTACTGTACATGCCTCTGTGCCTGCAGTGTACTATTGTTCTAGAATTCTGCAGAGTGTATGAGCAGTCCCCATACAACGAAGCTGCATTGACAGTTATGTTTCAAGGAACGTATTTTCCAGTGAATTACGTTTGTTGTCGATGTATCACAAATGCATAAAAGTCTGTGTAGGCCGGAGGTCGGGGTTGATGGGGGACAAACAAACAGGACTTTCACCCAGGAGACAGCTGTTTGTGTCCTGTGTGAAGCCAACCGTAACCCAGTAGTTCTGTTGCCTTTTTGTTTTGTTTCAATTCACAGCGTGAACCACGTGTTTAAAATTGCGACTGTAGTCTGGGAGAAGGTACGTTCCCCTCTAAAGCATAATTGAGGAGTCAGTTTAGTTGTATGGGAATGTCATTTTTTGGGGACAGGGTTGGAAAGAGAGAAGTGTTTCGTTGGAGCTGAGACAGTTTGCTTGAGTTTTTCTGCTGTAGAAAAAAATAATCACTTTTAATGTCACTATTCTCTGATGCCGAAACAATTAGTACATCGTCAAAGTTTTCATAACTGACTAATCACCATTTAGGATGGACACATGAATAACTTTTGAGGATTTTCTGTTATTTTCAGTCTAAGAATTTGATTGTTTGTGACACAAAGCAAGAAATTTAATCTTTAGTCACCTCAGACTCTGGGAAATTGTGATGGCAATGTTCCACTTTCGTTTTGAACTATGAATAGATCGGTTGTTGAAACAATTGAAAAATTAATTCAGAAATAGTTTAGTTGAATTAGTTGCAGCAACGTTTAAAAGCAAACATAAAACCTTTGGCTCAAAGAATCCTCTTCAAAACACAAAACGATGCAGTAAAACCACTGCTCGTGTGAGTTGCCGTCAGGTCTCATTAATTTATTCTAATTACACCAAGTGTGTATAGTTATTTTGACAATGATGTATCGGCGTTTAACTGCCACCTTTAACATATTTATTCACCGGGGGACGTTTTCCAAGGCGCACATGTTCTTTATCATCTCCGGCCTGTTTCACATCCACGCAGCTACCTCACATCGGTTCACACCTCGCCGGTACCAGCGGTCCCACACAGCTGGCCGCCAAGACAGGGAGGCGGATAAGCCGCGCCTCTGTGGTAGCTGCCGAGGGAGAGGATGACCTTGATGTGTCTCCTTGCATTACTCTTCCTCTGCATTACCAGCAGAGCGTGGAATATCTGCACTAGCGAATCAGCACACACCTGTTTTACAAGTCCTAGCGCCAGCGGAGATAAGTGGAATCAATACCCCGGCTCCCCAGCAATCTCTCCGTCCCACCGCCGTCCGCTGACTTTACGGAGATTATGAAGCACGGTGCAGATCTGCTTGCTCTAAAAATTGGTAATTATGGGTGGCTGCGGTATCGGTGGAGTGCAGATACTGTAAGCCGTTAGCCATCTTTTGAAAATGTTACGGTAAGCAGAGGGGAAGCACCAGGCCTCATGATCAATGCTCATCATAAAAGCTGCTAATAGCAGGGAAGCACTAACCGCCTCAGACCAACATCATCCTAGTTCTGTAGAGCCTGGAATCTATATCACATCATAAAGGGACAAAACCACGAGATTAATACAGGTTTTGCTACTTCTATATTGCTTTTCAAGGCACTCTAGCACTTAACCTCACGTAAGATGAAGTATAATGGATCACTGACCTACTGTACTCTGCCAACGTTTCAAAGTTTTGCCCAAAACATAATGTAACTAGAGAGAAAGTAAAATGTAGAATCAGTGCTCTAATCCTTTATGGAATATATAATATTCCATAAAGGAATAGTGCTGTTCCGGAGCAGGCTGACTTCTTGGCCCCCCAGAAGAGCTGCTCACAGCGCTTTCTAGAACTGCTCATCACTTGTTGACTCCAGGAAAGTGAAGAAGAGTTTGGTTGTAACTTTGGAGTACGCAGCATCCAGCAGCATTCAACAGTATCAAGCGCTGGAGACTTTAGTGACCGTAATAGACACTTTTAAATCCGATTTGATTGGCCAGAGCAGACGTGACGCATCTATTCAAATCCAATTTCAAACCACCTCCAAATGACGTTTGGATCCGATCTGCAAAAATGTTTTTTTTTGCTGTCCAGACCTTCTAAAGGCAGTCTGAATACAATGTGGATGCACCATAAAACTGATCCTGCTGTCTGAACAAGGTCTCAGTAACTCTAGAAAATGATATAATAGAGTGGTAAGTGAGAAATGTCAGCTGAGGGAAGTAAATCGCTGATCCACAATCATATCAGCACCATGCAGTGATATCATGGTCTATAGGGCAGCTCTATGGATCACTCTTGGTTCAGATCGTATCACGGTTCAGAGTGACGGATCAGATAAGCAGGAAAAAAGGAGCAAATATAACTTTTAGAGATGCCATGATCACGGGTTTGATCCTGGATTAGCCATATCGGCCTCTTCAGATCTGTTTGTTGTTTTGTTTTACTTTTCATAGCAGCTGATATCAAGGTTCCAGACTACTTTTCTAAATGTTATCATTTTACTTTGTTATAGTCATCAAGACTAGTACTGTGCAATAAAACACACAATTCAAATGATTAGGAAATAAAAGATTGTATTGTTATATCTTATAATTTATCTTCGCTCAATACAAATCTTTACTGAAAATAGCCTGAACGCATCATAATGTAACATAAAGTAACCTCCGACCATTAGCTTTTTGCTCCAGTGCTGGAAACATTACTGCTACGTTGGTGGTGAAAAGGACTGTTGACCGTGATCTGAACGATCCGAACGATGTGAACGATGTGAACGATGTGAACCGTGGATTAATTACACAGTTTAAGCATCGAGCGTCAACAACAAATCCGGGTTGAAATCAACAGGAAGAGAGCTGGTACCGATGGCAGCACCGCTAACGGTTAACGAATGGAAGTTCCATTGAGTTACATTATGATGCGTTCAGGAGATGTTTTCACAGCAACATAAATAGATATTAGAGATAAACTATGACCTGTGTAACCTCCTAACACTAACTCTAAGCAGCTTATAATACATCATTAAAACTATAATCATATTTTTTTAAATCAATGAAATACAATCTTTTATTTCCTTATCATTTGAATTGTGTTTTTATGCAAATAATGGATGACTATAACAAAGTAAAAGGATAACATTTACAACTCTGGATGGTTTGCTGACTTCAGAGTGGAATTATGTTTCAGCTCCTTGTAGACCAGCTGCTATAACCAAAGAACAAAGTGATCCGAATCTGCCAATACGGATCATCAGTGATTGGAAATTAGCCTTAGCGGCAAAAAAGAAACGTGATCAGGGATCTCTAAAAGTCATATTTGCTCCCTTTTTTCTTTTGTGCTGATCGGACCTGTGATCCGTGACTCAAATCGATGATTAGATCCGAACCGTGACTTTTATGATCTGTTGCTTAATGTCCTCTGAACAACTCCGACAAGAAAGGGAAAAGAAGTAAGAGACTCTTGGATCTTGTGATGTTTTCTGTTGCCAGAGTGCCAAAGCAAAGCACTTGTTGGGAGACGGAGACACGAGAAGCAGCCTAATGAGACAACAAACAGCAGCTGAACCCCATCTGGGCACCTCTTGCACCGAATATTCCTCCTTTGGTTGTGTCAGTAGGCAGCACTAGTTTTCACAGATGAAAGAGTCGGAGCTTAGGTGCCGCTGAAGCACCGCCTAAAGAGCCTCTTTGTATTATGTTGGCTGCAACTTCCAAACAGGAAAACCAAGACCGTCCCTCAACTGAACCTGGGTCCTTCACCATTCTTTGCACTGCTGGTGAGCTCCTGTGAAACGCTGCTGGGTGTCTGCAAACAGTCACGATACATACTGCACTTGCAATTCTGGACGTTTCTCTCAAGAGCAGACACCGTTGTCAGCTGGTTTTGATGATTGTTAACAATTACTCTGCCTCGCTGCGGTGATTTCTGATCAGTCCATCGGACGTGTTGAGTTCACAAAACACATAGCTGCTCTCAAACTGACTTGGCCACACTTGGCTGGTAGTTTGCTGAAGATTAAAATAAATGCTGTAAATCACTTGGTGTGACTGGATACACTGACAAGTGGCATCGACTGAACAGGCTGCGAAGGAATACTCACTTCTCTGTGCAGATGAACAGTCAAACCACCAGCTACATTCAGAAGAACACATCACTTATGAATGTTGTATGCTGCCTCTCGTGTTACATTAAGCTCCTCCAGCAAGGCGTGTCTCTCACACCCCGTGTTGTTTCTCTTAATCCCTCTCAGGACAACATTCGTATTACTGGAGCTGGTCTGCCGGTTTGGTCTTTTATTTAATCTCAGGACCCTGGACCTGTGATCTCTGTTGGATTTTCTTAAACTTCAACATGTGGGGCCGCGCAATATATATCGATATTCTATTGCTGTTTATTTATCAAAAATCTCATTGTGTAAATATGGTCATCCCTACAGCATCGATCTTGATTACTTGCTCTAATATGTTGTGATATTTAATGTTCTCTATGGCCCAGCCCTATCTGCATCTGGGGTTTCACTCAAACTCTGACATTTCACTTACAAGAGCCTTCTAGCCAGTACCAGGGACAGCCGGCACCACTCTTTAGATGAAATGAAACCCTGCACAGAAATTGTGGTAGTGTTGCACCAAAAGACCAAGAAAAGTAGATTCATGGATTTAGGCACAGTTTCTGTGTTGAAAATCCTCTTAAGACCAGCCCCAACTGGCATTTTGACACAAGGAGCCGCGTGAGGCGAGTGTGACTGTGGTTTTACCTATGCTAGACCCCATGATGACATACATGTTTTATACATCATCATGTCTACCGTATATATGGGGTGGGATTTTCCCATCTGGAAGTATCCAGATGGGAAAATACAAACATGTAGAGACTGAAAAGAAACTCGTTAGCTACGCTGGCGTCCTTAGCTTGGAGGTGGAGCGGCTGCTCCGAGCCCAGAACCTTGGGGGTCGACTCCAAGCCCCATAAACAACACATCACTACTGTTTGCTTTTTCACAGTGACGGCCCTGAGGCTTTCAACTGGACAAATATGGCCGTTTGTTCTATCGCAGTGATGGATTAGCACCACACACCTGTGGTTAAACATGCGGCTGAGAGCAACAACGGCGCGCATAGTGTGTTAGTCCCCAGGGCCGGCCCTGACCTCCATGGGGCCCTAAGCTAAACCCTACCAAGGGGCCCTCCCTGGCCCGTGAGCCATGGGAACCATTTGCAGTGCTTCCATTACAATCCTCCTCCTTTAAAACAGCTTGTTTGATGTTTTGGTCTAAGAACAGAACATAATGAGGATTAAATAAACATGTATTTAATTAATACTTTCTACAAAGTGTTAAGATAAGATGAATATTAGCATTCAAAATGTATAAGTAATTGTCGAAAAAATATATAAAATGTATAAAATTATAGAATATAACTTTGCTGGGTTTTGGCTCTGCTGGATGTGGATCAACTCTGTCTGTGCTGCTGTAAACCTGTAAATAATAAATGACAATACTATTTTTAATGATATCAGCTGCATCAGGCCCATTCAAACTGGCTCCCCCAGATTTCCCTTTACACATTACACTATTTATACTACGGCTCTGCTGAATAGGCTACTTGATGTTTTGTTTAACTAAAAGATGTGCATGCATCCACATCGCTCTGCAGTACACCCAGCTCACTGACATTTCTACCGTTATTCCATTGCTTTCCATCTTGCATCAGTCCAGCGTTGTAACTAAACCTTCACTGAGAGCCGAGATAATCACTGTCTTGTTTCAAGTTGAAAACACTGACACCGGCTTTAATACCTGGGGGAGTCGGGGCCCTTGCGTAATTTGTGGGGGTCTACGCAACTTGCGCAATGAGTGTACAGGGCCGCCCGGTCTGTGTCAAGCTCTTTTGTGGCATATAGGCGCTCTTGGGTGTCCTCAGGTTGCAACAGGGCCCTAAGTAGCCATTTTAACTCCATTACTGTTTGCCAGTTTGTTATACATTAGAATAATGCCACACATGGACAAGTTGCAGTCAGTGTGTGTTTGTGTATTAAAGAAGCACTAAATAAAGACCCGATATATTTAGTTATATATTGTTTCATCTTAGTTGTCAAATGCTGAGAAACTGACACCACAACACATTGTTTCTTCTTCAATCACACAGATACCATATGTATTGGTATCTAAAGCATACTCTGCTTTATGGTCTGTTTGACTCTAAATGGACCATAATGTACTAAATGAACATCATGCTGTATTGAAGAAGACTTGAAACTAGAGATTGAGACCATAAACTCATGTTTACAATGTTTACTGAGGTAATAAATCAAGAGAGAAGTAGAGTCATTTTCTCATAGACTTCTATACAACCTGAGGAGTCGCCCCCTGATGGACAGTAGAGAGAATGCAGGTTTAAGGCACTTCAGCATCGGCCTTACTTTTTAGAACCGGAGGTTTCCGCCTGGTTCCACAGATGTGCAGTAGATTTCTACGCTACCACTTGTCACTTGTAGCGTAGCGGCCAGGTGGACAAGTCCGGACAAAGTGGAGAGATGCAGCATCGGCACAGAGCCTACGCCACCCGCCAGCCTGTGTGCACCCTCTGGTGACAGAATTCCTAATTATGATGACGCCATCTTGCGTGCTCGCGGATGCGGAAAGTGTAATTTGGGCTTCAGTCATGGAAGAAAAGGTAGTAGATAAACATATTTAGTCACAATTCCAAAAGATTTTCACGTGACTGAACAAATGGCAAAATACCGAGGAACATGTGTGTTTACCTGCAAATAATTAAAATCATTTCTCACTTTTCCTTCATGGGCAGCTTTGTCCCTCAAACACAGCAAAGTGACCAAATGAAAGTATATCAGAATACATTCCGTGAGCATTTGTGAGTGTAATTGCAGGATATATCACCGCTGCTCATGTTGTCCCATCTCGCTTTTTAATCTATCTCTTTTTACCTTTCCTTTCTTACTTACTCCCTCAGTCCCCTCTTCAATTCCACCTAAACTCTGTGGCTCTCCCCCCCATTGCTCCTTTCTCTGTCAAAGTTAATTGTTTTCTGCGTTTTTTGTGAGGGGAAATTTTCTGTTTTCCCTTCACGTCGCCTGTTTGATTGAATCGAGAGGACTTCTCATCGTCCGCCGCCGTGGGGCTGAACAGGGAACGGGGGTGCCAGGGATAAGGATGGCAAGCCAGAGGGTGACTCAGTCTTCCACATTCCTTCACACACACACACACACACACACACACACACACACTGACACTGACGATAACACTGATACAAGTCGTTTGACACTTTCAGACATGCCTCAGCAGACCTGGACACATTATGTAGTGTGTTAGGAAATGAAAGTGGACTCACTGTTTCATCACTTTTTGACCCAAGAACCTTTTCTTTTGATGAACGTACGCGACGTGATACACAGCTCTGTGAAACAATACCACACACACACACACACACACCTTCACCACAGAAACCCCACACTTTAATCTGTTCTGCCAAATGTTGTTTCCTTCCCCGCGGTGCTGAGCCGGTGTTTCTATTTATGGAGGAGTGTTGAGCTGATGTGAGATGATCAGAAAGCGCCTCGCTCCCATTGCGATTCTCCTTGAGGTGGTGCGCGTTTGCAAACGCGCGTGTGTCCGTCGGCATGACTACAAGAATGTCCGAGTGTGTGGACGTGCGTACGTGCTGGCGCTCTGGTCTGTCAAGGTGTTTGTGTTCTTTGTGTGTGTGTGTGTGTGTGTGTGTGTGTGTGTGTGCTTGCATTGTGGGTGATGGGGATATAAACAGGAGCCAGCTTACAGATAGCAGATGTGCCTTCAATAATGACTAAATGGAGATGCAGGGAAGCACCACCAGGCAGACTAATCAACGCCTTGAATTGCACAATTCTTCTGGCAAAGGGGTGTGTGAGTGTGTGTGTGGGTGTCTGTCTTTTTGTCTGTGTGTGTCCAGCAGTGCACCAGAAAGAGTTTTTCTGTGCTTATAAGTAGGTGTGGGCATTCTGTCACAAACTTTCACTAACTCTGTCACACACACACACACACACACACACACACACACACACACACACACAC
>NW_022280087.1:928264-947382 GCF_004355925.1 Anarrhichthys ocellatus | reverse complement strand
ACACACACACACACACACACACACACACACACACACACACACACACAGCCACCAGCCTCTGAACAACATTTGCACTGTTTGTATTTGCAGTCTTCCCACTTTGTATTGCTACTCCTTCACAGTAATTTCACTCCGGATAAATGATCGTATCATCCCGACCTGTGAGAGGCAACAATGTGCAGAAAGACATGCAGTCTGTTGGAAATCTAAAAGAAGAAGCAGCTCTCTTATCCGCAGTCCGACATCCAATCAGGGACGAGGAATCATTTGAGTTTTAACCTTAATATTGATGTGTCGTCTCTTTTGTCGTTGTGGCTCCTGGTTGTGTGGTTGTGTTTTGGGTTTTCTGAAATGTTGCCGTTTGCTTAAATATAAAATATTATATTTATATAAAATGAATACAAATATCTATAATGCAACCCCTTACAACATTAAATCTAACATGATACTGCATTAGTCATACTAATCTAATATTAATAATATGAATATGTATAAACTATAAAGAGCCCCATTGGCTGTACAATGAATACTTTTACTTTTTTTATTTTAAAAAGGCTACATTTTCTTATTTACAGACATAGTTTTTCTTTAGTAAGATTTTGAATGCAGTACTTTTACTTGTTACATAGTGTTGATTGTGATATTAGTACTTTTACAGATATTTGTGCTCTTGCTATTCTTTCTAAGTTGTTTGTTCAGCAAGCAGATAAATACGACTCCATCACTATTGCCATAAGTTTTGAATGTAAAGTGTCTCATTGTATACTTTTCTTGCATAAATTGGTGCCTTTGCAAAGATAAAAATCCTTGCCAGAATGCACCATTTCTTCACTGATGAGTTTGCATGCCTAACAAAGAGAAGAAGCCTCTTAGGCTACTGAAATATGCTCTGTCTAATCAGAGCCTAATGGTTTAAGAAGGATTCCGCAAAACTGCAATGTCCCCAATTTGAATCCAGCAGGCAAAACAGGGCAACATTAAGTAAAAGTAAAGGAGGTTGTCTGGTTTATAAGAAGGAAGAGGAAATACACACAAACACGTACACACACAGTCTGCACACGTCCCTACCGCCAGTATCTAAATTTAAGTCATCAGTACCCGCCTCCTGCCAGCAGAAAAGGAACACACCGCCACAAAGGTTTCTGTAAACCTGCAACAGCCTTGTGATGTAAATCACACTCTCAGGGAAAAAACGCTAATTAATGGTAAACAAAGTTCCAGCTATGAAAACTAATGAAGATATTGACATGTCGCTGGGTGCCAGGAAGGAGGCCAGGGCGGGGAACATGCTCTGGGTAGAGAGGGGGGTGAGAAAGAGATGCAGACTCTCTCTTACTCAAAAGTAAGAGACAGAAATATGAAGAAACTAGAAAAGAAAAAGGAAGTGAGAGGAGGCGTAGGGATGGAAAGGGGAAGTGGTGATTCAAGAGGAGAAGAAAGGAATCATATGAGCCACAGAAAAGGAGAAGAGAAGGAAAAGTGGTGGAGGGAGAAAAGATGAGCGAGCGGTATTTCGGGAGGTGTGAGAGAAGAACACATCATCCCGGGGGGCTCTGTGTCTTTCCAGCCCTTTAATGTCTTTAATTAAAGCCAACAGTATTATCTCCGCACTCCCTCGGAGTGCCATTAGCAAAGCAACACTCAGCCACGCAGCCAGCCGATTGAGGAGGGGAAGGGAGCAGGGTAAAGCACCTAATGATGGGAGGAAACAGCGGGAGAGGGACGGACGGATGGGGTGAGGGGAGCTATCGGGGGTAAAGGAACGCTGGAGGTTCAGGACGGACGCGGTGAGAGGAGTTATTAAGGGCGAAAGAGCGCTGCAGGCCGGGGATGGACAGAGGGACACATGGGATGAGGATGATGGAGCGGGAGGAGTGGACGGATGGAAAGGATGGGGGGGGGGGGGGGGGATTTGTGAGATCTCGACTTCAAAAGGCCAAAGCTGGAGAGGAGACAGGCTGCCGTGGAGAAAGAATTACGGAGCTAAACGTGTGGGGCTGACTGATACATGATCACATTATGCCGGCAGCTTGTTTAATCAATCTGACTTCCCTGGCCACAGGGATGCTCTCTCACATGGCCATCAGAGTCAGAGAGGGGGAGGCATGGCTAACATAGCAGGGGCATGGGGCTGGAGAATAGGGGCTACAGGGACATGATTGTCTTACAACATTTTGAGTTGAAGCTACTCAAACCCCAGGTTGCACGTGACTACAGTTGTTTCCGTGGAATTGATGTGCAGGTTTTAAGCTAATTTGTGAAACTAGTGCTCCCGGTGTTGCTGCTGGCAGCATTACCAGGGACGTGCCCGTTTGGAAAGCATGCCTGCTCAGAGTGGACCGATTGCTTGGCCTCTGGAAGTGCATACTCGTGTTGTGTATACAACTCTGGCAAGTTGGTTGAGGTTAGACATTGACCTCAAATAGTTAACTATTCGAGGTCAATGCCCAACCTTAACTATTCGAGGTTGAGGTTGGGCATTGACCTCGAATGGTTAAGGTTGGGCATTGACCTTGAATAGTTAAGGTTGGGCATTGACCTTGAATAGTTAAGGTTGGGCTTAGTTGTCGGGCAGTGAGTCTCACGGGAAGTTTTTGTCTTGGGTCTATCTGGGGTTACCATGCCGACATGACCTGTTCTTGAGAAGTAAGTTTATCAATATTGAACGTGACGCGTGTCCAAATTGCACCAACGTCGTCACTGGTTGTCCATGGTTCCCCAGCAATACACCCGCCAAGTGTGAACATGTAAAGGACACACACAGAGACACATTCCTTGCATTTTGACACTGAAATATGAATCATTTAGAGCTGAAATTATTACTTTATTGATGTGTATTCATTTTAAAATCTATAGGCAACTATGTCGATACTTGAATTGTTCAAGTTCTTTTTTCAAGCAAAATTGCTTAAAATTCCACTTGTGCAGCTTCTCAAGATTGACGATCTGTTTTGAATCCTTGTAAACTGTATTGTAACAGTATACGTTGGCGTTACATTGCTGCTTCCCCTGCCATTGTTTTGAAACTGTGTGATGTGACTGGCACCCTGACACAAATTCCATTCCCCGCATAATAGGAAACAGAAGCAGATCACAGCTACATTGGTGTGTTTGAAGCTATAAATGTAAGAATGTTTTTGCAATATTTACAACCTCTTAGGTGTTTTTAGTCAGTAATTGAAAATATGCAAAGAACAGATGGAGGGAAATGAGCTTTTTGCCCTCTTGGATTGTTTCTCTTAATTCATTTCTTGAGGCCTGAAGAGGTAAAACTGTCAGTGTTGCACAAGAAAAGAAGCAAAGGGAGAAAAAATCTATAATAATGTGTAGCAGAAATATGTTTTTCTCTACTGACATGTCAGTCATCTCGTTAACCTTAACATTTCGGAAACGGGGATGAGAGAGAAAATGTGTTAAAAGAGTGTTGGAGATTAAATATAAGCATTTTATTTTCAGTCTTGTGGAGGTGACACGGGACTAACTTCTTTCAATTTTGACAGTTTATGAATATGCACCACAATAATCCTATTTTTTAATCGGTTTGCTGTATTTCTCAGGCTCACTATTCTATTTAAGTGTAAAAGGGAAAGAAGCTATCTCACTAGATGTCTTATCAGACACAGTAAAGCAAATCCATCACTACACACATTTTGCAATATTGCATCACACATACTGTCATCCTGATTACACTAAACGATGTAGGTACAGCAGCTCGGAGCGCCTTCAGACACATGGTGTCAACTTTAATTCTGCGCTATATTTAAACAGCTGTCGTATCAACATCTGCTCACCATCAAAACGTTTGCTCGGGGAGATGGGAGGACGCGGAAGTGGAATAAAGCGTCGCGAGAAAAGGCTTCAAGGGATACAGCGTAAAGGAGTCACAAACAATGTGCAAGATGCAAAATCAAATCTAATTTGTATCATTACAGATGCATAGATGGTGAAATGAAGGAAACACAATTGGTGGTTGAGAACGCATGCAGCTGCAAAACAAGAGTGAGTGAGTGGGTTTTAAAAGGCTTTCCGTCAGCAGCCAGCCATCAGCTGCTAACTGCTGGAGATGTTCCAGGTAATCTTTAAGATACCACAGGAAATAATGCGCTGGGCAGAACACCACCACCCTCTTAAAGGCTGGCCTGAGGCATTACTGCAAAATATGATTTCTATGAAATACAGTGATACTCTGAAACTACTACTGAAAACCAGCACGGCCTTCACAATTTCAAATAGATACATGAAAAGAAAATTATCCTCAACATTTGCCAACAAACCGTTTTCTACAATGATGTCACCTGCGCTTCTTCGAAAAGTTCAGATTTCCAACTAGCAGCACTCAGAGCGCATGCGCTCTCTCCTCATTGGGCGCTTAGAAAACAACACTACATGGACACAGGCCCCAACAGTGTTTGCCTGTGGGGGAACCGGAGGGTGGGTGCCACGCATCCACGATGCCGTGAGTCGGGACGGCGTTATCAATTGTTCTATGAGAGGAGGGTAGACGCTCACTTGCACTAACATGCACTAAAAGGGACACGCAGAGTGACTTTGCTCAGGTAGACATTACTCCACTATAGTTTGCAAAAGCAAACAGTTGTTTGATGCCATATCAACGCTCTGAATGTCGAATCCTGTGAAGGCCGTTTTCTCTAAATCATTTATTTCTCAGACTCTGAGCCAGAAATCTCCACTTTCCAGTTTCATTGCTATCCACAGTATACTCTATTATGTCTTTATTTTATTCCTAAAACCATGGTAAAAAATGAATTTTCTATGGGTGTTGACAGTATTTTCAGATTTCGAGATTTTGTCACTCTTATATGTCGACAAAATGAAACAAACATTTTGAACTTGGCTTCATCCAATGTTCGCAATTCCACACTGTTACACATAGTTAATGAGATAATGCCTCATTTGAATATTTAAACACATGATTTCAGAAAATGTGTAATTCGAAAAAGAATTGTTTTAATGTAAGTAATGGAAGGGTGATATATTAGTGTCTCCCCTTAAGGGGGGATGGTGACAACATTCTTGCAAAAGCTCCTGCAGCAGGGCCACGGGCCAAAGTTGTCCTGCCATAAGGTTCCATTGGTCCGTCAGATGTTAAAATTAAATTATGAAAAATATATATCATTCAAATAGATGTTTATGCTGTTTTAATATGTAGGATCCCTGAATTTTTAAATCATGTTTTATAATCTGAGCACAGCAGGCACATTGACACTTTGTGCAGGAAATCAGTTAGTTGTGAGTGAGGTAAGAAAAACAATGGAGACAGAGACAGTGGCACACAAACCACTGGCATCCTATTACCATTTAGCATCTTAGCAATACATTGAAATACGACAGGTGTTTGCTTTTGGTGCGTGGCCCACCGTTCAGCTTCAGGTTTGGTGCTCCAAGGGAAAGACGTTGGGCACCCCTGTCCTAATGTATAGGAACCTCTCAAACTGAGAAGTTGTGCTGGCTCTGGGCGAGAAGAAAGAACAGAAGAGAAGCCTCCAATCCGTCCAATAGCAGAGACTGCAGAATTGTGGCTGTATTGGTTTGGGTAAGAGGCCGGGGTTGAAGCAGTGCAACAAGCAAGAGGAAAGAACTGTGACCGGGGGTGAAAAGGGTGACATGTGTTTCCTTTTTCATGAGGTGACCAAGATCAGAGAACGACTCCGACGCTGTGCTCTAACAGTTTAATTAGGTGCGCACATCAGTTTAATCACCAATTACTCACAGAGGGCGGTACCAGCCACTGTTTCTGAAAATCAAGCGGTGTAAGTGAGGTTGTGTCACTCTGAGTGGCTTTTTCTGTATTTATTCCCAATGGTGATTTCTATTTTTCTTTTTTTCTTGCCACTTTAAAATCACAGTCAGCTATAATTCTAATTACTTTGGCCTGATTAAGAAATAATGAAAGGACATTATTTTAATATCAGGGGGTCTGTGTCGGCCTTGGAAACAAAGATCTCACTCTTTTTGATCTCATTATCCTACGGTTACTTTAGTGTCAGTGTGACATGCAGGACCACTGTGAAGCTCTCACTGTTGGGCATCTGACACTAGAGATACCCCGATAATAAATAAATACAGTAATAAGTTCAGATAAAACCATTCCGTTATAAACAATGACTTTCATCAGATGATCCTGACAACTTAATGCTGTTGCTGACATTTTAACGTTCATTCATCGTTTATTTCCTGACATAAACACCAAAGTTTGCCACAAGGGTGTTAATAATTGACCGCTTAACCGACAGTAATAATACTGACCGATTAATGCTATCAGTGAGACAGTTAAAATAAATATATATTTAAAAAGAAAAACAGAACAAAAAGGAACTTTCTCTAGAAATAGGAACCTGTTGATAAACTCATTGTTTTTCCACCACAGGGACCAGTTTCTAGATCAAATTCTAGAGATATTCAACCCCCCAAAAAGGTCCTGGTTGGGGGGTTAGTGCTTTCTGAAAGTACAGGAACTGTCAGGGGTGGAGTCTGCAGGGATGAGCGTCGCTGATTGGTTAAACACACGTTGTGAAGCTCAGAGAGTGTGATAGAGGCAGGAGTGTGTGCAGGGGGAAAACTATAGAAATAAAAGAACACTATCCCTCATTTTAGAGGAAAATAGAATCCACCAGAGCAGCATATGATGTCAGCGTTTACAGGTCACCCAACACAGACCCACTACTCAGACGAGTGACATTTTACAACAGGGCCTGGAGCTAGGTAATCACTCCATTCTGGTACCTTGCTCACTCATTCGCTCTCCGGAAGGGACCCCCCCTCCTCCCCCCCCTCCTTTTACTCACACACACTAGCTGCACAGGTTCACCCTAATCTAAGCAGCTTGACCCTACACCCGAACCCGAGGTAAAACATCATTTTAAAACGACTTTCCTTTTAACCCTCATCCCGCCGGGCGAGATGCCGGGCGACGATAAGCTTATCGGTTGAGTTTGACTGATGGCGGCAACAGTCGGTTCAATCTACTGTGGCTTTGCTCAGAGGACGGAGATGGTTTTGAGTGACTGGGATCCTTCTACATACGTGCGTTTTAAAACAAAATATGGTTGCCCTTTCCATCAGTGTGTGAATGGGTGAATGATGACATGTAGTGTGAAAGCACTTTGAGTGGTCGGAAAGACTAGAAAAGCACTATAAAAGCAGTCCATTTACAGTCCATGTAGATGTTGAACCCAGTTATTACAACCCACACGCAGACATGTTGCTGTCTTTTTGTCTGCTCCAGGTCCCCGCCACGGATCCTCTTTTTTATTATTTTGTGGAAAAAGTTTTAAAAGTGAGACGTCTCACTCTCTGAGACTTCTCCAAAAACACTCAGACGGGTTTCTCCTCACATTCAGACCTTCTTTTTCTCTGTTTGTTTCCTCCCTTCTTCTTCATCTTCCCCTTCCCTTCCTCTTGTGACAAAACCTCTCCCTCCTCGCTAAGCCTCTGTACTGAGAGTTGACGGGTGATTGTGTTCATTCGCAGAAACAGAAGGATGCGGCCACGGCAGGAAGGTGTTTGTAAGTCCATTATCGAGTCCCTCGCATGCCAAAGTGTCAGCTGTCACTCAAACCTGGATAAAAACGTTTGCAGATATTATTTCATACAGAATGGATCACGCACTGATTTCACATCCTCATTCACCTTTTAATGGCTGTCTCCACTGTGGAGCACATTTTGAGTTGAAAAATAAGATGCAACTCACAACAAGTCCTCCGAATTAAACACATAAAATACGTAATTTGTCCATGCTCTCCAAAATTACACATTAATTATTCATTCATTACAAATGTGTGCGGTCAGCTAAGAAAATACATCTGTTTTGTTATCTTTACGCCCAAAGGAAGGAAAAAACACAAAAACATTATTTTTTCATTGCTTTGTATTGGATGAGACCATTAGAATGTAACACACAGACTTTTACTGGTTTGAATTTGCCCATAACATTATTTTCTCATTATGTGTTCTGTCTCGCCATCCTGAACTCTAAATAGCAGATTTCATTGCTCTACTTCCCTGTTGGTGAAAAGGACCCTAGGCGCATGGTTTAAGGCAGTGGTTCTGAACCAGGGGTCGGGAAACCCCCAGGGGTCCATGAGACAGTTCCAGGGGGTTCCAGAAAAATGGGAAATAGTTTATTTTCACAGCCTCATCAAGACACACAACAAACACAACCCCCACTGGCCAAGGAGGAAACCCCAAAGGACAGATATAATATCTCAAGTAGATTCACAATTTACATGTTAGATGTATCAGAAATAAATGAGAAAAATTCCTGAAAATATTTTTCAGAAATATTTCAAAAAAAAATTTTTATATCTGTTTTACATCAAGAAATCAATTCTATAATAGAATGAAAAAAGGAAAGACGTCTATGTATGTACGTATGTAAAACTCTATAGAAGGTCAGATAAAGGGTCTTAAAAGGACAGTTCACCCTCTACGACCTACCATTTACTCATGGACGACATGTAAACAGTAATGGCGTTGTCCTTGGCTGAGCCGTAACGTTAGTATCGAGCACAGATGCATGTGTCCCTCTGCGTGGCGGGTGGAGTTCGGTTTACAGAAACTAAACTAGTTCAAATATGAAACCGCGTCACGGTTTCTTGAAAGAGACATTGCTGTTGAGCAAACTATCTAGATTGCTTGACCGGCCTCAACAGAATATCCTAACAGGGTAGGTCATATTTTTGCATCTTATGGAGTTGCGATGTTCTATACGCATATTAGAAAGTGTTACTAAAATCTGTTGAGATGGAGGTCCCTGAAGTGTAATCTTATCAGATAGGGGTGTGTGACCATATGTGTATTTCGGGGCCCTTGACAAGAAAAAAGGTTGAGAACAGCTGGTTAAAGGAATATTCCATCATCAGAAACAGACATAAAATGTGTGAAATACAAACACAACAGCAGTGTCCTTATAATACATTCTTTTTAGTTGGTATTTTCAGCTGTTTATTGTGAATTGATGTATTTAAATTTCACTTAACTCGTCACTTGTCACACTTTGGGGCTCGGATGTCTCCCCCTCGCTGTTGATAAGAGACTCCGAGGCTGCAGTTTCCCTTGGGAGGCTGTCCCTCCGACTAAATGCACTTGAATGCGTGACACGTCGTCTCTACCACTTCAGAAGTCTCAACTAGGAGCTTACCAGGATGACTTGAAGGCAATATTAAACCGAGCAACATGAAAGAGATCAACTTTGTGGAAAAAATGCTATAAAAACTACCACTTGGCGCAGCACATTGCTCTTACTCAGGGCTGTGGAAACATACCATGTGTCATATCCGACACCGTGTTCTCCTCTCTTATTCTGACCAGTCAAACTTAGACGACTCAAAAATGATCAAATAGGTTTCCTAAAAAGGAAAATCTAGTCATTGTCGTTAGAACAACCCCTGAAGTTTGAAGGATCACGCAGCTGAAAGCTTCCGTGGCTCCTTGTCAGCCCGCTGCCAAGCCACTGTTGGCACCTTCACCAAAGGATTCATTATTTCCCGACCAATTGTATCCCCTGCAGTGTGATGAACACTTGGGGAAATGAATTGGTAAGCAATATAATTGAGCAGTAAATAATCGGCGGAGGCCAACACCCACCGGGAACGTGTCTGACTTATTGCCGAGAATGCGGACACAGCTCCTACTGCAGTCGTACAGAGACCGGATCGCCCGTTGTAACGGGTCCAGCACCCCATACTCCCGCAGCACCCCCTACAAGACCCCCCGAGGGACCCGGTCGAAAGCCTTCTCCAAGTCCACAAAGCACATGTAGACTGGTTGGGCAAACTCCCAGAACCCCTCCAGTAGTCTTGCGAGGGTAAAGAGCTGGTCCACGGTTCCACGGCCGGGACGGAATCCGCATTGCTCCTCTTGTATCTGAGGTTCGACAAGCAATCGGAGCCTCCTTTCCAGCACCCTGGCATAAGCCTTCCCCAGGAGGCTGAGTAGTGTGATACCCCGGTAATTCGAGCACACTCTCCGGTCCCCCTTTTTGAAGATGGGAACCACCACCCCGGTCTGCCATTCCATGGGCACTGATCCCAACCCCCATGCGACATTGAAGAGGCGTGTCAGCCAGGACAGCCCAACTATGTCCAGCGCCTTCAGCATCTCAGGGCGGATCTTATCCACCCCCGGCGCCTTGCCACCAAGGAGCTTTTTAACTACCTCAGCGACCTCTGCCAGGGATATGGGTGAGCCTCCCCCTAGGTCCTCAGGCGCTGCCTCCTCTGCAGAGGACATGTTGGTCTGGTTTAGGAGTTCCTCAAAGTGCTCTTTTCACCGCCCGACGATGTCCTCCGTCCGGGTTAGCAGTTCCCCCCCTGCTGAGAACAGCCTGGGGTAAGCCCTGCTTTCCCTTCCTGAGCCGTCGGATGGTTTGCCAGAACCTCCTTGAGGCCAACCGAAAGTCCTTCTCCATGGCCTCCCCGAACTCCTCCCATGCCCGAGTTTTAGCATTCGCGACCACCGCAGCTGCAGCCCTTCTGGCCTGCCGGTACCTGTCAGCTGCTTCAGGAGACCCCTGGGCCAACCAGGCCTCGAAGGTCTCCTTCTTCAGCTTGACGGCTTCCCTCACCTCCGGTGTCCACCACCGGGTTCTCGGGTTGCCGCCACGACAGGCACCGATGACCTTCTTGCCACAGCTCCTAGCGGCCGCGTCCACAATAGAGGCTTTGAACATGGTCCACTCGGATTCCGTGTCCCCAACCTCCCTCGGGATGTGTGAGAAGTTCTTCCGGAGGTGGGAGTTAAAGACCTCCCAGACAGGGTCCTCCGCCAGACGTTCCCAGTTCACCCTCACTACACGTTTGGGTTTGCCGGGTCTTTCCAACCGGTTCCCCTGCCATCTGATCCAACTCACCACCAGGTGGTCATCAGTTGACAGCTCTGCTCCTCTCTTCACCCGAGTGTCCAAGACATACGGCCGCAGATCAAATGATACGATTACAAAGTCGATAATTGATCTCCGGCCTAAGGTGTTCTGGTACCAGGTACACTTATGAGCCACCTTATGTTCGAACATAGTGTTCGTTATGACCAAACCGTGGCAAGCACAGAAGTCCAATAACGAAACACCATTCGGGTTCAGATCGGGCAAGCCGTTCCTCCCAATCACCCCCCGCCAGGTTTCTCCGTCATCGCCCACGTGAGCGTTGAAGTCCCCCAGGAGAACTATGGAGTCGGTAGGCGGCGCCCTTTCCAGGACCCCTCCCACCAATTCCAAGAAGGCCGGATACTCCGAACTGCTGTTTGGTGCATAAGCACAAACCACAGTCAGAGCCTTACTCCCCGCAACCCGTAGGCGCATGGAGGCGACCCTCTCGCTCTCCGGGGAGAACTCCAACACAGCGGCGCTCAGCCGGGGGCTCGTGAGTATCCCCACTCCCGCCCGGCGCCTCTCACCCTGGGCAACTCCGGAAAAGGACAAAGTCCAACCCGTCTCCAGGAGCTTGGTTCCAGAGCCAACGATGTGTGTGGAGGTGAGTCCAACTATTTCTAGCTGGTATCGCTCCACCTCCTGCACCAGCTCCGGCTCTTTCCCTGTTAGCGAGGTGACGTCCCCGCTCGACCCACCGCCCGGTCTGCATAGCACCCGACCCCGATGCTTGTCCCTGCGGGTGGTGGGTCCACAGGGTGGCTGCTCCATGGTGTTTATTCGGGCTGAGCCCGACCGGGCCCCATGGGCAAAGGTCTGGCCACCAGACAATCGCCTACGAGCTCCCCTCCTGGGTCTGGCTCCGGGAGGGTGCCCCGGTTTCCCTGGTCCGGGCGAGGTGGCTGTAGTCCGTGGGCTAACTATCATAGCGGTTGTTTTGAACCGCTCTTAGTCTGGGCTCTCCCCTGAAACCTGTTTGCCTTGGGAGACCCTACCAGGGGCTAATGCCCCGGACAACATAGCTCCCAGGATCACTGATCCACTCAAACTCCTCCACCACGATAAGGTGGCGATTCGCGGAGGAGACATTTACGTTTCTTTTTTTTTTTTTTTTACTTTCCCAGGCGGGCAACAATTTGTATAGGGGCAAGTAAAACTGGAGTGAGGTTAACAGTGTGTGAGTGAGTCTCAATGTTCAGGTTTGGTAAAAAGGAGGGGCCCTCCTAGCTGCCATGCAAGCGAGGTGCTGTCGGCTCTCGTCGTGGCACTACGCCGTCCTTTTTCAGAAGCTCGACGTGCCTTTGAAAAACAACCCTGTTTGTCCGTCTTGCTCTGAAAACTCGCCGGCAAACAGCAGAAGTTCTGCCCACATCCACTAACGCCTCCGAACTAAACTCCTGTTTCCGGGGTAATTGAAATGCTCGCTTGCACTTCAGGTCGTAAATGGTAAATAGACTGTACTTGTATCGTGCTTTTCTAGCTTTCTGACCACTCCAAGCACTTTTCCTCTCTCCAAGTGTCCAGTACTGGTCTCCGTTGACCCGACTCATGTAAATATCCCCTCCCTCAACAAACCTATAACCTGGGTTACCTCAGTGGGGACTCCTTACAGTGATTGACAGGCACCTCTTGCCCTCTGTTCCACTGTGTTTAGAGACTGAAAGATTATCTTCCAAGCGACAGCTCCCCCCCCCCCCCTCAGCTCATGTGTACGTATGGTGTGTGTGTGCGCGTTTAAGTCCTTGTTGGCTTATAGCTTCCAAGAATGAGGCGAGGATAAGAGAGCGATGGGAGTGCTGCATATAAAATTCATGGGCTGGTTGTGGAGAAAATAATAAGGAGCGAGAGCTTCCGCAGACCTACTTCCTGCACTTCCAATACAGCTAAAACAGATCGCGTGCGTGAATATGGAGAGCCGAGTGTGCTTGCGCTAATGACGCTCCGTTCGGATCTAGCAGTGTAATCAGAGGCCTGCCGAAGTAAATAACTCAGTGGGTGTTCGGGGCTGGCCGGCTGCCACCGAGGTGCAAGATGATTTATACGACTCTCTGCGATGACACAGGGAGGGTAACAGAGTGAGAGATCAAACCAACGGATGGATGGAGGGACGGAGGGATGGATGGTGGAAGGTGGGGAGGTGATTGAAGAGCCAAGGCCAGAGAGACAGCCCAGTCCAATCTGTATTCAATACAAATGCATGAATATAGAGAGAGACGGACGAGCGGATGATTTGTGCGTTTGTAACGGTAAAGGGGGCGACTCGGTAAACCAAATGTCCACAGCAAGTGGACATCTGACGGAACAGTTGTCTCTCTTTAAAAGACATTCAGCTAAAGGGGCTCACACCTGCAGTTGTTCAGCACTCATTCATGGCGGGGAAGGAGAGTGAATGAAAAGTTCAACGCGTTGCTGTTAGCTGACAAGTTAATATTGTCAATTAATAATATATTATTAATATTAATATTCAACATGTGTTTCTTGACACAAACAGAGCGTAGTTTGGGGTAGGGATATTAATAACTAACTGTTTAACCTGTAAGTTAAACATTTAAAAGAAGTAATAGAAATTAAAAAAAAAAGCCTGAGCAAAACTCAGAGGAGCGGCTTGTCACTCAAAGGAGAACAGCTGGTCCACCTAAAGTGAGCCTGAGCTGATGTTGTGGCTAACTCCGAGGCTAACCCCCTTCACTTTAACAGCAGGTGATACCTTGTATTGGTATCAGTGCATTCCGAATATGTGCACTTACCCCAAATTGACTTCTTTTTTAAAATCCAAAGAAAGTATATAGAATTTTCTCTGCACATACAAATGGATCTCAGTAATATGTTTTTCTTGGAAACCATGATGCGTATCAGAACACAGCCCGAAACCTGGAGGCCCCCCAGACATCTGGAACAATGGTAATGAATCTGCTTCGTCCTTTGCCGTCATTTCAAAGTTCAATTTAGATAAATGATGATAAACCCATTGGAGCAGTGTGGCACAAACTGTAAGTGGAAAATAATTTGGCTCCAAAAATGTTGTGTTGGGTTTAGAAGTACCCCATAAGACATTATGATGGACTTTTACTTGTACAACACTTTTCTGTCTTAAAGCGCTTTAACATTACATGTCATCATTCCCCCATTCACACCCATTCATACAATGATGACGGGGGGTACCATGCACGGTGCCTCCTGCCCATCAGGACTATCTAACATTCACACACATTCATACAGCAGGCACAGCCTAGGGAGCAATTGGTGTTAAGTGTCTTGCTCAAAGACACATTGACATGGGCTAGCGTGGCTCCAACTGCCGATCCTCAAAGGACGACCTGCTCCACTACTGAGCCACAGTCGCCCATGATATCATCTGACAAAGGTATTGACCCTGAAAACTTAGGAAAAGACACCAAATATCATGGATAGAAGTACATAGGCCTTCTGATAATAACACCATTTTACCCAGACTGCTTCTCTCAAAATGTCAAATTTTGTTCCACTAAATCAATGAAGGTATACCTTTAATGTATGATACAGGAGGGTAGTAGGACCAATAACAACTATGACACATTACTATTGCAAATACTCCTGGGTTTGGCCCTTTTTTGAGTTAGATTCAAAAAATATGGTAATATTTGTATTGAATTGTTTTCAGTCAGTCTGCTGTACATGTGTAAATCAGTGCTCTAGTTATGTTTCAATAATCGGTCCAGGGTGCATCCACCAGGATAAATCCATCAGTACTTGGCATATGAAGTGATTTAAAGTGATTCTGATTTTGTTTACAACATCATTACGGGAGGAATTAGTTTACTCGGTTTCCTCTACAGGGCCAAACAGGCCCGCAGCCAGGGCTTACTCATTATTTATGTCACACAAATGATGTGGCCTTTTTGCATTTTCATTGCCAAAAGAGATTATTCGGCAGCCGCGTGACGGCTTCAAACATGTAAAGGTTGAGCACAACATGTGTAATAATAGTGTCAGTAAATTCATATATTGGCTGTACAGCAGGCCTCAGTGATGTGCTGAGTATCTGACCATACCAACCTGTAGAAAATTGGATGTTAAACTGGGAGAATAAACCAGTTATTCAATGTTACATAAAGGACAGTCAAGCAGTGTTAATGTGGTAATGAAATAACTAATAATAAAACAGATCAACAACAGATCAGAACATAATGCCGACCGGCCACAGGAAATGTTCAAGATGCAAGAGTTTAAGAGACAGATATTGATATCCAATAACCAACAGTTTGTCATGCCTCGACAGCTGGCGCATAACCAGAAGGATCCGGCTCTGAATGATGATCGCATGATTTGTCCACCTCACTGCCAGAATCTTTAAGCTCATAGGATGGGAGAGTATCAGAACTTTCCAATAAACAGTTAAATATTGGATATTTATTCCCGAGCATTAATTCACTTGTAATTTTTAATAAAACGGAACCAAAGAGGCAACCAGGACCAGATCTCAAAGCCATGCTAGCAGCTAATTGCTAACATTGCGATGCTAACATGCTGTTTAGCAAGTGTAATGTTTACTATGTTGCACTACACACACCAGCCTTATGGGAAAGTCATTCGTTTTGCAGCTGTTTGGTCATAGACAGAAGTTAATTGACCCAATGACGGCGCTAGATGGAGAGCATAAGGGTTGGGTTCTAGGTAGAACCCTCAAAAAATGTTCTCCTATTGGGACAAGCCAAAGACCCCTATATGGTTGTAGTCAGCACCTTTTATTTCTGAGTGTAGTTTCAGTTGTCTTGAAATGAATTATACCTCCACCATATGGGTAGCGGATGAGAAAACCCGCATTTGGGTTGATTTGGAAAAGCACTGACAATCTATTTTGTTGTTTAATTATGAGGGGCTTGTTGCGATGATTGCATACTTCCTTCCATCTGCTCTGAGATAAACCTGGAATGAAATAATCATACCCTTTTTGGATACAGAGGAAGAACAGACCGACCGGGAGCACCATGAACTTGTGTGTGTCAGTGCAGAGGCAGTTACTTCTAGCAGTCAACAGATGGCAGGATGTAGCTGGATCATTTGTACACAGCAGCATGCCCACACACACTCACTCTCTCTCACACATACACACACACACACAGCAGGGGCCAGCTGAATACATCGGGAGCCTTCAGAGGACAGAAGGTTCCCCTGCTCTTCTGTGATTAATCGGGCTGATTGAGGCTGGAGCCAAAATGGAGGGTGGGCCAGTTTACAGCCCGCTAATGAGGTGATAATGGAGGGGTGGGCGGCGGGGTCCACCACCCAGCGAAATGGTGGTACCATCACGGGGAATGTTTTAGAGGCAGGCAGGCAGGGTGTTTTATTTCTCAGTGGAATGGGTAGTTAAAGGTTGGAGGGAGTCGCGGGCTGTTTCCATCTGCAACAGAATGGGTGGTTGTTTGGTGTGCCTCAAAGAGGGATTGCTGGGTTTGGAGTAAGAGGGATCATTAGCCTGTCACTATTGAATGTGATGCAACACTGTAACTGCACTCAAACTGTCGTTTGAGGGTTTATCAGAGTTTTAAAGATGCCTGTTTTAGTTTCTTTGTGTGGCGTTGGACTTGAAGCTGCTCCCTCTTGGGGGTCATTTTGGTCATTTAGGTCTTGGTCAATGATTTCTTCAGTTGATTAGTCATTTTATTATTATTATTCATGTTGTATTATTTATTTCAAAGACACTTGTGAACACATCTCTGGAAAACCCAAGATCAAAAGTAATACCTTTGCATGGTTATTTGTGGAGAATTTAGTTTGACAGATTAGTCAACAAGAGTGTTAGTCGACTGTGAACGTCTTTAGTCGTGGACAGCCCTACTTGAAGGAGGCTGTAGCTCAGGTGGAGCTGGTTGGTTGTTATTTGGCTCTTCTTGTCCACAAAGTGCTCTTGAGACACTGATCCCCAACATTGTTTCCCAGATGTAAGTTGGTTTGGGTAGAAGCATCTGCCACACGAATGTAACGTGAATGGTCGGCTCAGCCACGTCACAGAAAAATGTGCTTAGTTTGTTTTACTTTTATTTGACCAGGTTTTGAGATCTCCGTGAGTAACCATTGGTTCTGGACACATGCAGTGTGTTTTCACTTCATGAAAGTTAATAGAGGCAATACATTTTTGGTTGGTTATAGATGTCTTTTTCATACGTACTTAGCTCCACTGGTGAAGGCCAAAAACCACGATTGCGACTCCAAGACAGCGACGGCTAAAAACAAGATGGGTGCGGCCAAAATGCTGAACTCAAGGCTTCAAAATGGCAGTCCACAAAACAATGGGTGACGTCACGATGACTACGTCCACTTCTTATATACAGTCTATAGTTAAATGCGTTTAAGTAACTGTAAGGGTTACGGTTGGCTCTTTTCAGTGAACAGATTCCGTAAACATCATATTAAAGAGAAACCTGGTTTCTGTAATCAGGGTCGTGGATTGGAGAAACCTGATTTCCCCAGTTCCTGGATAATACAGATTTCATGGCCATGTGTACGTGTAACCAGGTCTCTGATTGGCTAGTTGGCATGCTCATGACTTCAGACAGCATAAGCATTGCCATAAGAGAGACATCTGGTCCCTGACCTGCTGCATGAATACCATGTAAGCAGACACAGGTACACATTCTCAGATTAACCTGCGTAACCCAGCTTCTTAAAGTTGTAATCCTTAAGATTCTCTCGTGGTTACCATGGTAACAGCAAGTGTAGTTTGAAACTACAGCCGCCGCTCCTAGAGCAGCTGCTGTCTCAGAAACCACACGAGCAACTGGTGTATCAGTTTGTAGCAGCACAACAGTGTGTCATTATTTACTATAAATTGATGGTGGTTCATCTTTAAATCCCCGTAAAACAATAAAAAGTGAACAGAATCATTGACACAATACTGCGGGCGTGGTGAAATGAGGGAACTAGTTTCTGTTGTGACTCACAAAGTGAATTGAGGCCTGCCTTTTACAATGCGTTTGGTTTGTGAACAAAGTCTCAGTCAATCTGCCTCTGTTGCTTATGTCAACAGTAACTCCGCTGCAGTCGACTTCAAAGATGCTCCTCTTATCGTCCTCAACAGACGGGAGAACGTCCTCTCTGTGCGGCAGAGTGGGCTCTGTTTATTTACCTCCAACATATCCGTATTTGAAACATTTCTGTTTTCACTAAGAAAACAACCTCTCGGCATCACTGTTTCTTTGGAGGGGACAACAAAGTAAATGACAGCCTCCGTCATGTGTGCAAGTCTCCTGTACGTTTGTGTTTTGGTGTAATAGATAAAACACATCAACACACGGGTGAGTCAGGGTGCGGATTCAAGTCGAGATGAAATTAAGAATGCGTTTTAACCCTTTTAGATCACATCCCCAGTCATATTATGCAACTATTTAACAATATATACATTTTTATATTTCAAAATCCAATCCTCTTCTCTTCCTGTAAAACAAATTGGGACGTGTGTTTATGTAAGCTAGTATATCATTTTAAACCAATGATATCATGACATCCATCCATCAATCGATCTGCAACTTTTAGTGACAAGGGAGGTGTGTGTGTGTGTGTGTGTGTGTGTACAGAAGCTATTGACTTTCTCTTTTCACCGGAACGTTAAGGGGTTTATTCCCCTATCCACTTGGAAGCGGACCGAGACCCACCTGTTCAAGCGGTCTCGGTTTGGTTGTTTGGTCCACGACAGGGTTCGATTAACAGCTTTAACACCAGCTCAAATGAACCGTACTAGGCAGGCAAACGGACCTGAGTCATTTTGGTCATTTTGCTGGTCTAAATAACTAATTTGAATATGTTTTCTTTTCCGTTTATGGTCAAGTCACAGTTTATCATAACCCATTATCACAAAGCATACCTCAAAGGGCTGTGCATATAATAAAAACAGCAATGAGCAACATTAGCAAAACATTCAATATATAGACGTAAGATAAACTACATACAAAACATTACAAACTGAAAAAATTAGACGCACACAATACACGATAAAAAACAGCAGCAGCATCAGCAAAAGAAATACCAAAAACATAAACATACACAATTGATAACCGTGATTTGTATTCTAGGGCAGACTGAGGGAGGTCGAAGGCTGATGCAAAAAGATGTGTTTTGAGTTTACTTTTGAATGAGTCGACTGAGGCAGCCTCTCGAATTTGGTCCCAAAGAAGGGGGGGGGGGGGGGGGGGGTGTGTATTGGAAAAAAAATCATTCGCAGCCCAAAACATTGCCGACAGCGCCATGCAAAAAACAA
>NW_022280087.1:902762-928164 GCF_004355925.1 Anarrhichthys ocellatus | reverse complement strand
GGCTTGATGAGAGATCCTGATACAACGGTTCAGATAACAGCTTACGAATGTTACTCCTCATTTTTCTTTCCAGCAACACTTCTCAATTTCTGTTCGTTACATGCATACGGCCTGTTTTCTCAATAAACTTCTGTCTTCACTGTAAACTACTTAGTGAAAACAGATTGTGAAATACTTACTTCGGTTCAGGCAACAACAGTACTTAGTTAGGGTTGCTGTTTGTTGGACCCATCTACGTCTGATCCAACCGGCCCTGTGTGTGTTTCTGCAGTCTTTATACTTCCTTGTTCACGTGGATTCAAAAGATTCAAAATAATTTCTTGGGATATCCACGAATAACGGCACATTAGTTTTGTAGGTATAGCTATGAATGCTGGATGAGACCACCCTGTGAGAGAAGGCCCTTCCACCTATTGACGTATTTTATTGGAAAAATCAGGAGACTGACATTTTGAGATCGAGAAGCCCCAGTGGGAACATGACGAGTGACGAGAGGTGATAAGTAGGATGGTGCAAGTCTATGTAATATTTCGTGATTTAAAAGTTGGACCTTGAAGTGTGATCTAGCATGTGCAGGGAGCCAATGTAGTAAAACGAGAACAGGAGTGAGATACCATCAAATGTTTGAGTTTTGGTTAATATCATTGGTAAATACATTTTTCATAATTTTCAGGTGACTCTTTCTCCTTGTCCTTATGTTTGTTCATAGTTTTATTGAAATATTTGCATGGTATCCTTCTGAAGGTTCCAGTTTATCTGAATCATATTATATCATTGCAACTTTTCTATGTTTCAGTACGAGTCTATTGGACTTGTTTGACTGGATTTATGCTGAATCATACTTTTGTTCTACTGTTTATTATCAGTTACCTTATTTTTAGGCAGGCTAATTGTCTCTTTCCACAGAAGGGGTATCTCTCTTTGAATTACCTCTCCCAAGGTTTCCTCTGTCCTTTCCACCCCTCATGAGCTAAGTGTCTTATTAAGGAGTCGTTTTCTGGTCTTCTTAGAAAGCTTGGGCTGGAGGAGCCATTGATGCAATGTGGCTGTGAAGCACACTGAGACGCTGCATTTAGACCCCACGCAGGGACACGCTGAACCCTGACAGCAGCTCTCTACTCGTTACTAGGCCTTTTATGTAGTTCTGACACATTCAATTGACAAACTTTAACATTGTTCTAAAAACATATATGAAAAGTTTCCGTTGCCGTTCGCTGTCGCAGCATTTAAAAAATAAATACTACAAATCTTTATAGGCTGCTGATGGTCAGACAAAGTAAACATATTGAGCCATTACTTTGGGTTTGATACCAATAATTCCTAATAATTTCCATGATAGCTTTAGTTTTGACTGAGTGATGATGCTTTGCAATTTGTCATCAGTGGAGGAAGAAATTGTCTTTAAATCAAGTAAAAGTAGTTAGAATGAACTCCACCTTTACCTGCTGCAACATTAATACATCAATAACTATAATCCAGTCATATATATCATCCTGAAATGAGCGTTTTCACATAACGAATACTGTTACTTTTGGTACTTTAAGCATATTTTGATGCTTAAACTTTTGTACTTTTCAAATTTTTGAATGGAGTATTTCTACATTGGTATTTTATTTAATTAAAAGTACTTCTTCCACCACTGTTGTAAATACTCATCATACAATAGGCTGTGTGCACAATCTGCAAAGTAACTGTAAAATAAACAGATTGTAGTACAAAAAGAACAATATCTCCCGTTGCAATGTGGAGGAGTAGAAGTATAAAGTAGCAGGAAATGGAAACACTCAAGTGAAGTACAAGTACCTCATAAATGTACTGAAGTACAGTACTTGAGTAAATGTGTAGTTATATTCCATCATAGGTAATTATTTTCTTGATCATCAAGATATCATTGAATATTGTTGCTGATCAATGGAAATAACCGATTATTATCAGTACTTGATGAAAGCACTAAAACACACTCGCACTTTAATATATATCCGCGTGCCAGCAGGGCAACCCCCCACCCTCGGGGTCTCCAGCGCAGGTACAGGTCCGTGTCTCTCTCTCCTCTGCCTCACTATTGCGGCTCGCGCCCTCTTGGTGACGCTCTGCTGACATCACTCTGATATTCCCCACTCAGCCCGCCGCGCCAGACACACGGAGCTCACGCCTCCTCACTCGCACACACTCTGTCCCCGCTCCGCTCCGCTCCTTCTCTCCGTGGCCAAGACGCGCCGTCACGCGCAGAAACCATCCGCGTAGGCTTACCTGTGCGCGCTACTACGGCCCGGCCCCTTCTTCTTCTTCTTCCTGTCCAGTGAAAGGAGGACGTTAGAGAGAAACTCAACGCGGTCCAGATTGCAGAGACACAGGACAGACACACGGGGAAGAGAAGCCGCAACTTCGCTGACTAGCCCGGGCGGTCTGAGCTGAACTCCCCAAGTTTCTCGCGCCGATCGGAGAAGGAATAACCCGGAGCCAAGCTCGCCACCCCCCCCCCAAACCCCGCTCTCCCCCCCCACAACGCAGCGCTGTAGTGGATATTTACGTCCACCTCGTCTCCCGCTTAGAAGAATGGCGAGAGATCACGCGGCACGCCGCCCGGTCTCTCCGCTGAGGAACGCTTGGCTGGCGGCGGCGGCGGCGGCGATCCTCCTCGCAGCCCAAGGTAAGACAAAGCTGCGTTTGAGTAACCACCGAAGCCTCTGCTTTACACCCCCCGTCTCCCTCCTGCGCTGTGCGCCCTGACTGTGGCCGGCCAGCCCGCGTCCCGCATGAGTCCCCGTGTCGCGTCTGTTCGGAGGCGACCTGTTGTAAAAAAAAAAGTTTATAGTCTTAAGCACTCTGCCCGGATCTGTGTGTGTGTGTGTGTGTGTGTGTGTGTGTGGAGTCTCCGTACGCCACGGGAAGCGAGGTGTGGCTCTCCTGGTTTGTGGTGGCTTCTGTTGTTGTGGTCCTAATAGCTCACAGCTTCAGACGGCAGGTGACTGTTCAGGGAAACAGCTAATCCCCTCTGAGCCTCTTCCAAAACCCCTTTACCAACACGGCTGACCTGTAATCTGTGTTTACCTGTGTGTATGTAGGGGGGGGGGGGGCGTTCCTCGCTTCTGCAGAGCAGCACGGTCGCGGCTCCTCAGGTGGCCCCTCCAGCAGAGAGCCCTGCATGAATATGAGCCGCAGCGGTCCTGTGGTCCTGTAGCGAGACGCGCTCGTAATGCAGCAGAGGCGTCCACCACCTGTCGGTGTCTCACCTCCGTATCTGCAGCGAGCGGGAGACCGGGGGCAGTTGTTACATCTTTAACGTTTTCCTGCAAAGCTGTCACACCACTTGATATTCATATTTTGTTATAAGACACATATATGTGTGCTCAGATGAATAATGCAATTGATGTATTTTCACCAATGAGGACATGATGTCAAATTGAATTCAGGAATCAGAGGGTAAGACTCGGTCTTGACTCAAACTGAGTCCTGGCTGACTGACTGTTCTTCATAAAGTGTTGCTTCTCACAGTGAAACAATCCTCTTCTTCTATCAAACCACTTTAAATCCACTACAGAGACAAACTGACAATGAAAGGAACTGTGTTCACACTTTCTGTCAATGCCTGATATAGTTTGATCACACAAAACAATACAAACAACAGCAAAAGGCGTTTATTGATGAGCTGCTGTACCGAGAGAAACGCATGCATTTTAATGAAAGCTTTTTAAAAATGTAATTTAACACTTTAATTGAATAAATATATGTTAATGTTGGTTCAACACAGACCAAGACGTGCTTCCCGCCATGTGCAGCCATGACACAGGCTCCTGTTAAAACTCTGGTTTCTGATTGGAGGAAATCATTTTTATGGTCGCTCCTTATAGGCTCTGTATTAAAGTTGATACTATATATATATATATATATATATATATATATATATATATACAATAATAGTAAATTAGGACAAATGTTTGGAGCCTGATCAATATCTGATCATAGTGGCCAATACCGATATTAATATTTTGTGAAAAAAAGGGGCAGCTATTTCTTAAAGGGGACATATTATGCTCATTTTCAGCTTTATATTTGTATTTGGGGTTTCTACTACAACATGTTGACATGCTTCAATGTTTAAAAAACACATTATTTTTCTCATACTGTCTCTTCTAATATACCTGTATTCACATTATGTTTGAAACGCTCCGTTTTAGCACCTGTCTCTTTAAGACCCTCCCCCCTCCCGTTAAAGCCCAGTCTGCTCTGATTGGCTTGCTAGAAAAATATGGCGCACCTTTGCAAATGTAGTTCTGAAGCCACAGGGTGTGTATTGAACTGGGCCTGCATGTGACACAGGAAGGGGAGCCACATCTGATTGGCTCGTTGAATCACGTGTTAGCCCACAAAAAGCTGACGCGGTCGTTTTTATTTCACAGTTTGTGGAACACCCATACGTGTGTCCACTTTAAAATACATTTAAATGATATTTTATACAAAAACAATTAACATCAACATTTTTTTGAAGTAACCTCTCAAAGTCAGCCGTCACAGAGTGCTCATTAAATCAATTATTATTCAAAGAATGTGCTGAGGCGGGCGGTTTTAAAGTTGAAAACGCTTACGTAAAGACAAGAGGAGACCACTCAACACTACAAACAAACACTGTCGATAAAAACAAACGTACAACAAACACTTTAAACCTGAATTAAGACAAATAAGGGTCAACACTTTAATGCAATTTCTGTTTTCATATCTGGCAACGTGCACTGATGTGTCTGCGATAGGCCAGCGCCCACTGATAGCATCGGCCCGATGGTGTCTGTGGAGCTCTGCTGTAAACTTACCGTCAAGTGATGCAAGCGCAGTGCAAGACTGTATGAATATTATAATGCATCATAATACCAACATTTATGCCAGATTACGTATTTCTGAGCAACACAACGAATGCACTCAAAGCTGCTGCTGTGATTTAGACACATGACTAAGTTTAACGCTTTCTGATGAGGTCCATTAATAAAGAGAGCTATCAATTAACATGCTGCTGATTTTTATAGAGTTGTATGTCCCGGGAAGAGCATTACAGTGATAGATGTGGAGATAGTAAGATGCACTGCTGAGTAACGCAGACGTGCTCCTGACACCAACTTGTCTTTTTCCCCCGCCGAACTGGGACCAGCAACAGAATTCACAACAGGCAGTCAGTGAACGGTGACGGGCATGAAAACCCCGTGAACCTGCTCCGTCAGCACGGATCTGTCAGCCCGCTGTTTTCACCTGGGTGTAACTAGTATCATCTGTCTGAGCTGTCCCCAAATTGTCGCCAGGGTGGTAAGAAAAAGAAGAAGAAGACGGGTCATTACGGAGCCGGGAGACGCGGCGCCGCGCCCCGCAGAGACAGGCCTCTGCTGTGATCAAAGGGAACGGAGGGCGAGTTACTTCAGGGGAGCCGCAGAGCCCTCGCTTAGCATCTGTTGCTCGAGACTGGAGTTGACTAGAGTGATTTGGAGGCAGGAGGAAGATTCATCCCAGATTGGAATTTGATCTGTGATGGCGTTTCTTCTCCTCCCCGTGCACATTTGGAGCAACGTAAGAGCGGCGCTGTAAGCAACGCGCCGACGCGGGTCGGTTTGTTTCGAGGATGACAGATACTCCGCCGAGGCCGCGCTGCATCAGGGCTCGTATTGTTAAAGAGCCGTCAGATCGTCACGACCGCATCCCCACCGGTTATGAATTAATTAGAATGTGCAAAGACACATCTCGTCTTCTAGCTGGGAATACAAAAATACTCAGCTCCCATTTCAGCTGCTCAGCCAGTCAGTTACTGACACTGAATGTAAGCTTGATTTTATACGGCATACACCGCCTTTTTATTTATTGTTTTATTTTTTGAAGGGTTGCGTGCATGTAGACAGGGCAGCATCCTCTGGTTCTGAAGAGTAAAGCCAATGCTGAAGTGTCTTTAACCTGCATTCTCTCTAGTGACCATCAGGGGGCGACTCCTCTGGTTGTATAGAAGTCTATGAGAAAATGACTCTACTTCTCTCTTGATTCATTACCTCAGTAAACATTGTAAACATGAGTTTATGGTCTCAATCTCTAGTTTCAAGTCTTCTTCAATACAGCATGATGCTCATTTAGTAAATGATGGTCCATTTAGAGTCAAACAGACCATAAAGCAGGGTATGCTTTAGGGCGGGGCTACCTTGGGATTGACAGGTTGTTACCAGAGATGTATACAGTGTCTCTACGTCACTCCTCCGCTGTCCAAATATGGTCACTTCCGTTCACTGGTTGCAAAAAGAGCCAAGATGGTGACGGACAAAAGGCCGAACTCTATACTTCAAAACGGGAGTCACGGCGACTATGTCCACTTCTTATAAACAGTCTGTGGTGTATCTGTGTGTGTTTTTTACATTATGAGGAAAATGAATGAACGCTCTGGTGAAAAAACAAAAAGGGGTCAAAGGCAGCAGTGGAACTTGATTCTAAAAAGAACAACTTTAACCTTCAGCAAAACTGGCGAAGTAGAGTCTGAGAGGATATCATTCTGTGGCAATGATAATTAAGTCACTTCAGGTGTCCCCCCCGCCCCCCTCCCCCTCCTCGTCTCTACAGGCCTGATTCTGTGCCGAAATGTCAATGATGATGAGTCCCCCTCGACGGCTCGGTGGAGACGAGGGGCTGATTAGCTTATCACTCTGAGAGCAGGCGGCCGATGATTATCGCCCTCAGAGCGCCGCGGCCTGATTATCGAGAGCTCTCATTAATGACTCATCACCGGGCCGTGGTGCTGTTTGTTGTCTGGCATATTTCGGTGTCGCTTATGTTTATGTGTGTTTATGTGTGTGGAACGCAGTGCAGCGGAGGGTCGTGATGAAGACGCCTCGGAGGCAATCCTCGGCCCGCCTCAGCACAAACCCTAAATAAACACCCGCTTTAGTAATACTTAAGTATTCTATCCTTCTATCCTTTATTTAAGGTCAAGATGGAAGCACGTAAAAGGTTTCATATACGAGTACAAACCGGGACAGGTAAAGTCACAGATAAAAGCCAGACCAGAACAAATGACAGACACACAACATGCAGGAACAACATTGTTCTGTACAAACAGATTTTAAGATATTGTCAGAGAGAGGGTAAAGATGTGAAGTTCAGCGTGCAGTTGCAGCTCGTTCCAAGCTGGCGGAGAGTGAAAGTAAAAAAAGAAGGCAGCTTCACCGTGAAGCTCCGTTGGGGTGACCATGAGGAGAATCTGGTGTTATGGCTGCTGGAGGACTGTGTCAGTAAACTGGATATGCACCGCGGCAGTTTCCCCAGTAAAGCAACTGTCATAAAAGTCAACACATGGGGGGGCATCGACTACATTTGAAAGTAAACCCCCATAGAAGTGTCTAATTGTGCTGTTGTAATCATAAAGCATGCACAGCAACGAGCGCTGAGTTCAAAGCGTCCATCTGTGAGCTTTCGGCCTCCGAGGCAGCGGCGCAATTATTTCAATTTTTTTTTCTCTTCGCAGGCTGTTTAAGTAGATTAATGTATCGGGAGACGCCGGGAGGCTGAACATCTCCCATTATTTCAGAAGCAAAAGGGCAGTTTGAAAAAAAAAAAAAAAAAAAAGTCTAATTTTTCTCAGTTTAACGAAGAGTTTATTCTCACTCTGTATAAATCCCTTTTTTAACCCCGCGCAGGCACCCTACCCCGGGGTCAGAGCCATCTTTAAAATCCAGTCAGAAAGACTAAATGTCATGGAGTGTTTCTTAGGGGGATTGATCTCCTGTGTGTGTGTGTGTGTGTGTGTGTGGTTGAGGTTGAGGAGGGGTTGCCATTGTTTCCCTCAGAGTTGTTCAGAGGTATCACTGCTGAGTTGAAATGCCAGCTGGGTGCCTCGGATGAGGGCTTATGTTTCAGCAAATATCCTTTTTATCTTTTGGGTTGTGGGCTTTTTCATAAGGAACTTTGCAAACTGTATTTATTTTCTCCAAAAAGTTAAGTGTTTTAAAGCCAAATTAAAAGTCACTGGCAAACACAATGCAGTAAACAAGACTGCAGTGGCATAGGAAACAGCGAGGGGAAAGGGATGCAAGCTATAGGGCTGTACAACTCACAGTTCTGATCAGCACAGAAGAAATAAAGCGAGCAAATGTAACTTGTTGAGATCACCTATCACTTGCTGCTGATACTAATTGCTGATCACAGATGATCCATATTAGCAGATATAGATCTCTTTGCTGTTTTGTTCTGTTATGGCAGCTGGTCTACAACAGCTTTGATGAAATTGAACTTTTTACTTTGTTATATTCATCTATAGTGTTTAGTTTTCTTCATAAAAACACACAATTCAAATTTTAGGAAATACATTGTTTTTACTTTTATTGATAAAGCAAATCTTGTCATTAGTAGTTTAATGATGTATTATCATCATTAGCTTTGAGCTAATGTTAGGAAGTTGAACAGGTCATGATTCATCTTTAATATTTATTCATGTTGCTGTGAAAACATCTCCTTAAAGCATATGGATTTATTCAAGTTTCTCACCAACATAATAAGTGATGATCCTCCCCTCCAGGGGCCGACCGCTGGTGCTCTTTGAGAGTTCATGCTGTTCATGCCAATCTGGGTGTGGTGTCCATTGTCGGCCCAAAAAACAGCCCAATATCGTCACAAAGTCACGCTGACTTTTCCTCTTAGTCGTCGTCCCCTCACTGATTGGTCGACAGACGTTGCATCACATCGTGTGCTGTGATTTGTTTGTCTGCACTGATGTTTATAAGTACTTTTGTGGATGAGCCGATCACACATCCCAATGTTGTGTTTTTGTGCGGGCCTTTTTAAAAAGGAGCGAGGTGTAATTAGGGGGAAAGTGTTGCTGTAAGAAGCTCCATCAATCCGGCTTGCTGAGAGTCCAGGAAGCAGGTTTTCAATTCATCACCCTGCCTGCCAACAACCAGCATGTGTCTCCACTTGGTCAGCGGTTTTTCTTTCTTTTCTTCTGTCATTCCCCTTCATTCCCCTTCTGAGGAAACCGGTTACTAAGCAAATTCCAGATCACATTTCGAGAAAATCGGCCCGTATCACGGCTGACACCTTGGCGTTCAACGGGCAATTATGCAGCAACAGGTGTCGGCGGGAAGAGGGATCGCAGAGCGTAGCAACAGGAAGGGGGCCACGAATCACAATGGAGCCCATCCAAGGATGGGCGGACGAAGCTTTTTATTTTTTGCTTTCATCTCTCAGGGTCCTGTCTGCTTTCACCGCTTTGTGAATGCCTTTCGCGGATCACCCACAAACGCACACTCACTCAAACACACAAGGTCATTGTGGCCACCATCTCTGGTCTGACTTTCACCGCCACGTGGAGGAAAGGGAACTTCCAGCCAGCCTTTCATTTTGCCCATTCTTTTATTCGCACATTCTCTCTCCCTCGGTCTCACTCCCTCGCCCTCTCTTTCGCTCTCATTCTTCTCGCTCACGACCCTATTTTCAGACGGGACTGCCTGGCTGCCGCTCCTTGGCGGCCCCCCGAGTGAGGGCCCTTTTGTTGGAACAGCTTTTGGTGGAATTAAAACGGGTGCCAGCACGCGACCCCCCCCCCCCTCAGAGCTGGTGGGGAATTCAGAAGTGTGAAAATGTGTTGACGAGCATCCCCATCTTTATTTTCAAGTCTTCTTCAATACAGCATTTTGTAAACTACGGTCCATTTAGAGTCAAATAGACCATGAAGCAGTGTATGCTTTAGGGCTTACTGTGATTGACATGTCGCTAATGCTACCAGAGCGTCTCTACGTAACTCCTCCCCATTCCAAATATGGTCACTTCCGTTCACTGGTTGCAAAAAAGCCACAATGGCGAGGGCCAAAACACAGAACTCAATACTTCAAAACGGGAGTCCACAAAGCAATGGGTGACGACACGACGGCTACGTCCACTTCTTTAATACAGCCTGTGGTGTAGACGGATGATCTGTATGTACATTATGAGGAAAATAAATGATCACAAAAAGGGTCAACGGCAGCAGTGAAAATGTGCACAGGCGGGTCAAGCTGCGATGTGACATTGTGACATTTCCCGTCGTACCCGTGTGGGCAATTAATAACCGCGGTAACATCGTTAGCTTCTCCGATGTCGTTATGGAGCCTTTTGGCCGTTTTTCTTTTTTTTTCCCTACGGAGGGGATTTCAGGCGACAGACAGCACAGCTTAAACTCACCAACATTTCACCACATGGGCAGTAATGACCCTTATAGAGACTTAACCGCGTCACTGCTCACTGCAGTGAAAATCACAGCGGGCGCTGGTTAGAAAGGTAATGAAACCGGAGGACATACAAGGTAATTAGGGCCGGCCGTTAAAAAGCACCATTTTTGTTTGTGATATTTAAGCAACGATGAACAAATAATTAGACACATGCAACAGAAATGAACACCGTCACATGACATTAAATGACAACAAAAACTAAATGTGATCGGCGCCATAAAAGTAGGATTTCGTGCAGTGCTTCTATACAGTTGTGTTTCTATAGTTCTGGTATTTCACTGCGTTTTGACGGACCATGCTGTTAAAAAGAATGTCATTTTAATAACAATTGTGTAACCGATGATATTTATGTTTTGAGTGGCTCATTTGTTTATTAAAGCACATTTTGACACCAAATCACTCAAATGAGTTAATTCCTAGTTCTAGGAGATTTCTAAGTCATAGCTGGTGCTTCCTGTACTCAGGTGTGGCCTCACACATCAAGGCATATCAAAATAATAAATCTAGGTCCAGGAGGTCACTTCCCTCAGTTTGAGCCAGGAAAGTCCCTGCTCTACTCATTCCGGCTGTGCGGCCCTGAACACAACTATTTCTTGTTTCTATGGACGGAGTGAGACACTCACTGACTGTCATGTTGGTGGATATTAGTCAGTTTCAAATCCGGTCACGTCCTTTTCTGGTGTAGGTGAGTGGTTGGTAAGAGGAAAAAGCCGGGGATGTACAGTCACAGGAGCCAGAAAGACAGAAAAAATAAATCAAAAGTGAATTCCCCGCCTTAGTTCAAGTGCGATCACTATAAAGACCAGGCTATTGTCAGTTGTCTTCAAACGCTTCCCTAAACCTTTAGCAGCAGACACTCTCAGCCATGCAAGGAAATACCTTATTCCACTCTCCTCCAGCTTATTGGACCCTCCAGAATATGAACCAGGGGCCTCATTACAGAAACTACAGAAGTCTGTAATCCTGTCTCATCTCAGTTTAAGGTGACATTTAGGATTTTTGGTATTACAGAAACATGTTTCCTAACTGTTGGTAGGAAAGCAATCCTATCTTATATCTGGATCACTTAGGGATTTCCCTAAATTAGGAATCCTAAATCAGGACGGCATAAACCCACAATGCAGCATAATCAGCTACATTTTCTATCATTCCCTGGAACGCTGTTAGTCTCGAGCCCTGATCCCCGGCACCTACACTACTGTAGAAAAGCAAGTACACTCACGTTTTCAGGAATCTGACACATTTGGTGCCACAGTATCTGTTCTTGTGACATCCCTAAAGAATGGGGACCAACGATGATGACGAAAGGCTACTCAAACTATATGATGCCACTTTACATTTCCATAGCCATGTATTAATGGGTATATATATCAACTGTCAAGACTATTAAGTTTGAATTTGACCTTTGGGGCTCTGCCAGTGGTCGTTCAAATCACAAATGCTCCTCCAGACTGCCAGCCAGAGACGAGTGAGGGCCGTAGATTACACGGCTTGTCCATCTCGAGTAGCCCACCGGTACATTCTATCCTCTAAATAGCAACAGGCATGACAGGACGAGTGCCGATTGAAGAATCCAATATACAGTCATGGTTTCTTCAGTTAAGATGGAATGGGACACAGCCGTGCAGTTTGGGAATTGCTTCTGCAGTGGGAAGAATTTTCCTCTCTTTGAAACTGAAGTTGAGATGGAACAAGCAGTTAGGATATTTTCTCTGTAATGAGGCCCCAGCTCTGCAGAATCTGAATTTCATCACGCAACACAAAGCAACACAGCATGGACGGCGGAGGCATTCTTCTTTTTTTTTTGCAGAGAATGAAGAAACCCAACACCTCACCGGAGTGATGCAAATGGCATTCATCTCTGCTTCTTCCACCCATAAGTAACTGTCCTCTCTCTGTGCAGCCTGGAGACTGTTAGCAACAAGTCGTGGAGGTCAGCAGAGAGAGAGAGAGAGAGAGAGAGAGAGAGAGAGAGAGACAGAGAGAGAGAGAGAGAGAGAGAGAGAGAGAGAGACTGCCAGTATTGATGAAATGTTAAAATGAAACAGGGCAATGGACGAGGATTTGTGCACGGCCAACATCCTGGCTCTCCTCTCACCTCTGTTGGCGTCCTTGGCTGCTTCAATATCATCGCCTAAATTGACTGCCTCTGAGTGCACACACACGCGCGTGCACGCCGATGGCAATCGCTTTGATCGACTGCGTCCGCTCCGACGGTGTTGTTGTTTCCCATCTGCATAATGCAAGCTAACGTCTCTCTCTCCTCCTCACCCCCCATTCACAAGCGACTACTGTTCACATGGCGGGCACATTTCCATGCGAGTCACGCGCACGTTTAAGGAGAATACCGGCGTCGTTGCAGAGAGTTACAGCCCATTTACCACTGCCTCTGTCTAGTGTACGCTTCCACCAATCGCTCCGCAACGCACGCCATGTGCAATTAGATCATTTCTTGTCATTTCTTTTTTTTTTTTTTATGTGCGAGCTCTGCGGGTGTTTCAAACCTGGCTGTAAATCAATGGCTGTCCCGGCACACAAAGCAGCAGCGTGTAGGAAAAGACATGGACGTGACAATTAAGTCTGTCAGGCCTGCATGTTATTCTGGGATTTATTCTTTTCTCCTGGCAGAGACTTTCATGTCATTTCTGCGGGTGTCAGGTGACTGACAGGAAACAGACTGCTGAGAAAGTCTCGTCTACATTCCGTACGAACAACGGGACATTTGTTTCTGTCTGCCTTTTAGTCACAGACATTGATGTATTCTTTGGGCCGGCGAGAGGTCCACCCAACGTGTGGACTGACTCGACTCTGGAGGATTAAAACAATTCACAAATTACAATATAACAGCATTGACACATGTTTTTATTCTGTGGAAGAATGAGTGGCAGCAAGTATGCTTGTGTGTGCAGACACCAGCCGAGAGAGAGAATAGAAAAGGAGGATGAAAGGAGCCAAAAGACGCTTTGGCACAAACAGGTGTAAGAAAATATCGATGCACTTGAGTATCGCAATGTTTTGTTTTTCTCAATCGTTTGTCAAAAACCCTGTTGGTTTTAATGAAGCGCAAATATTCGTGGCAGACAGTGGCTCGGATTGACAACATATCACCTTGCATAGAGTTTTGCAATATTGCAATATATTGAATCGCAACACCTGTAGCGTAATGCGTATCGTATCGCCACATTCTGTTCAATACACAAAGTAAATTGAGTTAAATTGAACTCTTTTAACACTGTATTCTTGCACTACAGGTATTACCTTATCACCATGATCCACAGGCCGAGCTTTGAACGGGATTGATGCGCTTTCTTGTTGGACCATCTCTGGGACAAATCAAGTCAAAACTTATCTTCATGGCTCGATGCCTCCAAGTGTTTATTTTTGTGTAATTTTGGCGAGTTGACCATTTAAATCTTCATGTGATGTTTTTTCAAAAACTTAAAGGGAACTCTACAGATTGTACACATCAAAGTCCCCCCCCCCCCCCCCCCCCACAGGCTACGCTAGGTGCTGCTGGCATAACTTGCACCCAAATCTACAACGACACGTCCAGCGGTCAAGGTCGGCAATATTCTATATTATAATATCCACTCATAACTCACCTAGAAGTCAGCTCACACCCAGACTGGACACAAACACACATATTCCCAATCCTGGCAGCCGCTGCTTAAACCTGATTAATTGCTTCCGTATCCCCTCAATAATTCAGCTGTCGATTGAGAGATTCGACGTGACAGCTGCCGCACAATGCTTCGTATTTCTCCCTGTCTTCACCGTCTTGACCCCCCCCCCCAATAACCCTCTCTCAACTCCTGACTCCCCCATCTCTAATCTAAAGATGGGGGGCGGGGGGGTTCACCTCTCTAGTCACAGTCGCAGTTGATCTTCCTGTGAATCCAAAATTGAGTTTTTTTTCTGACACTAAAAGGTTGATGTTCTCTCACGAAGCTTGTTCAATATTCCAGACGTCTGGTCTCCGGTGTTCCTTTTTTTCATTTGCATGATACAATTACAGAATTCTTTCAAAAGGCATGATTTTTTTTTCTATCTTCCTCTTTAATAGCATCTCGTTGTCAAATGACTGGAGTATATCGCCTGGTGCTTTTCTATCGGCCCTGTGGGCTGTCTTCTCACAGCTCATTTCATTAGTTCTCCTCCCCGCTGCTCTCGACGCGCACGCTCACCTGTCAGTCAGCCAGAAGTGTCTTTGGCCTTCTCTTTTTTCTCTCCGTAAGAGAGGATCCAGTCCAAGTCCTCCTCAATTATAACCGAACAGAAGTGCAAAAACAGATTAGCGAGGCGGCTGCTCGTAAACAGGAACATCTGTCGCCGTTGTAGCTGCCGTGTGTCATTGTGGAGAGTTTCAGGGTAAATGTGTCCCGCACTAATGTTAGCCAAACAAAAACAGAAAAAGTCTGTTTATTGTGTTTTTATGTTCAGTGATTTAAAATGATTGAGATTGTTGGAACGAGCCCGCGGTGAGTAGCGTGATCACGAGTCATTTGGCAACGAGGAGGTCCAGCATTCAGCGTTTCACTGGAACGAAAGGAGGGTACAGCTCTGGTGTGCGCTCATGACAAGCTCCCTCTGTCAGCCACCGCAGACCGTGTGACGGGCGACCATGTGAGCCGCTGTGACAGATGGAAAAAGACCCCCCCCAAACCAAGCCATCTTCTCCTCCCATATCCATGACATCTATTCCCTTTTAAGCTTCTCTTCTTTCTTTTTCTCACTCAAAAATATTGGAAATGGATCAAAGCCAAGTGGGATTAAATAGCTTGCATGTCAAAGCCCAAAAAATCATTAATGACAAAAGTTATCTTTTAGTGGCTCAAAAATTTGTCCACTAGACTAATGAACTTCACCTTTGGCTCCGGCCCAAGATTATGCTTTACAGGCCTATGCAGATTAAAATGACAAGGAATGGTGTGGTTAAAGGTTATAGGACTGCCACTTGCTGAATGTTTTCTCCTACCTGATTAGGGATTTAGTGTCATCAACCTCCCTCCATTATGGGAAAAGAACAACAGCTAAAGGGCTTAAACTGAAGAGCGCTGTCTAAAACTGAAGCTATGGTTGACAAACACTGTTAAATTAGGTTGGCGACAATGATGAATACTGTGGCTGGAGTAACTGTATTATTATGAGCTAGGCAATTATGGCAATAATCTGCTAATCTGTTTGCCACATTGAAATTGGAATATGCATCCATCCATCCATTTTTCTAAACCGCTTATCCTGTTCAGGGCTGTGGGACTGGAGCCTTTCCCAGCATGCACCAAGTGAGCAGTTCCCGAGGGCGTACCCTGGAACATGAAATGCAAAGTAAAAAAAAAGCATCACTATTTGAAAATGACAGTCTTCCTGCTGCAGGCTACTTTATTAGTTTAGTAGTTGTGCCGCATGCAACATAATTCCAAACAAAGGTCATGCTTGTCAGACTATGTCTTCTTGAAAGGAGCCCTGTGGAGTCTTCTTGTAAACAAACAAGCGTTGTGTTTGTTAACCGAATGCACCGTCTGTGTCCTTGAGGTTCCGACGAACGCGTTGAATGAATTTCATTCCTCGTAAAACATTTACAAAGTCTTTTTCTTCTTCACTGCCTTTGCAGACACTTCTCTGAATGTTTCTGCAGCCGTCTGTCACTCAGACCGGCCTGTCCTCATAACAACACAGCTCGTTGGCACTTCTAGTGGTGATAAACTCCACGGGGCACCTTTAAGTTAAAGAGTCGCTAAATGAGCAACAATGAGCCGTTAAGGTAAACAAACTATTGGGAAAACAGCAGGTCTGAGATCAGTGTTTTTTACCCTCACGCTTCCAGCAGTCACAAGCTAAAGTCACCTAGCAACCTTAGCCAGCTAGCCAAACTCTTGGTAACTGATACGCCCAATGGAGTCTGTCTTAGGGCCTTTTCTTGTTTTTAATTCTCAATTCACCCATTTCTAAGTCCTTTGAACCCAAACTGTCCAATCACAGTGTAGCTTCATGTTCAGCCTGGTTTAGTGGGTTTGGAGCTCGTCATGCTTAAACGTTGTGTAATAGTAATACTTGTTAGGAGATTATAAAACGTTTCTTCTTACGCACTACTATGCTACGCTAACTTCTGAAGGTATACTGAATGTCTACACATGCTGCTTTTGCTTTTTAACGATTGTAACAGTGACTAAAGACTGACCCGGCTTTACAGGAACAGTGTTGTTCCTTGATTTCATTGTCTTCTGTCTCCATCTCCAGGTGATGTAGTGGTTCACTTTTACACTGTGATCTGTAGCTTTAGCTTCTTTTAAACCTGGCATCAGATTACTGTATTCTGTCATTATCTGCAACACTCACTGCCAAAAAACGTTGCAAAAAAGTTGCATTATTACTGTAAAGTTACCCCTGTTGTCACCACTACCACAGCATGTCATTTTAATCCACAGCTAAGAAGGTACATTTTACTGATCCAGCAGCACACCCTCCCCCTCCCTTTGGTGTTTGTGCTTACCTCAAAAAACCCCATTAACTACGGAGGTAGGATGGTAAAATAGGAAGATGACTTATGTGCCCAAGCCTCTGACCTACCCGCCCTCGCATCCCAGAGTCTATTTCCAGGTGCCGGGCTTTTTCAAGCTGTGAGGATGATTTCTTAATCCCCAGGGATGCATCCTAGGATGGAAGTGAAATGCTTCAACCGTTCTGGTTTCCACCGTGCGAGCATCCTGACGGGTGGCAGGCCGGCTGCCCAGTTAGCTGGCTGTACGGAGAGAAAAGGGTGCTAATGAGACGTGTGCTGCGCATTCATGTCTGTCCTCTCCTCTTCCCAGCATGCCGTTTCTCCTGACTCCGTGGGTTGTCTGAGCTACACGCATCTAGCTTTTCTGACTGCTAAAATTCAAAGTGGCTCCGTCTGAGCTGAAAAGTTAAATAGGCCTGGAATTGAATCAGGTATTTTCTGCGGAATGAAAGGCAGTGTGAAGGGGAGCGTGTTAATGAGCCCGTTTGGAACATCACTCATCAACGGCACGAAGCTCTGGCCAAAGCGACGGAGCATGGAGCGAGCGAAAAGAAACGGATGAGCTAAAAGCTTAAGCTGTGTTTAAATAAAAACAAAAATCAACCGACAGCCAAAGTAATTGATCGGTGACTCTAGCAGTCAAAGTGAATCACCACATGCCTCTCCAAAAGTCTTCTTACGCCGTTTCAAACAAACCAAAATATATATTTTTGTGCTTAAAACTTATATCAAAAGGGACTAGATTGAACTTTAGATAAGATAATAGTCAAATGCCATTAAAGTTAAGGTGTAGGTTCACAAAACATCCTATTGGATTGGGGCTCTGTCAAGTAATGGCTTTAAGGAGCATACTGGTTGTAGTGCGTGTTTAATGGACTTTTTAAAGCTGGCCATGCATTTTTTAATTGGCGTCATATAGTCCGGGCGGCCATTCGCTTCCATTCATTTTATCACAGTTTAAAAATCAATGTGCATATGATTGAAACTGAGATGGCTCTGGCATCATTATTTTCTGGTAATAAGCAGGGACCGCTCAGAAATGTTGCCCTTAATTTGTGAGTTTAAGGAAGCACGGACTTCTGATGTTCAGCTGCCGAACGGAAACCTTTGGAATGCAGGAAGCTAAAAACAATGTTCAAACAGTCCTTTTCACAGCCTCTGTGTTTGCTTGTCGCTTGTCCTCCTGGGTTGATTTATTTATGTATTTATTTTCCAAACAGCAGAACTTGTGAATCCAAAGCTTTCTGCAGCCAACTCAAGGAAGAGGGACCTTCCTTGAGCTTAATTATCTCATGCAAACTAACATGAATGGAAAGCATGACTAATAACACTAATTACAGAGCATGATTTAGCAAGATGTCTGGTAGATTTGACTTTAATGGACTAAAAGCTTAACCACGAGAATGGTCCTTTTAAATTCACCGGTTTTCTTCTCCAATCGTTGGCACGCTCCCGCCAGGGCACCATGGGAGATGCGGTTTGCTCAGGATTGTGTACCGAGGCTCGAGTCCTGGATTCTGCTCCAGAGTTAAAGCCGCGGGATCGTCTTTGTGTTCTTCCGAGGAGAGAGTTTGTTTTGCTCACACGTATTGCTGTACAATAGCACAGGTAGTATTTACCATATTAAACTCTTCTGGCCTGACAGAAAGCAATTGTTTTGCAAAGTGATCTCTATAATTAAAGTAAACTGTGATATATATTTTCTAGTCATGCAATTATCTTGCATGTAATTAGCATTTCTACCTGGTTGTCTTTCCAAAAATGTGGATAGATGCATATAAGAAGTCTTGGAGGCAAACTTCTCCTGCATGCTATAGGCGCTGATTAGCATTAGCATTAACTTACCTTATCTTAATAATGCTAGACCAGGCAGCAACTCTACTTCTCTCTTGATTTATTACCTCAGTAAACATTGTAAACATGAGTTCATGGTCTCAATCTCTAGTTTCAAGACTTCTTCAATACAGCATGATGTTCATTTAGTACATTATGGTCCATTTAGAGTCAAACAGACCATAAAGTCTATTTGACTTTGTGTGTGTGTGCGCTTTAGGACAGGGCTACGCTGTGATTGACAGATTGCTACCAGAGCCGTACACGTCATCTCTACGTCAATCCTCCGCAGTCCTTATATCGTTACTTTTGATCACTGGTTGCAAGAAAGCTTCGATGGCGACAGCCACAACGCCAAACTCGTGGCTTCAAAGCGGCAGTCCACAAACTAATGGGTGATGGGGGCACATCGGCTACATTGACAACATAAATCCTCATGTAACTTGGCAGTCTAACGTTGTTTAATGTTACGTTGCCTTAACACGCTATAGATTTGTCGAAACACATTCGATGAAACACAATGAGAATAAAACACCAGAAAAATAAACCAACCGGTTGATGGTCAACGCTTGTTGCCCCAGGATCAATGGATGGCACAGTGTCGGGCTTCAGTAGAAATTTGATGACAAAACCCATCAATTTTGGGTAAACGGGTGGGAGCCTTTATCTCGAAAATGTAACATTTCAGAAAACAAAGCCACTCAGGGAGAATTAGGAATGCGCTGGGTGTAAACTTCCCAGTGGTTGTCTGCTTGAACTGGCTTGCACAGAAGGCAATCGCAGCACCGAGCTAATCGCCGCTCCATTACAACTCAGTCGGTTTGAGATGGTAGTGAGCATTATGTAATTGCTTGTTAGAACTAACTATGCAGCGGGCACGACGAGTTAAACACCAATTAGCGCGGCGTGCGTCTGTCTGCGGGTGCAGCCGGGCGGCGCAGAGGGAGAGCCGTGTGTCGCTGTAACCTGAAAGCGGCTCCGGGGCTCTCTGGGTTCGCTCTGCGTTTCGACTCGACGGGTCTGGATGAACTGTCTTGCCCCGTTGTTGCGGATTCTTTTTTTTCTACCTTCACCGGAGTGTCAAGGTCAGCGCGCTGTGACAACTCAAACACTCTCCGCTGAGCCTCGGGGCGCTGGCCCCCTTTTTCTTCCTTGAAATGACGGGAGTGTTCGAGTACGAGAGTGTTTTTTAAACTGCGTGGAAGAGAGAGAGGAGAGCGGGAGGCCTAACCTTCCCCCCTCCTCCTCACCTTCTTCTCGCTTCTGCCCTCATGTTTTATTCTCGGAGTGAGACCGCCGGTGCGTTTAGAGAGGCTCGATGGAAGTCGGTCACACGTGCGCGTTTATCCTTGCACACGCGGGGTTCAGAGTGATCCCTGTGCTGTCCTCTCTGCACCCTGATCCGACTGCAACGCACAGATACAGGCACTCTCGGGCAGGTGGAACCACTCTTAATATCTTATATCTACTTTTTGGGGACCTAAACGGACCCCCTTTTGGACAAAAGGTGATCCTGTGCCTTACGTGAGAACCTGGATTAAAGCAGGACATTGTCCTCTTTTTTGGACACGAGGACGCTAGGTATTAACCAGGTATTTAGCACAGTGGTTACATGGAACGCATTTGAACTAAACCTGCCGGTGGGATGGAAATGCATGCTTTCTTGAAACGATCGCCAAAACTACACCGTTTATCACAGCCAGAAGCCAAAAGTCATAATCGTCTTTCATCTTTCCGACGGTCCTTGAACACATCATGTTTGACAAACGCTTTCAGCAGAAAATGCAACCGAAACTAAGCTTAAAATTACGATGTATTCTCTTAAATCTCTAAAAATTCTACCCCAAATAAACAGTTTGAAGAAACCACATTCTCTAAAAAACAATACATTCTCCTCTCCTCAGTGCAACGAGGAGCACGTGGAGCCTCCATTTCTTTTTTTCAATATTAGTAACACTTGTGGCAACTTGGAAACATTTTGGATATATTCCATTGTTTGAAAGAAATTCAACTTTCGTCTTTTCTTTTTTATGATTTATGGCATTGTAACTGTGTTGTACTGAAAAACAGTTCTCTCTGCTTCTAGCAATGGTTGTGCAGTTTCCATAGAGGTGCAGGACTAACATACTGCAGTACAAATAAAGGCCAGAGTGAGAAAAATGTGACGAGAGGGAAAAACTCCCCCAAAGTGCTCAGGGGTTCAGAGGGTTAAAACCCCTACTGAACCTGAGAATATCCACCATTTCTGCTTGATTACGTTATACAATGAATGATCAAATAAAATAAAAATAAATACAGCAGTCTTGTTGTTGGGTGAATGGCATGGCTTCCTCCTCTTTGTCTCCCATGTATGATTGGAAGGATTAATGTCACACAGATGTCTCAGCCCTCCCACCATCATGGGCGGCTCGGCAACGAAACAGCATCGTTTCTAAACGCACCACCACAGATGGATTCATTATGAGCTTTAATCAGCCTCCCATCAGCGGCCTAATACAGACGAGCACAGACGCCATGGCTGCCGACGTGCGTCGCCGCACATTGCTAATTAAATCAGATGAGAGTGTACAAGTCAGGTTTTACTTGCCGACCTCCCGGACTCGCTCGGCCAGTCATGACGTAAACTTGACCGGTGTTCCGAAAGGATTCAACACACACACAAACACACACTTTTAGAGAGAAGGAGGCACTATAGTTGCTCTCGGAGCAATGCTAAGTAAAACATTCAGTGGAAACGAGCATTCATCAGCCCGGTTTGGAACCATGCCCGACGAAGAGGAAGAATTGAGCAAAAGAACGGGACGGACGGCAGCCGGCAGCTATTCCAATAAATGATGGCGTGTTATTAAAAAGCTCGCACCGGCAGTGAGATTAAAGCCAGGGCCACAAGCCGTTTTTGATTAATGAGACGGGCGATTAATCAAGTCTGTCTCCCAAACGCATGCGGGAACAGATGTCGCCTCCTTTATTCACCATGCACAGAAGATTCCTGCCCTACCTGTGTGTGTGTGTGTGTGTGTGTGTGTGTGTGTGTGTGTTATACAGAACTGTTGTTTTCTCATGTTGTGTGGAAGTGGGTCACCTCGAGAAGGCATCAACAGGAGGTAATCTGTCCACCACCTGAGACTTGAAACGGATTGGCTTTTTGCGTCGAGGTTTTACATCGTGGTATCTGCTTCCACCCCCCCATGCCACTTTTTCCCTCTTCTCTCCGGAGGTGTGGTCGTGGATGGATAAAAGGTTTCACGTTTACCCTTGCAGCAAACTTGTCTTACGTGAGCTCAGTTGCTTATTTCCTGTTTGTCCGTCCTTGATTCGACCACAGGTTTGTCCGTTGGCGTCCTCCTTGCACGCGCTCCAGTCTGAAGACGCTGCAGGCCTGCTGTGTGTGTGTGTGTGTGTGTGTGTTGTCGTCTGCCAACTGCAGTGGTCTGATCTCAGAACAATGCAGGTTACCACAGTAGCTGCGTTCACGCATTCCATCACCATAAATGGGCAACATGGCGCGAGACGCACGACTGTCGTGCTGCATGCTTGTTTAGTAGAATCACTCCTCTCAAACCCTTCCCTCTCACCTCCGTCTCCTCCGTTTTCCTCCTTCCGCCTCCCTTCTATTTATCGTTCATCTTTCCCTCTCCTCTACTTGGCATGCATCTCTTCTCCCCTCGCTCTCTTTGCTATTCCTCTCCTTTCCTCTCACCTTTCCTCTTCATCATCGCCCTCCTCTCCGTTTTATTTGCCATTCATCACCTGTGCTCTCCCCTCCCAGGTATTCTCCTCTCTCGTTCCCAAGCGTCCTCCCTCCCTCCCTCTGTCCTCCCGTCGTTCTCTCTCTCTCGCCGCCATGGATCTCCTCTCTCACTTTCCTTTTCTCTAGAATCTAACAAATGAAGTGAAGGTCTGGTCAATTTGGATTGATCTTGACTTATCTGGTTTGTTGAATAACTGATCTCATGAGGTCATGAGTCATGGGAAACGCTCCTCTGATTGGCTGTCTTTCACATAGAGCTCCTTTCAAGTTAAACCACATCAAATTGGTGTTCAACAAAACAAAGGGCAACTATATGCCGACAATGCTGACTTAGCTGTGGCCATGCCATAAGCGAGGTAATACACTGAGGGGCGAATACACAAAGAGTGGAATGCGGCCGGTGATGGCACCATGAATTGTGCAACCGCAATCCTGGAAAATATTGCATTACCTCCTCTTCGGTTCCTCATCGATACGCTGGCTCCAAAATATCACCATCTTTATCCAAACATGGAGGCGCTCTAAACGCCTCTGAACGGCCTTGTTGGGTCGAAAAGAAACTAGACAGCGACGCTGACTGTTTTATTTTAAAGACTTTTATGCTGCCGTCTTGGCCAGGATGCCCTTAAAGAAGAGATTTTAAATTGAAATGGATGAATAAAGGTAGAAAAAAATAATGAAAAGAACCGTGAAGTTCAGACGGTGAGGGTCAATAAAGATTGATTCAAACTCTTAACCAGTGTGTTTAGACCGACGCAGGGACGGTCTTTATGCTCTCTAAACATCACAACAATCTGCCGCTATTCAGGCTGATTTCCAACTCTGCATTGTAACCATAGCAACCGCACAGCGTTTCCCTCCATCCTGTGTCCGGGCGCACACAGACCTCTGGCCTCGCCTTTTGTTGCTTGAATGAAAAATGGCTCTGCCTGATTTGTCCTCGGGCGTCTCATCACGCCATTTTGCAACAGAGCAGATTGAAGAGGCGGCACATTGTTGTTTTCATTTTGAAGACCTCATGAAGGAGTGAGAGAGGTTTGACTGTTCTGCTCTCTGGCTGTTGGGCCTTTTGCCACTTTATGACTATTATACATTAGAAGGATGGCAAATGAATACTTATGTCCTGCATTTTTCATCTTCAGTCATCTTCAGATTGTCTTGTAGTCTATAGAGTATCGCACAATTGCTGCCTCGTGATACCATCAACGATAATGGTATTGTGTGTTACTCTGTGATTCACGGCCTAACTAACGATGTTACGACGCAAACATGCCCATAAAGTTTTGCAGCTGAGTGCAATTTTTCCTCTTTTGCGTCTTGATTGCAATAATTTATGTGGCAAAGTATTGACCTAAATCCTTGTCAGTTTGAGCTGACCAGAGTGCCTCTTCCATTCAAACCCTCCAGAAGGCAATGAAGAGAGAAGAGAGGGAAACGTTCAATTATTTGTTTAAAGCTTTATATAATATCCTTGTTTTTTTATAATTTTTTTTTCCTCGTCTTTTTTTCTCCTAATCTATTTTCCAAATTCAAATGTAGGGGAGTTTCATTTATTCATAACTGTCACTGCATCCCAAAAGGAATGAGTTCAAGCACACACCTGATAATATCGCGCTTCACTTCCCACCGACTCTCTGGTTGGACTGTTTTTGAAATGACCCTCATTTACGTAGAAAGGGTGACGATGACGATTTTGCGCCAAACGTCTGTATGTTACCTTGAATATGTGCACATAGCACAGAAGCACCGACACGCTTTTTGCTTGGCAGTGCAGTTCAGGGGGCATTTCAACCTTTTGCAGGTGCTTTGAGAGTTCCAGGTTGTTTTTATTGTCTTATTTGTGCAGGTTTAGTTGCCGTAAAAGCTGCACAGTCCTTTTGTTAATTTGCCCCTGAGGCTTCCCGCTTCCGAAAGTGATGTACATGAGGAAATGTAAACCAGGACACAATCTTGTTATTTCAAGCTTAATCCTTTAGGAGCGTTAAGAGCTCAAACTAAAGCCTCTTCAAACCTTCAATAACTGTTGTTTTGTTTTTTGTCAGCAACTCGGAGGGCAGCAGATCAAGTTAATAAATACAACATTAACATATTGTCACTTGAAAAAGTTGATTTGATGAACATGTTAACACACAAAAGCCTTCTGACTCATCCAGCAGACACAGAGTTGTGTTTTCTGGTCCACTTTTCACTCAGTTTTAGCTCAGTTTTGGTCTCCACCCACTCCCGGTGGCTGGCTCTTCAGCTGCTAAATGCTCCACAGCGTTCACCAGCTAGCTGCTAAATGCTCCACAGCGTTCACCAGCTAGCTGCTAAATGCTCCACAGCGTTCACCAGCTAGCTGCTTAATGCTCCTCAGCGTTCACCAGCTAGCTGCTAAATGCTCCGCAGCGTTCACCAGCTAGCTGCTAAATGCTCCGCAGCGTTCACCAGCTAGCTGCTAAATGCTCTGCAGCGTTCACCAGCTGGCTGCTAAATGCTCCACAGCGTTCACCAGCTGGCTGCTAAACTGTCTGCCTTCTTTAGTGATGAGCTGAGGGTTTAACAGAGCTTTTTTTATTTTGACTGAAAACAGTGGCCGGCTGCATCGGTAAACAAACGATGATGAGAGCCGTGAGAGTAAATCAAAACAGTAAGGCTGACTAAACGATAAGCTGAAAGAGACTAATAATGGAATAATGGGAACATTTAGGGATCACTCTGAACTAAAAGGTACAACCAGATGTCCCAACACTTAATAAACGCCCACCTGTGTAAGCACAAAGAGACGTGCACACTTGTTACTCTGTAGCTGCCATTGATCGGTGGCGTTGTAGTTGCTGTAGCTTATGTGTGTGGGGGGGGGGGATATGGCGAGAATTACCCAGTCCGAAATGAGCTGAAAAGGAAAAAATGAGGGCAATATAAATGGAGGGAGAATGTTTCTCCCGCTCTGCTGTAAGAAAGGCTTAGTGCGAATGATTACCGGTGAAAGCTAAATTGGCAATCTGCCCTTTCTTGTCTTTCTGTGGCTCTGTTTTTTCTCTCTCCCCTGTCTCTCTCTGTCTCTCTCTCTCTGTCTCTCTCTCTCTCTCTCTCTCTCTCTCTCTCTCTCTCTCTCTCTCT
>NW_022280087.1:893011-902752 GCF_004355925.1 Anarrhichthys ocellatus | reverse complement strand
TCTCTCTCTCTCTCTCTCTCTCTCTCTCTCTCTCTCTCTCTCTCTCTTTCTCTCTCCCTCTCGATTTGGCTCGATCTACCATCCTGTCAGGCCCGCTGATGCCCTCATTTCAGGCCGGCTATGTAAATATTATTGTTGAATCCGAGATGAGATGCCGTTCCCTGGCGAATCTCCCGCTGCAGCTCGTCCTGTCATACAGGCCGACGTAAAATCTATCACCTTGTCAAGCTGTACGCCCGTCCTCCCCTCTCCCCCTGTCTCTCTCCCTCTCTCTCCTCTTCCTCGTCTCGGTGCCAGCAGGTTGGGAACAGACGTGTCAGCAGAGAGCTAGTTCCATTCTCTGGGTTTTACTCCGCTCTTAATGTCGGATTTTTCTGATCTCTTCCTAATTGTTTCGCCCCTCTCTCACTCGCATGAGTGTGTGTGTGTGTGTGTACGCCCCGATAATGTGACCCGTCAGGTATGTTCTTATGTGTACATATCTTTAGTCCCCAGAGTTTCATAGAAATTTTTTTTTCCCCCAGATAAAGGCCTTTTACACAGCGAAGGCGTGACGAAAAATACAACAGGAAAAATCGCCTCTGAATAATCCTCATGGAAACAATGTGACGAGATCACTGGAGATCCGCATCACTTGTCAGGCCTCAAAAGTAATGACTGGTTTCCTGTGAGGAGCCACCGACACACTAGGTGTGCGTGAGACGACACAGAGAGGTGACTGTTTGTTCAGGAACATCCTAAAGAGGTTAGCGTATAGATGATGCAACAGGACCGGAGAGTATTTCTTCTGTGACAGAAGAGCAAATAACAGAACTGAATGCTTTCCTCCATGAAAAAGAAGTGTTCCCTGCTGGTTTCGGTAAGAGTTTGATTGACAGGTGGTTCATCAAATCATCTGCCCCCTGTCTTTTCTTTTTAAAGGGACTGCATTTTCCCAAGCAGTTTCCAATGACGGCTTCTCAGATGGTTCTTTGTAACAAATCCTCAGGCGGGTCGCGCTTCATTCATGCCGACAGCGAAATGAATTTGAGACAGTTGCAACACTTTTTCAATAAAACGTTTGAATAGATCTTTGCAGGCAGAGGACCAACTACCAGGGTCCTATTGACCCAGAGCAGCGTCTGGCAGTCTGTCTGAGCTAAACTCTTGTATAACCTAAACTACTGTGAGCTGTTTTATTGAGTTTCCTTTGAGCCAAATACTCTAATTTGTCTCGGGCCTTTATTGTGAAAGGTAAGAACGGAGGAAGTAGATCCGGTCTGCTCTGCCTTTGTCAAGGAGTGATGAAGTTTGCTGTTGTGGTTTGGGAACCACGGAGCGGTCGTGTTGTTGTACTCCATAGAGAACGCTTGGGAATGTATTTGCTCAGCACAACGAGATCGATTGACGCCTCGTTCCGGAAAAATAACTTTGAAGTACTCATGAGAAAAACAACAGTGGGAAAAAATATACTGACGTGTGAATTAATCTCAGGAAGAAAAACAACAACGCCACAGGTGTCCTCAAGTTTCGGCAAGACAGCCAATAAGCACATTTCCCTCAATGGCCATGCATATTAAACACCCCTGTAACCGGAGGACACCCATCACACCATTAACCGCTCCCAGAATGCTTCCAGTGACGGACGGAGGAGAAAAACATGGGGCTCGAATGAGAAAAAAAAAAGAGTAATGAAGTAGTAATTGTTTAAGAACAATCCCGTTAAATCTCGTAATAGAGTAACGTGCGCTTTATTCACGGTCTAAATGAGCAGCATGTCTATACATCCTGACCTCTGTGTGTGAGTAATGGCATGGTGACCATGTGTGTGTGTGAGAGACCATGTGCACCATTAAGGGAGAGGAGTACATTAAGATAATGTATCTCTGCTGACCCCCATCTCTCTGCAGCTCAGCCCTGGCTGTGATCAATAGCCTGCCTTGTGTGTGTGTGTGTGTGTGTGTGTGTGTATGTGTGTGTCCGTAACTCGGTTACAAGCAGCTTTGTGTGTCTCTCAGCTCGCCAGGTTCTTGTCATGCTAATTACAAAAACGTGTTGCATAGACGTACAGGACTTCCTGTTTGTTTTAATGAGGCCTGTCTCTTTAGCAGCCGCTCCTTCTTATTGTTTTCACTTTTCAATTGTGAGACAACAATTCAGGACAACACACACACACACACACACATAGTGTGTGTGTTTGACACATCTGTTATTGAGAAAATGTCTCCCAATGTGGAATGAAGGAGCACGGTGTCTTCCCCTCTCTCTGTATGTGGATCTATACGCGGGCTGTAGCTGTCCGCTATCCATCAGGGCCAATGCAGCATGCGCTAATTACGGCCTTCGTCAGATGATTTATGAACAAAACAGCGGCGGCTTTGGGGCTCACCAAGCCTTTCGCTTCACACCGTCAGACTGTGTCTCTCATCAGTATATGAGAAGTTTCTTTCAAAGCATCGGTTAGATTGGTCCCTCTATGAGCAGCGGCAAGAGATAACACGGAATGCCAGCTAACGGTGGCGATCTTCTGACTCTCAGTTTGGCGTAAATAAAGCAGTTCCGCACCGACTTGATAATGAGCGCTTTTCATTGTTAAGAGGCAAAGTGCAAGTCGATGCCATTCTACAGCACTTGGGAAAATGACTAGTTTTTCTTCTTTTTTTCTCAGCAGTCTAATTAACACGATGCGATGACAGTGGGTCTTTGTAATTAATCCCCACACTTCATTCAAAGGTGTACTGTTACTGTGTTTTCACAAAGAATTATTCTTCGCCACATTTACCAGGAATGTGCTGTGGGAGTTTTCACTTCGTCTGCGGCGACTTGGATCACAAAACGTGCTGGAATTAAGACATTTAGGGAGCGCACACTTGCAGGAGGACGAGTTTTAGGGAGATTGGTTTGTTGTTGAACTCTGAATTTAAAAGCGAGAACAGAAGTGCTGAGATGTACTCTTCACCATACAAAATGTACAATTCAATTGTAATTATGAGCAAATGAGCTTTCAGCAGCTCTTAAAGGTACACCTGCTAAATTTGATAAAAACATTTTTTTTCTCATATTTGCTCAAACTATCAATAGTCTGACAGCAGTACATGAGATAGATAATCTGTAAAAAAAATCTTTCTTCTGCCTCCTTTTAGTGCTCCTCATGGCATTTGCAAGATTCCAACGCGCCCTTAGGAAAACAACCAATCAGAGCAGAGGAGTCTCTAACGCAGCTGTCAATCACTGCTGGTGACGCTCTTAAACCTCTTTAGCCCGAGCGAGCCCCATTTGGGGGTCGAGTACTGGTACCGAGGTTCCGAATGGACTTTTCATCAAGAAAGATGAATAATGCTCCAGACATATTAAATATTGAAAAAAAAGTCCGGGCAAAATCATCATGCCAGCCATTTTACACAATTATACACAGTTATACACAAACTAATTCAATAAACTAGAAGATTTATCACAATATCAGGATTTTTCTCCAAAAAATCCGCGAACTATGCACCCGAAATTCATCTTTCATCACAAAGCCGGCAGCGATCATGGCGGATGGATACATGATTTCGCACCAGGGCTCGATACGGCGTCGACCCAGTGTGTCCAAATTGACCTCCGACAAAGCATTCAAAAGTTACAGGACAAACGCCAAGAAACCATACACTGCTCTCCAGAAATAAAATTGAAAGTCTGCATACCTTTTTGTGATTTTCGTGCCGAAAAAAACAGTTAATCCATTGAAATTCACTGCTTCCCATAGTCCGTTTCCTGCTCTATCTGCCTGCATTCAAATGAACGTGCTGTGACCTCCCATGAGAAAATGGCCCGCATTTTTCTCCTGGACCAATCTATTTTACGCATGGGGGTTGAGCCCACCGTATCAAGATTTTTACTGACTAATGGCTCTCAACTTTCCAAATAACACCCCTGACGGCTTTCAATGGACTATTCCGCACCTAACAAGGTGTCATATGATTAAATCCGCCAATCACAGGCCTTACAAATCTCACATACACATTGAGTGAGAGCAGATTTTTTTCATGGAGGAGACATATGGGAGCTAAAAATGGCTGAACATGGCTGAAAATGATGCCAAACTGCTTTATTATGATGTATTGAACACTCTTAGTGATAAAGCAAGTGAATATATAGTTAATATATAGTTATATAGTATATAAAATTAGAATAGAGCAGCGCAAAATCTGGTTCCAAAAATGAGAATTTGGCTTGAAATTCTGTACTCAGACCTCATTTATGCTGGCCTGCTAAGTAAAATTAGCTTGGAGAGACCACAAACCTGTTGTGCTATGACTGTGGAGTATTTTTAGGCTTCAATCTGCATTATTTCAAAAAAAATGTTCAATAAAAGTGCTTTTTTTTTCAGGCGAACCTGAAACTTTTCAATTTGAGCTGTGCCATCTTCATTCACTATTAACCAGTAACATATACACAATATTTACATATCTGAACAAGTCTCTCACAAGTTTTACCATCAAAATTATTAAAATAGACCTTGTAGTTTCAGATCTACAGTCTTTAAGTATGGGTATGCAATTTTCGAGCAGAGGCCTAAAAATCGGGCTAGGGCTATAATTAAACTAGGCAGCGCTGATCAAATTACTGCATTGTCTTTTTCTCACCTCAAATGTTTTTCAGAAACACGTTAGTTGCTGTTTAGCTGTAAAACTGCCAGTGGGCGGAGCTTGGTTTTGGCTGGTTTTCAACATGGCAGCCGGTCGCAAACCTTCTCGCTTTACAGCGTTCTGAAAACATTTAAGGCGAGAAATAGTTAAGGTAGTAACACAATCTTGATTCATATGTGATCAGCGCTGTTCGGTTTGACAGTTTGATCAGAAGTTCACAAGCTCGTGATTGACAGCTGCGTTAGAGACTCCTCTGCTCTGATTGGTTGTTTTTCACCAAGATAGGTGGAATCTTCCAAATGCCGTTAAAAAAGAAGCAGAGGAACCAGATTTTTTCAGATTATCCGTCTCATGTACTGCTGTCAGGGTATAGTGACAGTTTGAACAAATATTACAAAAAAATATTTTATTAAAGTTACCAGGTGTAGCTTTAAAGCGTGTGTAACTACTTTTGCCCATAAATTTAACAAAATCCAAAGGCTTCTCAGCTCGCCATGTCTGTACAGTAAAGTATAATTTGGAGATTTTATTTTGTGAAAGGTTGGTCTTCTTACTCAAGGTACTGCTGGTGACCTGGTGTCACTCAGACTGGGCTCTCCTGAGTGCATCAGCAAATTATCTCGTGATTTTGCTGTGTGTGTTGTCATCACTTAAAAGTTGAGTTGCTGAAGTCACTTTAATGGGCCTATCTTGTACTAGCGTGTGGGTGTCCATGCACATGAAAGGCCCGCCATTGTTCTCCTTCATGTCTGCCGAGATGAAGAGCAACGTCCAAGAAACGGAATCGCTGATCAAAACAGAACTATGCTCCAGCAAATGGGAAGTTTTGCTTCCGTCTGCGTTGCTGCGTTGTGAGTGTCGCCCTCTTTAAAACGCCACAGGAGCCGACTTTGAGCCGCCATAATAAGCTTGTCTTCCCGGTTACGCGCTCACATTTGCCGACGCTGTTTCATCACAGTCGGCCACAGTCGGCCGCTGAGATGCATCAGAGCTATTAAATCTTCCGGCGTCAACCCTTCCGAGTTATTGCCTGTGCTATAGGAGCCCAGCTCGGCATGTATCGGAAATAAGAGCCACTCTTTTGTTTGTTACATATTTAAACGTCAAGCTTCTGAGTTGTTAAAACGAGGTCTAAGACAAAGATAAGACTTTAATGGCAGATCAGCTGGAGACAGAAGAAGGATTGAGGCTGTATCAAGAGCAACAGTGCCTGCACTCGTATAGCAATGGTATATCCTTTGACCTTCAATCATCCAGGGAAGTGTGACCACATTCTTTTTTAATATATGACTTGAATATTGTTCTTATTTAACCGATTTAGATCATACTGTTTGGGATTTTGGGGATTCTCCTCATTTGCCCCAAGGTGCGTCCAGTGCTCGTCCCTCCCGTTTAGATCATTTCATTCAAAAGACGTGAGGTTTACAAGAACGGGACTACGGTCGTTACAGCTGTGAGCTGGAGAAATAATAAAAAAGTAGTTCACTCATCCTCAACTCTTTCTGAGGACTCCCCGGTCCATCTTGCCCATATCTACTGTATTTATCCTTAATCCTGTCCTGTTGATACACTTCTTCAGACTTTTGTTATTTTCATGAGTGACCTCATCCTTACTTGCCTTATCAATGCTAAAAAAGGTAGCATTAACAAACAAGGCAAATTGCTAATTGACAGATGTTCATGTTTGTTTGGGTAGGGCCCATGAGATTTAGTATTCATAGAGCGGTTTAGGGGTTTTGCCAGCGACTCACCTCTAATCACAGTCTGACCTCGGTGTTGTCGACCGCATTCATTCCGTCTCTTAGCATTTAACCTCTTCGATCGCCGACGCCGTCCGTCTCGGTGGAACTCAGAGCTGTTCGCGAGGGGTGGCCGCTCTTTTCAACGGTCCAGTGGTCCCCCAAGTTGTTCCCGGCTTTCAGCGGCCACACAGATGAATTAACTTGTTGAGAGCCGTGCTTCTAGCTCCGCTGGCTGCTCAATAAGCTGCTGGACGCTATAGTGCTCTCTGCCAGGGTGACTGCTTTTCATTTGGAGCCACCATGCGCAGGCAGGTGAAGCTCTGTGAGCATCAGATTAGACAAACAAGTAGTGCCGAATGGCACGACACGGCAAAACGGGTTTAAAAGGCCACGCTAACACCGGTCATGAAGTTCCAAAAGTAAATAGAATTTTCTAACTTAAAGGAACAGTTGTATATCAATTACTCACGAAGCACTTCCACATGTCTCAGGCTTGAATTCTTCCAGACAAGTTTGAAGTTTAAAAATAGTCAGGTTTTAGTGAAGAAGCATGAGTTTGGGAAGTAACGAGCATACTACAAGAGAGGCATGAGATAAAAAAACTAAGTCCTGAAGAATTCAAGGTCATTTCTCACAACATATGGTGGCGCATGCATCGAGTTCATAATGCTAAACGGTACCCTTGATGCTAGCTCCTGACAGAAGGGAGATCGTTACTCGGACGTCTGCACCAGCCGGTCCTTGAACTCACAGCTCACCAAGCAATACATTTAAAGATGTGCAGTTTATAAACTCAGGAAATCTGGTTAGAACAAACATCAGAGTTTCATATGTTTGCTCTTCAACAGTGTCTCAATGACTATATTTGAATGCAGGGTAGAGAGGGAGACTTTTTATATATAATCTGGCTGTTTTATATAATAAATAATATGCATTTCATAGGCTAAATATATTGGATCTGTCTCTGTTCTCTGAAATCTCTGAACTTTTGTAGGCCCTGGTGTCGTCCCTGTCGCAACCAATCCCCAACCAAAAAGCCAGAGAAAAACGTCATAATTAACACATCCCCTTAGAATTTAAATTACCTAAATAATAAATACCATTTCGGCTGTTTTTCAGAGCGAACTCTACCAGTGACTTGTGATATTTTTAGAACATGCTCTACTTTACATTAAATATAGTCATTTAAATTCTCAATTTGTCACAGTCTTTTCCCTTAATGCCGGCGTGATCGCTCATGAGTGGTTACATCATGTTCACCGTAGGGCTAGGGCGGTAGTGGCGGTGTGAGTATGAACGGCATAATGGGTAATGCGCCGTTGACATTGTTGGTATGAAATGAACAAATGAGTTCCTGCTTAGCATTTGGACATGCCATCTGCCTCTCTAAATAGTATCAGGCCACGCTCAATTGATTTCCACAGAGGCGAGACGGGGCCGCCGAAGGTTGTGTGTTAAGGCAGAGTTTGTCACCGCTCTGAACGGCGGCAGCGTGCTGATACGAGCCAAAACATCACAACAAACCTCATAATCGACTGCTGGGAAATGTCACGCGAAAGCTGGTTTGTTTATACAAGAGCAGGGGCGAAATGTGAGGAGCTGCCACCCAGACGGGCAAATAGCAGCAACGCTGATGTGTTGCTGTAATGAAGCGCTGGGGCTTTTTGAATGGACATATAGAATACATTTTGACCTTTTATTTACCCAGGAAGGGTTGATTGAACATGGGTTTGTTGTTTTCACCGATACATTGAACACATTCACAGCTGCAGGCCGCGCAACTACAGTGTGATACTGTAATTATAACTATTAACTGTTTTCATTGAGAAAAGATTGACACTGTTTCACATCCTATTACTTTTTCATCATTTAATACAAGCAGTCAGATAAATCTGAAACTCCCTTTTTATTTAGAAAGACCTTTTCAAAAATGAGATCACGGCAATCAATACTATAAAAAGCTGCTTCATTACAAGAGTAATCTAAATCAATCCGTTTTTCACACAGCAGCTCTAAGACAGGACACTTCCTGAATGCGTATTGCATTTTACGCTGCATAAATTAGCCTAGCGGCTAGCGGAGTGTTTGCTACTCATAGCTCTTCTGCTCTTACTTGGTCTGAGTCCATCTCCCAACAGGGTTAACAACACCAGCGTTAGGGTTAGGGTGTTTATATTCAGTTCAGCAATGTTGAAACAGAGCAGCTAACAACGTTAGCAAGGGCTACCGGTTAGCGGGCCGCCGGGTGTTTGAATGATACGCAGAGATCTGAGGAGAGGAACTAGCTCAACAGTAGATGATGCAGCGAAGACTTTGAGCTCAATTGAAAGCAAACTCCAGATTATTTTCCGAATTGCGACACATCCATACATTTCCACACCTTTAGTTCCCAGTATGAATGGACATTATGAGAAATAATGAACACAGTTATTGTATATACTTTATCCAGTTCCTGCAGTAGTGTGGCCCAACCTAGGGGGCTGCTAGTGATTAATGGCATGGCTTTATCTCTTCAGGTTAAACAACAGAACCACTCTGTGGTTGAACCGGTCACAACAACAGGGAGCAGCAACAAAAGCTTGCCCTCAACAATCACCAGCAAATTAGCTTTGACGAAGCACTCAACCCTCTGCAGCTGGGCGGAGGGAGACTGTGGTTAGACTGGGCAGCTTCCGGTTTAATGGCACAAGAAAGCCTGGCAGAAGATGCACCTCAAACCCCTTGTGGAGTAATTAAAGGTAAATCATTAAAGATGAATAGTTGATTGACTTTTCATTTGAGAAAATCTCCTGGCTGTTAAACTGTAGAAGAGAAGCCAAAGCTCCCTGTAGCAAAGAAGTAGATAATGGACAGGCGGAGCAGCAAGGTGACCCATGCTATCAAACCCTGCCAGACCCGTCTGACAGGAGGGCGCTCATGTCATTCCTCCGCAGAGTGCCGGCTGTCGCAGGTGTGCTTGTTTTCTGCCAGATGACGGAGACTTAATTGTGGCCTGGAACCCAAGCCGGCACCGACAAAACCCTTCTGAGGCTGAAATCCTCAGACACATTCAAGGACCGGCAAGAGACTTGATATATTATCAGGTTATTTATTATTAAAAGCACAACAATCGTTGTCATTGTCGATGACAATCTAAGCGTCCTCCAACAATGCTATTTATATATATATGTAAGATAGAAAAAAAAGAAGATCAGACAACTACAAAATAAAACAAATGAGAGTCTAAGACATGAAATAGTGCCATTCAGAATATAGGGGTATGAAATGAATATCAGTTTGTGGTAGACAGTAATTACAAATGAATAAGCTGAATGTAAATGAGGAGTATAATGAAGATCATAGGCCTCTTTTTTTTTTTTTTTTTTTTTTTTTTTTTTTTTTTTTTTTTT
>NW_022280087.1:875258-888011 GCF_004355925.1 Anarrhichthys ocellatus | reverse complement strand
ATATAATATGGGGGGAGTCGAGCCAAGTCTCTATGAAAACCATAATGTTAGTTGTTACTGTCCCGTTGAAGAGTCTTCCTGCTCCTGAGCTCATCCAGCTTATTATCCAGTTACTGGACATCAGCCAGAAGGACACTCTGAAGACGAAGCCAGTTTCCTCTGCATCACTAAGACCCCGGCCTGCCACCCTCGTTTCCCTGGTCTCCATTCTCCAGGTTAGTGCAGCAGGTATTCCCAGACATGGATACTCCCTGTTGTTTTTTGGGACGTGATGAAAGAGGGGCTTTCTGATGTGCGAAAGGTGTTCTCTGTCATATTGTACGACGGGGCTCGCTTTGTGGAGTCAGAAATAAGTAACGAATAAAACATAATCTAACAGGAAAAGAGAAAGATTTGAAGAGCTCGACACGGCAGCCGTCGGGGCGCCACCTGTTGTCAAGCGCCGTCTGACGATGATATTTAAAACGCCCTTCCATCTTCGTGAATTTCTGTCATAATTATAGTATAATGTTTGTTGTCATATTTTATAACTCTACAATTACACTTTTCGAGACCCCCCATATTTCACACACCGCTAACAATATTAATGTGGCCTGATCTTTATCTGTAACTGTGCAGAAGTACAGAATGTTCAGAAGAATAAAATGAAGCTGTGCAGCATTCAAATGTCCAGGTTATGATGCTTCTAAACTGTCCGATACAGCTCTAATACAATTGTGAAATAAATGACCTCTTGGTGAGAGTCCTTGCTGGATGTCCTCACTTTCACCCTCATTTCTTTGACATGTCCTACTGGATGGATGTTTGTCCTTGTCCTCCTGTTTACTTACTTGTCTTCTGGTTTGTTAGTCTTTTTTCCCCATAAACTTTAATATCAAACCTTCTTTTCTTTAACTGAGCCACACTCCATATCTCAGTGGACTAAGCATTCATCGTTTTAAAAACAAGTTTTGTCGTTGTCACACTGGTGGAAACTATTATCTTAATTTCTGCAGTGTTTTTTTTATATTTATTTTTATTTAGGGTCCATGCTTCTCTTTTTTGCAACAACTTCACTGCTTTCGCCACAATAAACCTCGAGGCAAACGTATTTCCTTAAACATTCTAATCTCCTTAAAATCACAGAGTAACTATATTCTGGAAGTTGAATGAAGAATCGCTTATAGGAAATAGAGATTTCAAATCCTCAGCCCGGGGACGGCCATGAGAGATGTCCCAATGAAATATCTTTGTAGTTGATCAGACATCTTCACACTGATGGTTGGAAGTTCCCCATCCCACTGATGGCCAAAACTGAAGTCCATTTGTGAACTCCAAAGAAGGATCGAATAGCTCTGTGTATGCACAGTGTTACAACTTGTGTGGTCACGGAAACCCCAAACACCAGAAGCATCGACAGACACGGTACCCGCACACGAGTTATAGAGTTGTGTACAAGTATGGAATCTCTAAAATACCACATTGTTTAGCTCTGTTCTACCCGCTGACTGAGCTACAACACGGACAGGCTTCTTTAAATGTCATGTGCCCGTCCAGTGTCATGCCGAGCTATTTATTCTGTACATGAGTACAAAGTTAAAAACCACTGAACTTCTCTAAAAGTCTAAAATGTGCTATTGGTATTTTGTCTTGATTTACCACGAGCCTCCATAACAATGTTCAGCATAATACATGCAGTATGCTGATTGTAAACAGCAGGCACGGGCCTTTAGAATGATTTTGATTCACTAACATACGCACAGTGGTCGGTGTGCACGTGTCATGAATCCAATAATTTTGCATGTGGACTATTTTAGTATTTTGTGCGCACTCTAAAAAAGCCTTTTTGTATAAGCGGTGTCTCTCTTCAGTGTGAGGGTCACAGAGCTGCTGATAGGAGGACTCATACAGGACATAAAGAAGCTCCCAGCCCTGCTGCTTCTGTGCTGTTACTGTGGATAAGGCAACATCCTCACCACTACAGCAGCTCACTGCTCGCAGCAGGGCCCGTCCTCTCGGCCAGGGAGCTGAAACTAACAGCCAAAAGGGGAAAACAGCAGATAATGGGCAGGAAGAGAGGGAGAGACGTGTTTTAAGTTGCCTTGGTAATGAATGGAAATAAGCGAAGTGCTGGGTCAGTCGAGGCTAAGCGACTACTTTTCCAAAGGGGAACTCTCTCTCTCTCTCTCTCTCTCTCCCTCTCTCTCTTTGTCTCTTTCTCTCTGTCTCTCTCTGTCTCTCTCTCTCTCTGTCGCTCTCTCTCTCCCTCTCTCTCTTTGTCTCTCCCTCTCTCTCTTTGTCTCTCTCTCGCTGTCTCTCTCTGTCTCTCTCTCTCTCTGTCGCTCTCTCTGTCTCTCTCTCTCTCTTTGTCTCTCTCTCTCTCTCTGTCTCTCTCTTTGTCTCTCTCTCTCTCTCTGTCTCTCTCTTTGTCTCTCTCTCTGTCTCTCTCTCTCTCTCTTTCTGTCTCTCTCTTTGTCTCTCTCTTTCTCTCTGTCTCTCTCTTTATCTCTCTCTCTTTCTGTCTCTCTGTCTCTTTATCTCTCTCTCTTTCTGTCTCTCTGTCTCTTTGTCTCTCTCTCTTTCTGTCTCTCTGTCTCTCTCTCTTTCTGTCTCTCTGTCTCTCTCTCTTTCTGTCTCTCTGTCTCTCTCTTTCTGTCTCTCTGTCTCTTTGTGTCTCTCTCTTTCTGTCTCTCTGTCTCTCTCTCTGTCTCTCTCTCTTTCCCTCTCTCGTCGCTTCAGTCGTATTGTTTTCTGCTCTTCCTCCCGTGTTGCAGTTTGAGACAAAGTGGCCCGTAGATTTCCCTGACCTTTTCCTCCAGCTGGCTTATTATAAACATTGAATAGAATCTGCTTGCGCAGTACAAGCTGTGTTTCCGGCCGGTGCCACAATGAAGGACAAACGTAGTTATGAGTCATAACCTTACTCTTTGTGGAGGGACTAGTGGCACTTCATGATGTTAACTAGAAAAGATTTGCTGGTGTTTAACCATTCATGGGCTGCAGGTAGTTTTTTATTTATTTTCGGCTTTGCATGAAATAACTCATTAACAATGGAACGCCAGTAGATTTGTCACACCTCGCCTGCTATTTAAACTCGTGGAAACACCTTTATTTGTGTCTGCCGGGGTAGAAAAGGTTTTTGCAGCCACAGTGGTTGGCATTGTATGATCTGAAATTGCCAATTTCACTAGAGTGGGATCCAAGTAGAATCCTAAACCATCCAGTATCACTTTGGATTTGCTGCAGAAGGTTTTAGAGGTGGACAGAAATCAACCAGCAGGCCACATAACAGCTGTCTGTATGGGTGAGCTGCTTGGCTAAATAACAGCGCTAACAGCTTACAAACGGAGGTTTCACTGAGTCACATTATAGCAAGAGGAGAGCTAGTAAATATTTGCTGTTAGCAGCCGATGAGGAGCACAGTCCTGCTTGGCTAAATGACGGAGCTAACAGCTAATGTATGGAGGTTGCATAGAGTTATGATGCGTTCAAGCTCTATTTTGTAAAATTAGTATTAGGAGAAGGTCAATTATAAAGTCGTCATCTGTTCAAATGTCATCTTGAGAAAATGTTGTTTTTGGTGAGAAACTTGAGGGAGATCAACCCTACATTAGCATAAAACAGTAATGGTAACAAATATGTTTATGTTATAACACATGGGATTTATTGTTTGTTTTTTACCCTGGTATGGAATTGGTTATTGAGAATCATGGAATTTTGTTGGTATTAGTATTGACAACTACATTTGTGTTATAATGACATCCCTAGTACAAATGTCCTCATATTATTAGCCTGAATAATGAAACCGCAAAGCCCAACAATGTCCTGGCCACTTGTAAGACAATAGGATGCAATGAATCGTAATTGCAACAAAATGCATACCCTGTGATGTTGTCTGTGTTCATGTTGTCAAAAAACAACAGCATGCAGATCTTTTGGGTCTGTCAGCTTTGGAAATCCCCTCCTGCAGTTTTCTAATGATAAAATCAAATCACATTTGGTTCCCTGAGTGCTGTTTGGTTTTGTTATCGTTAAAATAAAGGTCATCGTTCAATCTCTTAAAGCTTAGCTTTGATCACTAGCAATCCACTGCCTGGCCATCACATGAACGTATGTGTTAGCATTTGTGTGCTCACATAGCTTGCTGTGACATTTGCAGGCAGCTGGTGATGAGATGTGCATTCTGGGGCATTATGTGTGGAGATGTCACCTTCCTATTGGCTTATACAGGACTGCAGCAACTAGATGAGGTGCAATCTGGCATTTCAGTCTCTTATTTGCCAAAATGTAGCTGCTATGATTGTAGCTTAGCATTAGCAGTGCAAAAACGGTTTTGAGTCACAGATCAGACCAGTGGAAAAAAAAATCAAGTACATTTTTAGAGATGCCTTGATCACATTTTGTTATGCGATATTGATCATCAATGAGCCATATTAGCTGATACCGATAGCAGCTGGTATACAAGGCTCCACACTCTTCTTTTTCACTACCCTCCCGAAATATTATTTAAACCGCCCTTAAGTCGGTGTGAACTTTACTTTGTTACAGTGGTTATTATATGTCAAGTGGTTATTAGGGAATAAAAGATTGTGTTTTTCCATACGGATCAACCAAGGTCCGTTACATCACTAATCAATCATTTCTTTAAAAAAATAATCGTGTTTCCCCAACACATCTCAGACTTGGTCGCTGTCTGTACATCTCTAATGACAATCTCAAGTCTAAGAACTGGTACCTGTGGCACCTCGGGCAGCTCCATGATGACGTTCTCCACTGAATGATGGATGAACCCATCGAACATCAGTCCGACACTACGCACCTCACATCTCGCCCCGCTGCCACTCTCACCTCAGTGAGGTCGGCCGCGGGCTGTGATGGAGCTTCGCTTCTCCGTCGCCATTTAGTTGAGGGATTCAGTGTGGGCGTCCCTTTGTACGCTTTCACGTGGCACTTCGTTGACATTTTGGTCCTTTGCTGGCAGGATTTATGCGAGGGGGGGTTCTGCAGCTCAGAGTCGGTCAGGAAGATTTAAAACAGGGTGATGATGACATAAAGCAAATAGGGGTCGGGGCAGGTCGAAAGTGGGTCAGGCTTATTTGTGTGAAGTGGATTTGAGTGTGTGTGTGGGCGCGGCAGCTGATTTAGCTTGTGTGAGGCATTCTGAGCCTCTAGACATCCGTGAAAGGGAGCTGATGTTTTTATAATGCACTTTTAAAAAAAAGAAAAGAAAAAACCCAGAGATATGGGGAGGGGAAACGGATGACACTCACCACAGGTCGTGACCTGCGTTTGAACCCACAGTGGTGTCACAGGCAGCTCGGAATGCTGAGAGCTCAAACAGGACTGGGATCATGCTCATGAGGTTTTTCTTTCTTTGTGTTTTTTAACCAGGCAAGTCATTAAGAACACATTGTTATTAACAATGGTGGCCTGGCAAAAGGAAAAGCCTCTGGAGGGAAGGTTTAGGGGCTGAATGAAGTCAAATCAAGGGACGGCAACAAGCCTTACATGAAGACATGCAGACTAGCACACGGGCATCGGGTAGCAGCAGGCAATACAACCACAGAACAGAACATGCAGAGGATAAGAGTAAGCAGCCGACAGAGAGGTAAGGGAATATTAGCGGGTTGGGAAAAAACAGCTGCACTTAGTAGCAGGAATATCAACGATAAAGATTTTCAAAGCTGACTTGGGGACAAAAGTGTCCAGTTTTAACTGGCGTGCAGCGGAGATAAAAAGCAGGCCCGAGCAGCAGACCGAAAGGGAAAGGGGACACGGAGGGGAAGCACGGAATGAAAACAGCACGTAGAGACAAACGGATATCGTGCGCGTGGAGGGCGGCGGTGCGTGCTTTGGAGACGACAGAGGGGAGTGATATGGAGGAGTGAGGGGAAGAGAGGGACCCTCCTCCCCCCGGCAACCTTGCATTTACCAACTGCCCCGCAGAAGCCCCCCGGGGCTCCGGCCCTCCATCTTTATTTTCCACACTTCTCCCCCGTAGCTCCGCTGGCACACTGTCCGCGCACCTCGCCGTGCACGTTGTCGAGCTGCGCCTGTCACGGCTGGATGTGAGCTTGGCAGGAACTCGTGCCAGCGTTTCTTTTTTGCATGCTGCAGGGGGACAAAAGGGGGAGTTGAGAGGGAAGAAGAAGAAAGACAGGGGATTGCAGGGGACCTCGGGACACGGTGTGCGTCCCACAACTTGCAGGCCAACAGTATTACAAGTACTGGCATCATGGTACCGTGGCATTAGCAGATTAGTGTTAGTTCATAAACACTGTGTGGCTGTGTGTTTGGGGATTGTAACTCTCACTGTGACCATAGCTGCCTTTCCACCAAGACGTTCCTGGTCATTTTTGTCCAGGGACTAAAATAAGGTTCCTTTAGCTAATTGTTGTCTGTGTGAGAGGTTACCACTCTCTGCAGCGTCTGTTTCATCTATAAAAAACAAAACTGTTTATTTTGCCTCACTGCAATGACATTTAATGCTGTAGGGTATTTACTGATGCGCGTTGGATGTAACGAATGAAAGGAGGAAAATGAAACTATGAGTCCACAGTAAATCATCTGTTGAGTGTTTGATGGTTATTTATTTGTGCTTTAGAACGTGAAACAATCAGAAAATTACCTTTTTATTTGCCCTCTCTCTCTTTCTACCGCTCGCCCTTTCAGCTCACTCGTTTTTTTTAAAAAATTAGTCAGGATTCCGACACTAAACGCTCTCCACTCGTCGTGAATTACAGTCATTCCTGCAACTTTCAGGAAGTGCTATTCCAACACCAATTGGGTAGTAAAAAGTCCCTGGAACTTAATTTACACCCTGGTCCCTGCAATCGAAAAGTTATGAGTTCCAGATCCCCAGGGGAAGTTCTTGACATTCATGCCCTTATTGGGAAGAAAATAAACAAACAGCAAAGCTACAAAGCATTTCACGTCAGGAAACGGATCCATTAACACGAGTCTAGTCTCCACCTCGTTTTCAGGTCTCCAAATTGTCATTTTTATGAATCCATCATCGTCACCAGATGTTGGAAAAGGAGTCACAGCAGTGCTGGGCCGTATGACCACAAATGTGTATCACGATATTTTTTAACATTCTGGTGGTTTCACGGTATATCACGGTATTAATTTTTTTCCTTGACTGTGTTTTTATATATTTATATAGCGGATGAACCGGTATACCGCCCAGCACTAAGTCACAGAAGTGCTTTTTCTTGTCTACAGTTTTGGCACTCAGGGTTTGGTTTTTGGGCGGCGTCATCTTTTAAGGTCTCCAAATTGTCACGATGACAACAATCGGAGCACAATCAAGTCGTCATACCATGTTTTTTCTCCTCTATTCTGAAGAGCATGGATGAAGCTCCGAATGCTTCAGTTGTAGAGATCTCCTGTCTGCTTATGAAGCACCCCCATGAGGACGGTGCTACGGGAGGTGTAATGCAAACAGTGGCTCTGCTTTCTAACCTGCACATTGGCAGCCATGTTGGCTAAAGCTGGGAGCACGCCACACTGTATGCAAACCAATGACAACATGCACCGGGCTCTGGGATCAGAGTTGCATGCTGAACCCTTCTATTAAACACGCCAGAAGTATTAGCTGACCACGAACGGAAATATGATGGAATCTACAAGAGTTGATGGAGCCATTTCACAGTTGGTTAGTCTCCAGTTTGATCCTGACCTAATGCCACTGAGTCACAACTTTGCCAGCAGTTGATGCGGTATGAGAAGGATTAGAAGAACTGGCAGTGATGTGTGCAGCGTGGGAACACTGTACTCTGCCCACCGGGGAAGTTTACATGTTCCTTTGAGATGTAAAGTCTGCATTTGAGCTCAGACACTAAAGCAACTCTGAAAGTGATGCAGATCTGATTTATGCCGGTGTCTAAAGGAATGTGATGGAAAACCAACGCTAAGAGAAGTTGTCTAGGTAACTACTGTATCCTGTCAGCCGTCGCTCATTATGATAGGAGGGTTTGACTTTGAATTGACCGCAGTGAGAGTTGACAAACAAATTCAATTCAATAGCATGCTGCGATAACTTCCCAGAGCAGTGAAATCCTTCTTCATCAAATTACAGTGTTTGGCATCGGTTACACCTTCAAACTCCTGGATCAGTAACTCTATCGGAGATTCCTGCCTTTCAGAGCCGTGCACGTCATCTCTACCATCCAAAGTCCAAGATGGCAATAGCCAAAATGCCAAACTCGAGGCTTCAAAACGGCAGTCCACAATTGAATGGGTGATGTTGCAGTGACTACGTCCACTTCTTATATACAGTCTAAGTGTGTAGGCCCCACACATGCACACACATCCAAGTTGAAGAAACTTTCAAAAGGTTGCTTATTTGGCAGCCATGATATTAAGTGGTGCATCCATATGGGAAAGCTACACATGGCAGCACATGAAAACATCTGGAGTTCAGGCTTCCTTTCCCGTATGTAAAGGCTCTTTAATGCTCCTCCACTAAATGTGAAAATTGTCTTCTGGACAACATTTGGTTACAATGCTAAAAAACAACAACAAAGACATTCCTGTAGAATGCAAATAGGCATCTTTTTTCTTTTTTATTGCAGGCGTCATTACAACATGCCTTGTAGTGAGCCTACCTAAACAGGAGTCCACTTTTCCAAATGCAGATGTTATAATAGCAGAGGGAGGCCGAGGGACGGAGGAGGGGGAAGTGAAAGAGGGATGGAAGAAAACTAAAGGGAGAAGGGTTGGGGGTGAGGGACTCTGGGCATCCGTCCACCAACTCCGTTTTCAGGCGCTGCAAATATCCTCCCCTGAGACTAAACACACCACACACACACACAGACAATGGCATCGCCCAAGGCAACGCCTGGCTGACTGAGGACCCCGACTCTTCCTCATTCTATATGCTGTTTTTTTTCCCTTTTCCTTTTCCCCTTCACCTGTCACAACCACTTCCTGCTTCTCTCCGTCTCCATCTCTATCTCACTCTCTCTAAGGCTCTTTCTTCCGTTTGAGCCTATTTGCCTCCTCTTCTCGTCATATCTCTGTCCCTTTACGGTCCTCGTTTCGCTCTCCATCTATTCACTCATATTCATCCTTCTCTCCGTTCTCCACCGTATCCTCTCTCTTTTATTTCCCTCCCCCTTTGTGTCCCTTATTAATTTCCCCATCCCTTGTGTATAATCTCCGTCTCGCTGTCTGCCTTCCTCTCTGGCCCTTGCTCATCCTCTGCCCTTTGCTTCTCTCATTTTCACCTTTCCTCGCCTCATTCTCATTCCGTCTGTCATCATCACTCCTCACTGTCACCTCACTCATTAATTTCCTCATATTTAGCCCTCTTCATCTCTTCCTCTCTTTCTAGTCTGTCATTGTCTGTCCGGGCCTCTCTGTCTGCTGCTGGCCAGCCGTGCAGCGGTTTGTCAGTGATTTAATTAATTCATCATCGTCTCCAGTCAGAGACTTGCAGAGCAGCGACTCTACATGAATCGTTCTTCCATTTTCTCTTTCTCTCTTTGTCTCTCGCCCTTTACGTGGATTTTGAGGAAACAACATCAACATTGCAACACCAAGTGGGATTTTGGATTTTAGAAATGTAGTCACTGTAGTTGATCTGCACCGCACTTCACCTGTCAATGGAACGGTGGGCGGTACGGTGGCATCTTAATCCCCAGACCTTTTGTTTTTGTTTGAAGAAGTTTTTTTGAGTGAAGCTCTTTTCTGTGTACAGCTATGGGGACTATGCATCACTGTCATGGCAGCAACTTCTTTTCTTTATTTGAAACACATCAGCAATGTGCAACACGTCATCCCCTGGGCATGAAACCATAGACTGTATCCAAGAAGTTGACATTGTCAACAAGAAGACACCCATTGGTTTTGGACTACGGCAATTTCCCATCGCTATCTTGGTTTTTGGCCATCGTCGTGTTGGTTTTTGGCCGTCGGCATTTCGATTTTTGGCAGTCGTCGGCTTGGTTTTTGGCCTCTGCTATGTCGGTTTTTGGCCCTCGCCATCTTGGTTTTTGGCCGTCATATCTAGGTTTTTTGCAACTAGAAGTAACACGAAAGGGTGGAGCTTAGTACAACTGAACACTGAATAAGATATTTTTAGGCGACCAAATTGTGACAATAAACTTTCATGAACTGAAAGCACACTGTGAAAGGGTTAAAGTTGTAAGTTGAAAACACGGACAACTCCCAGACCGGAAAACGCTGTGGTAGCGACTTGTCAAGCACACAGGACACAAATAGTATGTTCTCGGGTCTGTTTGACTCTAAATGGAGCATAATTTACTAAATGAACATCATGCTGTATTGAAGAAGACTTGAAACTAGAGATTGAGAGCATAAACTCATGTTCACAATGTTTACTGAGGTAATAAATCAAGAGAGAAGTAGAGTCATTTTCTTTTTGCAACCGGAGGAGTCGTCCCCTGATGGCCACTAGAATGAATGCAAGTTTAAGGAACTTAAGCATTAGCCTCACTTTTCAAACCCTGAGGTCGGCGCATGCATGAATTTATTCATGTCACGCATGTCTCTCCTATTTCTAATGAGCCACTAGGTATCAGTGTGTCGCCAAGTGGGTTTCTTGTTGTTTTCCTCTCCAGGTGAAAGCATGACGTATGGCTAACATTAGCTGACATTAAAGAACAATAACAACTTGTCAAATATTTCTCATTTCAAAGATTTGTTTTTGGCATGCATGAAACTGATGCACCTAATCTGCATTTTATTTTTTGTGACATTTCAAAAGCTTGGATAAAATGTACTTGTCAGCTGAATGAAAACGTAGCGCTGCGTCTCTGTCTATCCTTAGATATACTGGCTTACCCTCCTTCTATCCATCGTTTCCTATCCCACCCATTTTCTCTGTTTGTCTCAGTCGTTTATCTTCCTCTGTTTCCATTGTTCTTTTCCTCCCAACAGTCTTTCCTCACCCCTGCCACTCTTTCTCTGTTTCTCTCGGCCCTCTCTCTCTCTTTCAGTCCGCCTGTGATTAAACTGAGGAGAGAGAATGTAATAGACAAAGACAATGACCGAGGGACCACAGTGTGAGAGGAAATAAAGAAAGAAAGGGAGAGTTGGAGAGAGAATAGAGACGGAGGGAGAAATGGGCCAAATTCAAGAAGAAAAGCCAGCGGCAGAGACGAGAATTAAATGCAAGGGGTGACACGTGGTGTGAGCTCTGACTTGCCCTACGATTTAACACAGATTTAAATAGAGTGTGGGCAGAAGGGGAGCGGGGACAGAAAGATTGATGGAGACGAAAATGTGGATAGAAAAAGGCAGAGAAAGAGAGGTACAGAGAGAGGCCATAAAGGCTTGTATTGTGTAAATTTGGGTTATCCCAGATTAAAGTTGACAAGTCGTCAACTGATGCTTCACTAGGGATGTCATGAGAACCGATACAGTCGATGCCTATATTCTGCGAGAGGAGAGCTAGTTAGCGTTAGATGTCCAATCTCAAAGGGTTGGTGATCTTTTTAAAAACATTATTGATACTTTTGTCAAAATTATCATTACATGACAGCAATCATCACCCTGGAAGAGGTTCAACTGTCCGTCACCAACCATGGAAAAAAATAACCTATTTCTGCTTCGTACTTTTTGTGAAGATGTCCCGGGAAACTAAATGCCATCTTGTCTGGGTTCATAACATCATCTGGAGGAGCTCCGTGAAATTTATCGAAAATTTGTCGGCTGGTTTACTAGAGCTGTATGAACACAAAACAAACTGATTTTGTTGTGAATTGATTGCAATAAACCAATAAAAGCGATGCTGAAATAACTACGTAATGATGCCGGTTTGTAAAAAGTCTGAATTCATGTTTAGTTAGTTCTCTCTGCAAGACGACAAGCAAATAACTTTTAAAATACTTGTTTTCTCAATGGAGCTCGGATCGATCAGTGCTAGGCTATGCTAACATTGTAGGAGCTCCATCAACACTCAAAATAACGTCATCTCGGCGTAAATACGGCAACGTCTTTTTCATTGTTTGTACCATATGGTTTACACACACACACACATTTATACACATAGTTTGGTCCGGTCTCTGTTGATATGGGGGATCGTAGAGCTCTGGGTGAACACAGACGGCTACAGTATTTGTTTCCTGTTTCAACAACGGCAGGACGGCAGTGATGACAGGAGGTCATCTCAAAGCTGATAGGCTATTGCGCCGCTGCGTCACGCCGTTTGGGGTGTTTGGCGCGAATTTGGTGCCGCGCCATCGCAAATCTGCATCACTCCAGTCTCATCGCGTCTGTGCATAGACTTCAATGTAATCCACTCGCGCGAATAATCCGCGCCGCGTTTGGTGTGAACGCACCTTGCCGATGTGGCGACTTTCTTGCTAGATTTTGCGACTTTTGTAGTTAGCGCTGCTAGCATTTTTTATTAAATCTAGCGTACTCTTGCTAGTTTCTTAAAATGAGCAACCCTGCATTTAAGTATAAAACAAACACAACCCCCAAAAGATGGAATTAACAGGAAAAAGGACATTTGGGGGATCCTGGCAAAGAAGCAAACCTCCTGGAACGTAGAAGTGCCAACAGTGCAATTCCGCTGTGGGTGAGGGTAGCCTGTTGACGTGCTGATGTGATGTGAAATGAAACCTGCCAGATTGCTGTTATCGTACATATCGAGCGTTGGGGCCTGAAAACAGAGGGAGAGCTTTACGTCGCATGTTGAAGCAAGAGAAGAACTGTAGCCACACGTGATGCCACAAAGACACGCAGCAAACAAAAGACACCATACTTAAGAGAGGCAGACTGACTGAGGGGGAGGGGGGGGGG
>NW_022280087.1:845507-875158 GCF_004355925.1 Anarrhichthys ocellatus | reverse complement strand
GTGAGTGAGAGGAGGGAGGATGAGTGTGGTGGCTGCTGCCAGGCTCACAGGAGCGATTTTCTCCCTCAATAGGAGTACTTAAGGCCCCATGGATTATTAATGGACTATCTCTGAGGAGCCCCCTGCCCCCCCTGTCCTTCCTCTTTCTCCTCATGCTCCCTTCCTTCCCTTCCCTCACCACTCTTTAGTCTCCCCCCCCTCCGCCACCGCCTCCCTTACCCTCCTCTGTGTGTTTCCATCCATCTCATCTCCCCCTCGTTGTCTCACTTTAGCCCCCCCCCCCATTCCACCCCCGCTTCTCCGTCCTCCCGAGTTCATCTGTTTTTTGGTCACTCATTCCTCTCTTTTCAATCTCTGCTTCCATCTCGTCTTCATCCCCTCTCACTTCACTCTGTGCTGGTCCCGGTTCATCTTTTTTTTTTTTTATTATTCCTTTTTTTCAATACCTGACTCCATCTCGTCTTGACGCCCAGCTCCTTATTCTCTCCCTTCCTTTTCGCTGCCACTTAACCTCTGTTCCACCTCGCCCCATATTTCTTAGTCACTTGACTACATTTCCATCTTCTTTTGTGCATTTCTTCATCTGTTTTGTTCCTAATGGATCTACGGGGAAACTCTGGCTACATGAAGTACCTTTTGAAAATCAATGCGGTTGGCCTGCGAGGTTCACTCTGCGACTCTGTGTTCAAACAACTTGACTTTTTGACGCCAAGTCGCTGAGAGCGGCATCACTCAGTGACTAACACCACACCCCCCCTCCTTCCATCCTCAACCTGTTTCTCAAAAGAGGACACTATACTTTCCCTCTTAGAGCCTCACCTGATCCTCCCTCTCGCTGTCTCTCTTCCTTTGTGTGCGGCGTCTTTTGTAAAAGGCCATAATGGTGCTTTTCACCGCCCTGTTTACGAATTGCTCATGAAAAACTTTGACTCTGCTAAAGCACAACCACAAGCACACAAAGGTCATAATTATATGTGATAGCTGGATGCCACTTAGCTGCAGCTTTCAACATACTATACTACTCATACTACTATTCATGATTTTCTGTGTTCTGCTCAAAGATCCCCTTTCAGATATGTTTTGGTAAACTACTCTGCTCCAAGTAATACCTTATTTTTAGGCATTACGTTTTGTTTGGTTGTCTGTCTGTCCTGTCCAGTTGGACAAGTTGTTATTGTTCTTTAATGTCAGCTATGTCATATTACATGCTTTCACCTGGAGACAGAAACAACAAGAAATCCATTTGGCAACAAACTGATCCCTAAGAAATGGCTCAAATGGGAGCTGTATGCGTGACGTTTTTGAGAGGGTGATTGTTTAAGATTGTTTAGTCATTTTTGAACTCATATTCTGATATTTGTATGTAGAAATATGTCTCTTTTCTCTGTTAAATGCAGGCAGCAACATCCGGTTCTGAAAAGTGAAGCCAATTATGAAGTGCCTTAAACTTGCATTCCTTCAAAGGGCATTTCTAATGGTAATTGCAAAAAGAACATTGTATAGAAGTCTATGAGAAAATGACCCTCAGTAGACAGTGTCAACATGAGTTTATGGTCTCAATCTCTAGTTCCAAGTCTTCAATACAGCATGATGTTCATTTAGTAACTTATGGTCCATTTAGAGTCAAACAGACCATAAAGCAGGGTATGCTTTAGGGCGGGGCTATGTTGTGATTTACAGGGTGCTACCAGAGCGTTGTTTGGTCTGGGAGTTGTCCGTGTTTTTGTCTTCCAACTTTAACCCTTTCACAGTGTTTTTTCACTTCATGAAAGTTACAAAAATGTTGTCGCCTATAAATGTCTTTTTCAGCATTCAATAATATTTAGCTCCTCCCTCTCAAGTCACTTCTGGTTCCAAAAAACTAAGATGGCGACGGCCAAATTGCCGAACTTGAGACTTCAAAACAGCAGTCCACGAATAAATGACGGTCAAAGTCACTGTGACCTCACAAAACACGTTTTGGCCATAACTCAAGAATTCATGTGCTAATTATGACAATTTTACACAAATGTCCAATAGCATAAAATGATTAAGTAATGACATTTTGAAAAGACTGAAGAATCATTCTACTGCGAGGTAGTAATTCATTACCTTTTAAATTGTTATTATGACATCTAACGCTTCTCCATCAATGTAAAAATCGGATTCTCAGCTCAAGATATCCGCTCACTGATGGCCTGATATGAGCTTTGGGACCAACCACGATCACCCACTGTTATTCTAAATAGTTACCATCTAAGAAGACGTAGGCGTCATGCAGCCTGCTCCTGTTGTCTCTCGTTGCAATGGAAATTAGAAACTTGACTGAATTTCTTTCACTGCTGACAAATGCTTCCAGCTGGCATTCCCACTGATATGAGCCGTCTTTGTTGCCCTGTTTTATATCAGTGTTTCTGCAGCCAGCGATTACTCTCATTATAGATTAATCTCTTGATTATTTTTTGGGATTCATTTATTGGAAAATGACTTTACAATATCTCGTAGCCCCTTGGGTCACCGCTTAAAATTGTTTGTTTTGTCAACAGTCCAAAACTCAAAGATATTCAATTTACAAAGATAAAAGAAATGTAGAAAAGAAGCACAATTAAGAAGCTTAAGCCCAGCAACAAGCAAATGGTTGATTACCAAAACTGTAGTGAGTATCTGTTCTGTAAATGGACTCATCATTGCAGATCTAATTGTAATGTAGTTATAAGTTCAAATCCTTTTGATCGATGGAGATAAATAAAGCTCTTACACCTGTAAAACTAATGTCTACATGTGTAGTTGCCCTTGGCGTTTATTGTGAGTCTATCATTCTGTTTTTTAATGAAGGTAAATGGGGGGTTCTGGCCTTTCTGTCTCTCCCCCAGTCACTCGTCAGTCGCATTTTCCACCACTGCCTCTCTCTCTTGTTCCCATGTCACTCTGTCCATTTTGTCATTTTTACCAACACTTTCTCATTCTCCCCATCTCTCCGGCTCTCTCTCGGTGACTCAGCTTGTCAGTCCATTTTGCTTGTTTTCTCTAAGCCATCCCCTCTTTAGCAGAGATGCTCTTAAGCTCCTTGTTTTCCATCCTCCTCTCCGCCTCGCTCTCCATCGGAGCAAATTGCTTTGGACGATGTGCCCAGGTTAGAGTGCCCTAGTTTCTTTCTCTCATCTCTTTCTCTCCCCGCGTCCTTTCTTCCTCTGCCCATCCCCGCATTTATTTATTTATTCGGTTGGGAAGACGAGGAAGAGGAGCGAATGAAATGAGGGTGAGAGTAAAACAAATAAGAGGATAAGGGGAAGGGAAATAGTCTTAAACGACTAGAAATTGAGTTTCTGTCAATATGCCTTATCGCCTGCTTAAAGAGGATTGGTAGCAGTTTCATCTCTGCGTCCAGCAAGCAGCAGAAGCACTGCTGAGCTCCACAAAGAGGGCGTCTGCTGTCCGCTAATATGATGGATTACGCCTCACACAGACTCCGAGATCTTTGTTTTGTCCAATTTCTGGAATGTAAAAAAAATAAAAAAGTCAAAGGAATGGCTCATATTTTCTCAAAATGTCCAAATACAACTTCAAGGTCACTGAGCAATGATGCAAAACTTTTTGGTTCAGACACTATCTGGCTTTCTGTGTTAATCCCAGAACTCACACACAAATAACTATTTGCCTCATTGCTCCCTTCTTTGGATTTGACTTCCTCTTAGAATGAGAGAGGACGTTGGCAAGCAGGAGAGCAAATCTAACACTTGTTCCTGCCTTATGTTGGGTACTTATAATAGACTGTGTATATAAATTAAAACCCTGTGTATATAGATCAGCACCCAAAAATTCTGACCGATTGTGAGGCCCCGCTTTCACAGTCTGTATTCAACCTGAAAATCAAAATCGAGCGCTCATTTGTCCTTCTGCTCCAGTGTGTATATGAAAGGATGGCTCGTCTCCTCTTCCTCCTACTGTGCAAAAATGAAGCCAAAATATCGCAGATACGTTTTAAACATGGGCTGTATATAAGAAGTGGATGTGGGCATCGTGACATCACCCATTGGTTTGTGCACTACAGTTTTGAAGCCTAGAGTTTGGCATTTTGGCTGTCACCATTTAGTTTTTTTGCAACCAGTGAACGGGAGTGACCACATTTGGACTGTGGAGTTGCGATGTAGGACGTCGTATACGGCTCTGGTAGCGACCTGTCAATCACAAAGGGAGCCCCGCCCTAAAGCATACCCTGCTTTGTGGTCTATTTTACTCTAAATGGACCGATGTTTACTAAATGAACATGAACCCCGACCAAAAACTCATGTTTACGATGTTTACTGAGGTAATGAATCAAATAATTTTCTCATAGACATCTATACAACCAGAGGAGTCACCTCCTGGTGGCCATAAAAAAGAATGCAAGTTTAAGGCATTTCAGCATTGGCTTCGCTTTTGAAGTTTTTTTTGAGTTGTGATTGGTGTTTCAAAAATGTTATCTGCGTGTGGATATAAACGCGAGAGTCTAACAGTGCTGGCTAACTTTACTGTTAGCGCAGATGATGCTAAGCTAGCTAGCGACACAGTCAGTGACTGTATAAACCATACACTGTAAATAAAGCTTGTTAATATACAGTTAGTCTGTATATAAAGATCTTCATATGCATATAAACATAAAAGAAGCATTCGACGTGTATTCTGGTTTGGACCTAGCCTCGTCCACCAAAGGACTGACTGCAGCCAGCAGATGGCGATCCAGAAGTTTCGGCTAAACATTTGGGGAGCTGTCATGTCGTCCATCCTCATGTACAGTCTATGGTACTCTTTAGGAATAGCAGCAGACACAACTATCAGTAGAACTCAAGGTTAGTACTGCTGGAATTTCTTTTCTAACAGTACTGAGAAAATACCACCCACAGTAAAGACCAAGAATAGTTGACATTTCAGGTAAAGTGTGAGTTTCATTGCTTGGGTGATTTTTATTACTTTTTATATGTTTAGTTAAGTATGCATCATTCTCATACATGAGTTTAGGTATTGGAATTGGCACAGTGGGAGAAGAGGTGGATGCATTTATCTCGTAAAATTTTTATTTTATATCACAATACATGTCAGCAGTAGTGGAGAAAGGTTTCAAGTTTTTATTAGGGTACAAGCGCCAAGTCAAGAACGTAAGGAGTTTGAACTATTCAGTTATTAGTCACAGACCTTTTTTTTAATCACCACTCATTAGTAGTAAGTGATGTAAAACCATAACCTCACACAACTGTACAGTATGTAGGGCACCTGTGAGTTCGGTGGACTTCATGGTCCCGTGTGAATGCTTTTAATGAAACCCAGGAGGTTGGAGGCTAATTCATTAACACCACACCAGACAAGGTTTTTATGTAAAGAAGCATTCTGCTTATCAGTCTACACCGCAAATTGGGGCCGAGACAGAGAAAGAGCGTCCCGTCCCCACTAATTGGGGCGCCGCGGATTCAAACAGAGAGAGGCATAAGGAGAGACAGCGAGGCAGTGTTGAGAAAAATGGAGCCAGTTTATTAAATGAAAAACAGAAGATTGAAGTTCATCAGACGAGACAGATGGGAAGTGATTTGGCAGATTGGCGGCGAGGTGAATCTGCCGTCCGAAGCGAAAGATTCTGTCACGCCGATAATGTTCAGAGTGGAGGGGCACTCGCACCGAGGGACTGCAAAGCGTTAAAGAGATTATTGGAGGTATTAGCCACACAGCACTGTGCCGGGGCCGGTGTTCATTCAGCAGTGAAAGGCCACCTCAGCAGGAAAATGATCAGGGGCGAGGGAGTGAGAAGCAGCAACTCATTTTTCTTGCAGAAACTAAAATCTGCAGAGAATAATGGCGGCCCATTGTGGGAAATTGGTGCTTTTGTCATCACACAACCTGCTGCTAACTGTGAGCAGAACAGGGAAAGACCTGGACCCAAACCCCCCCAAATTACCCCCGACTACTCTCACCACAATAAAAATAAAATAGAGCGAGAGAAAAAAAAACCCTGACCAATGATTTTTTTCTGAAAGTACAAAGCTCGCCTCTGCAGATTTCAGTCCGTTTGAGCACTTTGAGCAGCAAACATCCGCCTCACTGCGGAAATGAAACCGTCTCTGAGTGTTGATTGTCACTTTCTATTCTGCAACCGATGTGATGGAAAGACCCTCTGGCGTCTGTGCGAGGTGTGCATTTCTCTGCACGGAGTTTTTTCAGACTGCAGGGTGTGACGGCGTGCCGCTGAGTTTCGGGGCGGCTGAAGTGAAGTAATAGGGAATTTTGAGAGGTGTTACACAACTGAACTCCGAAGTTTTTTTTTTCACCATTATATCATTTAAATGGTGTGGCAGACCACGGCTCTAATGGTTCGAATTCGCCACATATTGGCCTGGCACTGTTGTACCAAACCTTTTCTGTCCCACTAATTGTCTGGGCTCTGATGCAGGAGACGACCAGAGCGTAATGATGAGCGATGAGGAGCTCTCGTGTCCAGTGGACCCCTTTGGTTCTAGTTGGCAGAACCCAAAACAGAAACACAACATGTAGGTGCTGCTGTTGCTACGCAACTGTGGGAAACTCGTTCCAAGTGCAGGGCTCTTGTGGCTGAAGTTAAAAAATTTTGTTTAAATTCTTCCACTCGAAGCGTGCTTGGCTCTGAGGGCCATCCTCGTCCCGTCCTTCATGAGATAATGGGGAGAACGAAAGGCAGCGCTGCAAAGGGAAGCTCCTACGCACACTCATTATGGCTCTTGTCCTCTCCACCAACATTCCTGTGGTTGTTTTTTGTGAATCCCGTCGCCAGAGAAAATGGCGGGTCAGTGGGGTGATGGTTTAGAAAACACACATTGTGCTCCAAACACTTTGATGTGGCCCAGGCTCTAGCTAATTCCCCCCACACCCCCCCTGCGCCTGCCGTGGGCTCGAGGCCATTGTATTATACAGTGCGCTCTGTATTCTGCCAGACTATCAAAGAACCCATTTCACAGATTCTTTCCTAGTCAATCTAGGCTGGCCAGAGGCTGCCGCAGTGTAATGTTAGTGACCTTGGGGTCCATTTGCATTGGCATGGATTAAAGGCTGCTTCCAGCGGCCTCATCGCCTCATTAATATTTCAACGCTTCATTTAAGCAATCTGATCATCTCCGCCTTTCCTGATACCAGTTGATCGAGGCAACGATTCACGTCGTACAGCGCTGGATGTTTTGCATGCAAGGCCTGTTGCACATTTGGAGATTGTTTTGGAGGTGGCCGCAGGGCTTAAGGATAGCACTAAACCAGCGGCTCCAACATTTAGTTATTTTTTTCCCCCTCAGAGCCCCAGAAACCCAGATCACAAATGATCAAATCTGCATGCCTTGGCTCACGGATTATTTTGTGTTTTTATTTCAGGTTTTTTATGGCTTATTTCACATGAAATTCAGAAAAGGGTCAATGTTGACTTTTTTTTAAATAGAAATTTAAATATTACACCACAAAGTGTCTTTTTCCTGGATCCGAAGTTTAAAACAAATGAAATAATCAGCAACAATTCTGAAAATCTGTTGATTGTCAAAGTTATTAATGAGGCACAAAATGTCCTAGAACTACTATTCCCACCGTCTCATATAGATTTAGTTAGATGGACATTGTTTTTGTTTATTGACTAAACAATAATTGCTTAGTACTAGAAACCAATAAATCTGATGCTACTGGTAGCCGCTCACTATTGCTTCTCTCAGAGTTCTCACTCGTACCATGTGTACAGCTCCACGGACACATAACTCCTTTACAGGCTCTTATCCTCTCTGGGCCAAAGGGCCTTACTCCATCTCTGGACATTTCCTCAAACGTCATCTCTGGAAATCTGTCTGCATCCTTCCTTCTTCAGAAAGTTCCAAACAGACTGTCGGGAATATTTATTTTAGAACCAGTAAGGCATTGAGGCATCTACCTGTAGCCGTTTTTACCATCAGGTTTAGAGAGCCGGTAGTTCGCTCCCCAATAAGGGTGATTCAAGCTCAGTGGGCTCACGATGCATGCTGGGATTCGGCCTCACGGAAGGAATACCTTTAGGACTGAAACAGGGGGCAGCTTGTACTTGATTTTAGATGAGTCATTTTTATGCCTCCGAACTTGCATATGCTTTTGGGTTGTCTAGCTGGTCTATTCTTGTGAACGTAATATCTCAGGAACACCTTGAGTACTCACCAAAACTACATTTAACATGATAACATTTGTACATATCGTGATAACATTAAACTCAAACTTCGCATAGTTCATTTTACCGAATAGAGCTTGAACGCATCACGATGTAGCTCAATGGATCCTCGTTAACGTTAGCCATTATCGCCATTATTTAGCCAAGCAGGACTGTGCTGCTAACAGCTAATGCTAACTAGCCGTCCTCCTGCCGATTTCAACACGTATTTAACGTTCACAATGTTCTATTATCAGGGACATTTTTTATCGACAGGACGCCATTAGTCTCTAGCCCTGGTACCTACAGTATCTGTTTTTTGTTGTTTATATCAATCTGAACCATCTAATTAGCGACACAGCAAACCTGCGCTTCGGAGTTGTTTTTGGCGGTTTGGTTAAACAGAGTCTGATGATTTTTAGTACGAGAGTTACTTGAGTGTCTTGAGGAATTATTTCTTCCCTAGATACTCTCCTACTGTTCTTTTTCTAACCGATTCCATCCAGTTTTTAAGGGGATATATTTCTGCTTAAAACTAACCAAATATCGACTGGAACGCTCTTTTCTCTGAAGCAGCAGATCTTAACCTTCCATGTCAGTACCCATTCATCTCGTAGTCTTTTGTGAGTGTCACTTTTTTTATTGAGACTCTTGCTGCTGGCTGTAGACTGCAGCACAGTCTGTTCAACTGACAGAGCTCCCACGTGAACAAATGTGGGCTAATGTGTCATCTCACCACACATTGCACTCCACTGACACTGCCGCTGTTGACCCTGACACTCTGCACACAGACACACACACACACACACACACTAGTGACAAACACACTCATACTGAAGCCTGTCCCTGCTTATTGTATCATCCAGCCAAGTGGAGGGTTAAATCCAGTCTTTATGTCTGCTTCACATGTTCTGAGGGCTTTTCTAACTCCAACTGAAGTCATGTGCTCCTTCACACTGGAAAGTATGGAACATATTTAAATGTTTAAACTGCCCTCATTGTCCTATATGCCATATGGTGTTAACTGGGGTGCATGCATATTTAACATTGGTGGCCTCGGTACCAGTCAGTCCCTCACACTTTTCTTTCGATTTTTTTGCATTTTCTTTCTATTTCTATTTCGTTGTTCAGGGTTGTTGTTGTTTTTAAATTCCAAATATCAATAGACTGGCATTCATAATCAGTAGTCATTGTCTTATCTTTAGCAGCAGAAGAATAATACGCAAATATATACTAATACTACAAATGTTCCTGTAAATTGTGGACATTGCTATATCCCAGATTCTCACCACTTTACTCTATTACAGGTGTAAACAGTCATTACCTCTTTACCTTCCTTTACATAAATGTAAAAAAATATGTACAAAATGTAATTATAACAAACTATTTCTGCCAGCAACAACGACTTTTTTTTTTTAAATTAAATAAAACCTAGAAAACCTAATACCTGCAACCAAAGATGCTCTATAACAAATGTTATGAAATGGTATACACTTCCTGTCCCCTAAATGGGCGTGGTCTAATGTATTTCTATTTTATTTTACTACTATAATTACACAGCTAACAGCCATATTTAGCATTACGAAAATGAGTTTACTAGGGTGTTTGCGAACACTAGTTGATGTTAGCTTGAAATGTTGACACAGTTTGGCTAACGTTAACGTTAGTTACGTCACCAGACCGACAGTCCATTCAACTGACAATAGAAGAGATATCTAGTAATATCTAGCCGTAATCCAAGAGGGTGACGGCGAAATTGCCAAACTTGAGGCTTCAAAACATTAGTCCACAAACTAATGGGTGAAGTCACGATGACTACGTCCACCTTTTATACAGTAGACAGTCTATGTTTAGGACCTGCCGCTAGTCTTCCAAAGGGGCGGGACAGTGGGGAAACATATGTGACACAGATACAGGAAATTACTCTTAAGTACGTCTCCTTTCCAAACTGTCTCTGCTTTGACTTAATTTACCAATTGGCCAGAATGCATTGCAGCCGGTGTTATGTGATTTAATGTCATACCTTCATTGGCTGCAGCTGTTAGTGTTGTTGGTCCTTTTTTGCTGCCAGTGTAAGCATCTAACTCACTGCTGAATTTCTGAGGCACGTTCAGGCACATTTATGGGAAATGTAGGAATTTACCTACTTATGAAGGAAACAGAAACACGGTTGTCTTTTGCAGTACAAAACTGGTGAAATTGTCTTAGGATTTAAAAGAGATATTTTCTCAATTTTCAGCCATCACAAAGAAAAGGAGGTAGACTGAAGTATGTTTAACTTATAACTTAGTAATAACTTAGTTTATGTTTAAAGTAATTATTTCTTATCCGATCAATCAATGGAATATTCAGTAGCACTCTGTTATTAAAATCATGGATAGCTGCAGCTCAACTCCTTGTTGTGGTGTTGTTATTAGCAGATATCAATAAAGATATATAAACCTTGAGTTTTTCATTAAATTACCCTTCATACATTTGAAATGCTCTTTTGATTGCCTCACTTGCAGAGTTTCACTAGCAAATGAGGCATCTACTCCTCAGCTAGCTTATCACCTCTGCTGTAGGGAAACACAAGATAGAAACACACTTTGCTGTTTCATAAAGAATACCGACTCATGAGTATCAGGTCAGTGCCAATTCAGGTGAGCCGAATTGAAAGAGAATTTCAATTTGAATATTTTGTTCCACTTCAATGATTTCCAAATAGGCAGCATTATGCAGGTGTCCTTCATTTATTCAGTTTTTTTTGAAGAGGACAATTTAAAAAACACCAACAAACTGCTTATAATTGAGCAGCTGGCTTTCAGTGGTATGGATTTGCTTTCAGCTGGTGACCAGACATGTAGTGTCGTACAGCCTGGGACTCGCCTCGAGACGTGACCCCTTCGTATTGCTGAGGCCTGAACCTCGTGACATTTTAAGTGTAAGTCTTTACGGCCCCCAGTCGAGTAGAGCAAAGACGCCATAAAGATGAGGTTACAGCCGAACCACAGCTGCGGTTTTTAAATGGGGCACTGGCCCCCGCAGGTGCTTTTTCCCTTTCCTTTCCCCACCGTCCACAGAGGCGGTACAGCTAAAGGGTAGCAGAGTTTAAAATAACATCATGTGATGTTTAATTACCTGTCGAAGAAGCTGGTTGATGGCCACACTTTTTTACTGTGAGCAGCACCTGGCTGGTGTTGGTTCAACTCTCTTTCTTTATTTCCGCACCAGCCGCTGCTTGAGGCATTATGTTTTTGGGTCGTCCGTCCAGCCGTACGTACGTTTGTCCGTTCGCCTTGTCCATTCTCGTGAACGCGATGTCTCAGGAACACCTGGAGGCAGTTTCTTCTATTAGATTTGATGTGGTCAAAGGTCACTGTGACCTGACAAAACATGTTTTTGGCCAATAATATGTATGCTAATTATGACAATTTCACACAAATGTCTAATAGGATAAAATGATGAAGAGATGACACTTTGGACAGACATAGATGTAAACTTCAACATGTGGAGGCGTACACCCGTGAGGTGGTGATTCTAGTAATGGCCGGTCTGCTTGCACATCATTTCGTGTTCGGGAGACACTGAGAGGGACTTAGTTGAAACTGACACTTTAACAAACCTGACCCAAACCTGCTGGAAGCAATGTCTCTAAAACATATGGACTTTGTAAACTGCCCTCCTGAGACTCGGTCTCTCTCAGTAGGGAAGTCAGTGGTAGTTTCCCTCCACAAAAAACACTCTTTGGAGAAAGGTCAAGGTGGCTGGTCGGGCGTTCGAAGCATGTAACTACCACGACTAGTCCGTTGTTCACGTCCCATCTCTCGCCAACAGTCGGTGTTGATTGCTTTGAAACAAGGAACGAGACCTCACCTCAACTCTGACCATGATCTTTCCCTGACCTTAACTTGACCTTAACTTGGGAACACACAACACATTCTGTCGATTAGCCACAAGGACGTATATCGGACTTTGTGTAACTTCCATGTATTTCCAAAAAAACATGCCGATATATCTCTGGAGGGCAGGTGCCATTTGAGCATGTCCAAAGGGAGTACAATCTTCTGTAAGGGCTGACCGCAGGGGAAATACAAGTACTGGTCTGCTGATGTCCTACGTATGAGAAAAATATTGCAATAGTTGGAAGATTCTACACGTACAGTCAAAGATTTTATAGCAACCGAGTGTCCTCACTGGTCGTCCAAGCTGGACCGGTGTAATAACCCCTCCATAACAGCTGGGAAGGATCTTTGTTTTGAATGCAGAAAAGCACAAGCAGCCGCAGTGAGAAAGCATCAGCAGCACGCGTTCAGTGTCTGCTGGGGGATTTGACACCCCGCGGTCGACAGCAGAGCAAAGTGTTTAGCGAGTGAGGAAGCTCCGGCAGACCTCAGACGGTAGAGGAGTAACACACTGTGACTGTTCTATTAGGCCTGGTGACTGTACTGCACATCATTAGGCACACTGTGTGTGTGTGTGTGTGTGTGGGTGTGTGTGTGTGTGTGTGTGTGTGTGTGTGTGGTTAAAAAGTCAGTAAAGACAATAAGAAACTCCGAAATGAGAAAAAAAACAACAGATGCTTGGTGGTAAAAGATGGACGTGGTATATATTTTAAAGTGAGAGGCAAAAACATGCACTGCTCAATTTTGAGATTTTGGGCTATTTGCTTCGATAACATGTTGTTTTTTTTAGATTAGTGGAAAGAAAACATACAAAATACATATTTATGTTTATTTTACTGCTTAGTTAGATTTCTCAAAAATTCCCATTAGATAATACTTCATTTGCACATTTAAACATAGCATTTCAGAAAACTTGAAATACAAAAAATGATTGTCTTAAGGTAAGTAATCAACTGGGGGAGTTTCATGATGACATGTATTCATTAAAATCTTTAACCTTTTGACCTGGCGAGTCCACACCTAAAGCTTTTATAATTTGCTGAAAAGATTTGTAGATTAATCAGTTAGTTGATTGATATATAATTAACTGACTGTAGTTCTTATAATAGATGAATCTTATTCATCAATCGTCAAATAAAAATGCCAAATATTTGCTGCTTCATGCTTCTCAAATGTGAGTATTTGCTGCTTGTTTTTCTGTCAGTAGAATATTTCTCAGTTTTGGATTGTTTGTCGGACAAAATGTGCGCTTCAAAGATGTCAACTTGGACTCTCAGGGGGGGGGGGGAGGTGTCTAACTGCGTGTTTGATAAAACGTGTGCCCATTCCTGCGACCGTGATTGTGTGTCACAGCAGAGCACACAGGAATGACTGTTGACAAGTCGCTAATTAGCAATCAGAACAAGAAGCCAGGGCTGGAAAAGAGATCTCTGTTTCACAGTGACACACACACACACACACACACACACACACACATGCACTGTTTTCTCATGTCACCAAGCACTTCCTGAGTTCTTTGTGGACCTGCTGTCACTGATGTGGAATCTGTATTTAGAGTGTCACGCTGAGCTGTGGTGAAAGGTTAGGAGACAGACACACACACACACACACACACTGTGTGCAGGCAGTGATGATGATTGTGATCATGGCTGGCTGTTGCTGGAGCTGTTTAAAGACTCCTCTCATTTGACTTCAGCTGTGATAATGACACCCAGGTGCTTATTCTAATGAGGGGTGAGGGTTTTTATTTATTTATTTTCGATGGCAGGGCGAGTAGTAAGGATGATGTTCGTCAGCTAAAATGAAACACCCTTGTATTTTCTGCTTAAAAAAAAGTTTTATTTGTTTGAATACCACGCTGGTGGTGGGATTGTCTAGTAGAATGGGCTTTTTACTTTTTACTTTTTACTTTTCTACTGAAGGTATACTGAATGTATACACATGCTGCTTTTGCTTTTTAATGGTTATAACAGTGACTAAAGACTAACCCGGCTTTACAGGAACAGTGTTCCTTCATTTCACTGTCTTCTGTCTGGATCTCCAGGTGATGTGATGGTTCACTTTTACACTGTGATCTGTAGCTTTAGCTTTAGATTAGCATCGGGGGCGGGGCTTTGTGAAGGGTTGATTTAACAGACAGGTGCAGGTACATTTTTAGTCCACTGCTCAAAGTGCAGAATTGTAACTCTGTGAGCTTATCTGTGCCATATTGCACATAAATACTGATCAGCTGTTGGTATGTGCAATTATACTTTTTCTTCTAGCTTATAAAATGAATCGAATTGTGCGAATTGAAACCAGGAAAAACAAGTAAGCCACTAAAACCTGGAGACATATGGCTGTTTGTTTGTAGTTGGTGTCTAAAATCATTTAAAGCTCAAAAATTGAATCTGTTTTTAACAGAAGGATGAGGTGTACTCAAAATAAAAGTAATACAAAGATAACATCTGGGTTTTTAAGAAGGGATTGAAAACAGAACTGAGGTTTTGATCCATTTACTACTTCAAAATCTTTACACGTGAAGCTGAAAATACAGTTTCGATTTCAGCATGACAGTTCATTTTTGCCCTGCATGTGTCAGACAGACAGACATTACTTGTTTTATAGTGAAATATCCAGTTATACCAAGAGTTTAAAAAATAAGACTTGGGGGTCATTTTAAAGACAACATTGAAACCGATTGATTCATCAGGCAGCTTCGTCAGTAACACCCGTCCTCCTCCTGAGACGAAACAATTGAAATGTCCCTACTTGCAAATCTCAGGCCTCGATGTGTAGACATGTGTCAGCTGTTAACCATGACCTTTGACACTTTGAATGCCCATCCATCACCATCACCATGAAATCCTCCATGGGACTTTCTAACCTCACTGCTTTTAGTTTTAATGGAAACCTCTCGACTGTTTTAACAACCAACCAAGGCTGTTTTTCTCAAGAAGACTTAAAACCTGTGAATTGATGCCAATGTAAAAAAAACAGAAAAAACCCACGCCGCTTACATATCGTCAAGTCTTTGTTCAGCATCCTCAGGTCTTTGCAAACAAGATAGATGAATGTGACTGCCTCAGATGTAAAGAGTGTTGCGAGGAAAACAAGGTGATTTAAAAGCATGAATCACCAATTCAAGGTCAGCCACAGATAGGAGGGTCTCATCTGCATAACGTTCTCACCTGATCATCAAAGCAGAGATTTGTCTCAGATTTTACTGGCAGGCTGGAGGCAGCAGTTTTTAGGAGAACGTTGTTGTCATGGAGAGGAGTTACAGCATCCAGCTTTTATTCGTCTGCTCATTTTACAGCGGGTGTCGTATACAATTTAATTTCATTCAGTCTGGTTTGTGCTTTTAACCCTCTGAACCCTGAGCAGTTTTGGGGCATTTTTTTTTTTGCTCCCGTCACATTTTACTCTCTCTGGCCTCGTTTTTCACTTCAACATAAAAGTCCTGGACCTCTATGGAAACAACACAACCATGGCTAGAAGCAGAGAGAATGCAGTAATGTATATTGTGTGATTTAACAGTTACCATGCCATACGTCATAAAAAAAGAAGCTGTGGAGTGCAGAAATTAATGCTTTTTACAGGATTTGGTTAAAGAAAAAGGTTTATTCGGGGAGAGATTTTAAATGACTAAATATTTTTTAATAAATATCACAATTTTAGGCTTCCTTTTAGTTACTTTTTCTGGCGGAAGCATTCGTTACACCAAATGTGTTAAAGTACTGTTGGAAATATGAAAATCTGACTATAATGTTTTTTAAAGCTTAGCTGTAGTTTTGGCGATTGTTTAAAGAAAACATGCTTTTCAATCCCGCCGGCGGGTTTCGGGGTTCTGAGGGTTAAAGTGCTGACTTAAGTACATTTAGCTAGTTAGACAGCTAAAGATGCAGTCTAGATAAATATACATGAATAGGACAGGAACGTGTATAGGTGGAGTGTTTTCGGAGATGATTTCATGGCAGTGACTTTGATTTTTTTTGTGTTTTCCGTGTTTGTCATGTGACGATGAAGGAGAAAGTATGATGGTGCAGTACGGATATGAAAACAGTGCTCAGGGTTCTGTTTTAGCTGTAAATCAATTCTACCGTATGTCGTCAGTGTAGAACTGCTTTACAGGAAGTGCAGCGAGTTGAGAGTGTTGGTATGTTGGGAAGGAAATGAAGGGGCGAAACCAAAAGGGATCACTCGGTCAAAAGAGAGGACGAGCGAGAGAGAAATAAATCTGCCGTGCTGATTGTTGCAGCAGCTGAAGAGCAGATATTAACGATGGTTCGCTGTTAATGAAAGACACGAGCTGTCGCCGAGATACAGCGGAGAGCCAGAGTACAGGGGCAGTGTGGGAAAGTGTGAGGACGCGGACGAAACGATGGAGCCTGCAAGGACAAAGTGAGAGAGACGTGAAGCGACAGAAGGAGGAGAGGCAGAGTACACACTGCGGTCTCCATGAAATGAAAAACGACTGTCCTTTTCACCTTGTTAGCCAGTTCTCCATGTCACACCGTACACCCTCTCATATTACATAGCTTTCCTGTAATGAAATACTAAGTATCACAGTCAGTAGGTATTCTTTCTGGCTTGGACAAATGACAAACCATGAATCTGTGTGTAAACGGTCTAATGTTTGATATGAAGCCAGTGCTTATTTGGAAAAACTTGACAGTGTGGGTGCTTTCTGGCGGCCGGAATTCAAAAGAATACTAAATTTCTGGTTTGATTCTGAAAGCTGGTTCCAGCTCGGCAGAACATCCGGACACACTAAGCTCCAAAGCTAACGAATCTCTTATCTGTTTTTTAGCAAAGAACAAGAGCTGAAGAACTAGCTTAATAAACACAACATATTTTTGAGTACCAACACTAGCACGCTTAAAGTGATACCGATACCAATAGAGCACTTCATTCGATACCCATCATGTGAACGGACACTGTTTGCCAACTCTCGCCAAAATATAGTGTCATCCGCGAATAAAGTATGTTGAATCACGGAAGAGAAACAACTGAGCTTTCCCAGAGGCGGAGGGGGAATGCAGGCAGAGAGTGCAGGAGGGAGGCACAGAAAGAAGCCGAGAGATGTATGAAAAAACAAAGTGGATGCTTGCGGTGTTGCCTTATTATCAGGATACACAGAAAGGACTCGGGTAAGGGGGTTGGGGTGGTAATGAGTGAAAGTTACGGGAGAGGAGTCTAGAACTTTCCTTAATGAGACAAAGTGATGAAATTCCAGAGAGATAGAGGGGGAGTGAGATAGAGGGGGAGTGAGATATCGAGCGAGTGTCAAGTGGGGGAGAGATGGGACTCGGTGAGAGCAAGACGAGATTCAACAATGTGAGAACTAGTTGACTCTTAGTCGACTAATCGGTTGTTTTAGTCTAATTCGACTAACATCACCAATCGTTCTTTTTGCTTTTTTCATGCTGATCGACTCATTACTTTCCAAGAAACTAATGAGTACATTTCTGGTCATTACATGATTTTAAAGTGGTGTGATTCTTTGTGGAGAAACTCAGTTCTACAGATCTGTCAATTAAATGACAAAATCATGAGGAAATGAGTGTTGCATGACTACGAATTTCTGTATTTGAGGACAGCCCTAGTGAGAACTAAACAAGGGAAATCAAGAATGAGAAAGAGGAGACTCCTTTGTGGAGGTTTGACATTTCCTCTGCATAATAGGTGTGTGTGTGTGTGTGTGTGTGTGTGTGTGTGTGTGTGTGTGTGTGTGCGTCGTTTGGTGGGTGCAGGAAGGATGGAAGAACAAAGACGACAAAAAAAAAATTCTTCAGTCACCATCTGTGGTTTCCTGCCTTACAAAGAGAGCGCGAGGGACCATGGCATGTCGGGGCTCACTCCACAACGTCACCATTCCTTTATACAGTATGTGTCATTAGTATTTTGGCGCATCCATGAGAACGTGCAGCCGATGACGGCTTCAATTTCAATAATATGGCGTAATAGGTTTCCCCCTGTTGTCAGCAGTCATTTGGTAATCGCAGTCATTACGCTCAGCTGTCAGCGGGCCTGCTTTCAGGTACAGAAAGCAGGGTGACCGCGTTGCAGGTAATGTTACTTTTTTGACGGCTTGAAATCTCGGGCTGGGCCTCGCCTTGTACAAGGATTGGATTTTGATTGATTTTTCTCTATCGATTTTTTATTTTTCACTTCCATCTCTGCCCAGTTGTTCACATCTTTCCAGGTTAATGGATTCTTCAAGCATTCGGGCAACCTGGCAACAACGAGCGTGATGGCTCAATCCGAGGGACCACGACATGATTGCTCATATGGAATAATCTCTTAAGGTGCACCCGGATGTCTGAAAGTTTGAATTTGAAGCCGTAGAGTTTGCTTTAGTTATTTGCATAATTGATTTCTGCGCTGAGAGATATTGCCTCGGCTCTTTACTGTCCTGTTATAATCAAATGAAATGTGTAGCAAAGTGGGTGATATCGAGCAGCAGAACTCACTGGAACAGTAAATATGCGCCGTCATTGTTTGTTGGCCCGAGCATCGTGGCACAGTATTAGCACTGTATTGTTTGGGGAGGTCTCTGATGAAGTCAGCCACAGTGAGCGATGCACAGGTCTGGGATTGTTTTTCTCCCCCAATTCAGCCAATTCAATAAGTGGGTTTTCAATGAAATCTAAAAATTATGTAAGTAAAGAGAAACATTTGAGAAAAATCTTCAACTGATGTATAATAATTTCACCACACTTTCTGCCTGAAGGAATTCCTGGGCTGTTTGCTCCCATTGGTGCCAAGTTTTTTATATATATATATATATATATATATATATATATACTATTCTCTTAGCATTTGTCAGAGAGGATCCATTATTGTGCTCAGAGAAATGGATCTTTGAAAACCTACAGTACGATTCCTTGGAAAACTCCATCTGCTGATCGATAGCTCCAGAGCAGCCGCTGAATGGCTGTTGTGATGAGATTGTTCTATCAACTACAAAAACACGGGCTGTGTAGAAGTGTAATACCACATATTGTGCCAATGAACCACTGTACACCCACCTAATACTTAAAGGGACCCTCTAGCAGTGTAGTATTGCTCTTCCATAAACTTGGGGGGCTTGTGAGAACGACAATGCTAAAATGTTTATGCTAAGCAAGTATAATGATTGCCATGGTGCCCGTCTTAGTTTAGTGTGTTAAAATGCTAACATTTGCTAATTAGCACTAAACACAAGTACAACTGAGGCTGATGGGAATGTGATTAGTTTTGAAAGTTCAGTGTCAAACTGTATTGTATTGCACAAATTGAATAATAATTACCATCCACCCTGAGAGAGGGAAAGTGTGTACCAAATTGTATGGCAATCCCTCCAATAGCTGTTAAACCTCATGGAGGGGCTAGTAGGAAAAGCCAGGGGACCACCAACGCTCAAATGCATCAGCTGGCATCCAAGAATGTTTCTACCAAATTTGGTGCCAGTAGATGTTGAGATATTTCACTGGAGAAGTGAAAACTTTGATCTGCTGGCGGTGCTAGATTCATCCTCTGGGAACCATGGTGATCGAATTGCATTGCAATCCATCCAATGGTTGTCGATGCATTTCCCTAAAGGCCAAAAATGCCAATCTGCTTGTGGCGCCAGAAGACGAAACGGGGGCTCACCAAAGTCAGTAGGATTCGTCCTCTGGGGACCATGAATGCCTGTACCGCATTTCATGGCAATGCCCCCAATATTTGTTGAGATATACCTCCTACCATTTTTAATGGATGAATAGTACTGACTCGATGGTAAACTGATCTTCGTGGGTAAAATTGGTGAAATGCCCCTTTAAAAATGGCGGTGGATATCGTTTATAGTTATGTAATAGTAATATGTGTCTTTCCTGTAAAAACATCACAGCCGTTTACTCAGTTTATTGCTCTAGAAGGAGGACTGACAGGCTAATATTATGTGATTATGCTTTGCGTTTGTAACGGGTTGTATATGGACCCAAATGCAACACACAGGATTCCAGGGATCTTCGACCTTTTATTACAAACTTCGATAACAGCAGACAGAGTTTAAACTGGGTCAGGATCAGAAGGCTAGTGGGTTTACCGGGAGTCAGGCAATGCGGGTAAAACGGGCAGGCAGGGTTTCCAGATACAGCAGGCAGAGTAAAACAGGATCAGGATCAGAAGGCTGCTGGGTTTACCGGGAGTCAGGCAAGACGGGTAGAACAGGGGCAGGCAGGGTTGTAACAGGAGATCAGTCTGTGAGAGCGTGCTGGAGAGTCTAGCATGGAAAACCGAAGAACAATCTGGCAAATGTGTCTGGGAGGCAGGAGTCTATATAGGGGCTTGATTACTGATCAGAGGCAGGTGAGTGAACAGGTGAAGGGAGTTTAGACTGATGAGGAGGGAGTGACTGACAAGTAGCGTGAGGAGGGTGTGGAGCTGAACTGTGACAGAACCCCCCCTTAAGGGACGGCTCCCGACGTCCCAAACAACCACAACCAAGCCGGGTGGGCAGAGGGGGCCTGGAGGAGGGCTAATATTCATCTGACATCTCCATCCTCTCCTCATCCTCGGCGGGTGAGTCGTCCTGGCCGGAAGACGGCTCCTCTTCAACGTCTGAAGCTGCAGATGGAACAGAGTCTGGCTGGGTAGCCCCAGTGGGCAACGAGCCCTTGGTGGGCTGGTCCGGATGGCAGCGGTGAAACTCCCTGATGAGAGAGGCATCTAGAATGTGTCGAGCGGGGACCCAGGATCTTTCTTCTGGACTGTAGCCCTCCCAGTCGACCAGGTATTGTAGACCTCTCCCACGGCGGCGGGAATGAAACAGGCGGCGAACCGTGTAGGTAAGACCTCCATCAATGAATCGCGGTGGCGGCGGAGGCTTTACAGCAGGAACCAGTGGGCACTCTCGAACTGGCTTTACCTTGGAGACATGGAATGATGGGTGGACCCGCATAGTCCGGGGCAGCTTGAGCCTCACTGCTGCAGGATTGATGACCTTCAGGATCTCGAATGGCCCAATGAACCTGGGTGCCAACTTCTTAGACTCTACCTGCAAGGGTAGGTGGTGGGTCGATAGCCACACCTTCTGGCCAACCTGGTAGATGGGGGCTTTGGAGCGACGCCGGTTGGCCGCTGTGGAGTAGCGGTTGGCCGAGCGGAGGAGCGCAACTCTGGCCTCGGCCCAGGTACGGCGGCAGCGGCGGACGAAAGCCTGGACAGAGGGGCAGGAAACCTCCTTCTCCAGGGCCGAAAACAGTGGAGGTTGAAAACCGTAGGCACACTGGAACGGGGACATTCCAGTGGCAGAGCTGGTCAGGGTGTTGTGGGCATACTCCACCCACAGGAGCTGCTGGGACCAGGACGATGGATGCTTGGAGACCAAGCACCGTAGAGCCGTCTCCATCTCCTGGTTCATGAGCTCAGTCTGGCCGTTAGATTGTGGGTGGAATCCAGATGACAGGCTGGCTGTGGCCCCGATAAGTGTGCAGAACTCCCTCCAGAACACTGACGTAAACTGAGGTCCCCGGTCAGAGACCACATCCGTGTGGAGACCATGGAGCCGGAAGACATGCAGCAGGACCAGCTCAGCAGTTTCTTTGGCCGAAGGAAGCTTGGGCACAGGCACAAAGTGGGCCATCTTGCTGAACCGATCTACCACTGTCAGGATGGTGGTATGTTTGTTGGACAGTGGTAGACCGGTAACAAAGTCCAAGGAGATGTGGGACCAGGGCCGATGGGGCACAGACAGAGGTTGCAGGAAGCCAGCGGGAGCCTGGTGAGATGGCTTGTGCTGGTTGCAGACAGGACAGGCGTTGACAAACTCCCGGGTGTCCTTCTCCAGAGTAGCCCACCAGAACCTCTGCTGCAAAGCATCCCTCGTACGCTGGCTCCCGGGGTGACAAGTGAGTTTGGAGCTATGGGCCCACTGGAGGACATCGGACCTCAGAGTCTGAGGGACGAACAGGCGGTCAGGAGGGCAGGAGCTAGGACCGGGCTGGTCCTCCAGGGCGGCCTTGACTCTCTCTTCTACCTCCCAGGTGACTGAAGCAACCAAGATGGGGGCAGAAATGATATTTTCATTGCAAGGGGTGGAATTCCCCCTTATTAACAAACTGGCGGGACAGGGCATCAGGCTTGACGTTGCGGGTACCGGGCCGGTAACAGAGGGAAAAGTTGAATCGGGTAAAAAAACAGGGACCATCTGGCTTACCGAGAGTTCAATCTCTTGGCAGACTGAATGTACTCGAGGTTCTTGTGATCGGTCCATACCAAAAAGGGCAGACTGGTCCCCTCAAGTCAGTGACGCCACTCCTCAAGGGCCAGCTTAACAGCTAGCAGCTCTCGGTTACCAATGTCATAGTTCCGTTCAGCAGGTGAGAGCCGCCTAGAAAAGAAGGCACAGGGGTGGAGTTTCTGGTCGCTGGGATAGGATGGCCCCCACCCCAACATCGGAGGCATCCACCTCCATAATGAACTGCCTCTCTGGGTCAGGAACTTGGAGGATAGGGGCAGAGGTAAACCGGGCCTTAAGGTTCTGGAAGGCCTCCTCAGCCGAGGGAGACCACTGGAACAGCACTTTGGATGAGGTAAGGGCCGTGAGTGTGGCAGCCACGGTGCTATAGCCTCGGATGAACCTCCGGTAGAAGTTAGCAAACCCCAGGAATCGTTGTAGATGTTTACGTGAGTCAGGGACGGGCCAGGACGTAACTGCTGACACCTTGGCTGGATCCATCTGCACGATCCCCTGTCCCACGATGTACCCCAGGAAGGAGACAGATGAGGCGTGGAACTCACACTTCTCTGCCTTAACGAACAGAGAATTCTTTAGGAGGCGTTGAAGGACTGCTTGGACATGGTGAATGTGCTCCTCTCGGGACCTGGAGAAAATCAGAATGTCGTCAAGGTAGACGAACACCTTTTTGTTTAACATGTCTCTCAGCACATCATTTACCAGGGCCTGGAAGACAGCTGGGGCATTGGTGAGACCGAAGGGCATGACCAGATATTCATAATGTCCAGTGGGGGTGTTGAAAGCCGTCTTCCACTCGTCACCCTCTCGGATCCGGACCAAATGATAGGCATGGTATTCAGTAGGCACCCCTGACAGGTCCGAAGCAGAGCTGGAACAGACTGACTGCTGGGGTGCAGCAGCTTGTTTCAGGCAAATCAGGTGACAGGATGAGCTCCACCCCAGGATGGCTCCTGTGGACCAGTCTATGTGGGGGTTATGGCGGCGGAGCCAGGGGTACCCCAGGATTAATGGATGCTGGGGTGACCGCAGGATAAGAAACCGGATAGTCTCATGGTGGTTACCAGACAGGAGCATACGGACTGGCATGGTCTGGTGAGTCACTGTCCCCAGTAGGTGGCCATCCAGGGCGCTGGCAGGAACAGGGCATAGCAGAGGTACCCGGTTGATACCCAGCTGAAGGGCTAGGTCCTCATCAATGATGCTGTCATCAGCGCCAGAGTCAATGAGCGTAGTGAGGGTCTGGGATCCGTTTGCGAGCAGAAGCTGAACGTGGCAAAGGGGTCTTTGTTTGGGAGAGAGTCTTGTGGTTCGGCTCACCAGTACCTCCCCTACTACTGGCGAGCTGTGCCCTTTTGCTGGGCACCGGGATATAAAGTGACCAGCCTGGCCACAGTACAGGCAAAGATTTCCCCGGCGGCGGCGCTCCACGCTCCACGAGGTCCTCCAGCTGCTGGAGGACCTCGAGAGAGGGTGGAAAGGTGGCGATCTGTCTCCCCCTTGCGTCGCTCCTGTCGCCTTGCCTGGATGCGTCTGTCCACTCAGGAAATCAGTTCCACTAGGCCTTCCAGGTTAGCAGGTAAATCAAAAGAAATCAGTTCATCTTTAATATACTCGGCTAGTCCAGCCAAAAAAGCGTCACACTGTGCTGCCGAGTTCCAGTCGCTAAGGCGTGCTCTCGTGCGAAGCTCGATGGCATAGTCAGCAACTGTCCGGTCTCCCTGACACAGTTCCATAAGTCCCCCGGTAGGATCAGGACCATTGGAGACCGCCCCGAACACCTTGCATAGCTCCGCAGAAAAAGCCAGGAATGAAGAGCAGGCTGGCGTGCGCCTCTCCCATTCAGCGGTACCCCAGAGTTGTGCTCTGCCTGTCAGGTGGTTAATGGTGAAGGCTACTTTAGCTTCCTCCGAGGCAAACGTGTAGGGCTGCAGGGAAAACAAGATGGAGCAGTTGGTGACAAATGGGTTGCAGCCCTCAGGTTCTCCAGCATAGCGCTCTGGGGTTCCCACACGGGGCTCGTGTGCTGGAGCAGGCGTCGGAAGGACAGGAGGCGAAGCTAAGTCTACATTCTGGGTCAGGGCTGCTGTTAGTTGTTGGACCTGAGCGGCTAACGCAGCCATAGCCTGCTCCTGGGCTGCTGCTGACTGACGTGTCTCAGCGGCGATGTTGGTCATCAGTGCCTCATGCTGCTGGAGAGCCCCCTCGATTCTCTCAAAACGGCTCACTGGTGCAGGGGTGTGTGCTGGGTCCATGACTGGCCAGATTGTACTGTAAAGGGTTGTATATGGACCCAAATGCAACACACAGGATTCCAGGGATCTTTGACCTTTTATTACAAACTTCGATAACAGCAGACAGAGTTTAAACTGGGTCAGGATCAGAAGGCTAGTGGGTTTACCGGGAGTCAGGCAAGGCGGGTAAAACAGGGGCAGGCAGGGTTTCCAGATACAGCAGGCAGAGTAAAACAGGATCAGGATCAGAAGGCTGGTGGGTTTACCGGGAGTCAAGCAAGACGGGTAGAACAGGGGCAGGCAGGGTCGGTAACAGGAGATCAGTCTGTGAGAGCGTGCTGGAGAGTCTGGCATGGAAAACCGAAGAACAATCTGGCAAATGTGTCTGGGAGGCAGGAGTCTATATAGGGGCTTGATTACTGATCAGAGGCAGGTGAGTGAACAGGTGAAGGGAGTTTAGACTGATGAGGAGGGAGTGACTGACAAGTAGAGTGAGGAGGATGTGGAGCTGAACTGTGACAGCGTTTGAACAAACCCATGTTTTGTCAACTCATGCATGGGTATTCAATTTCATAGAGAAGCATAGATTACAGCTGTTGGCTTCCAGGATACAATTAGGCATTGACAGTTGTTAGTTATTGGGCTTTTAATAGTCTTCAAGTCAACACTTTTGACAGATGCATTAATCTCAAAGAGTTTTTGTGAAACAACAAGCTGTCGACAGACCGGCCTTTTTTTCTTACGGGGGAAATAGACCATTAAGCACGTACAGGTCAGATGTAATTGCCGATGTAATTGCCGATGCACTGTATGGCTGACAGATGTTCATCTCACAAACATCTTCTTCGGTTTCTTCACTGAGAGGCCGTCTTCTCGTGTGTATGTCGATCCGAACATGGCAAGTTTCCTCGGAGCGTGTCTCTTCAGCTTTATACGGTTCTGCACTCTGAGAATATTAATAGAATTCCAGCACAGATACAGATCTGACGCGCTCTGCCAGTAGTGTATCAAATTGGCGATCAATACGCTCAAGTTGCACATCACTCCGAGCCTTGCCATATCACAAGTAAAAGGAAATAGGATCTGAAAGCATGTTACTTTGTGAGGCTTTCAAACCCTCAATTGATTGTGGGAAACCTCCCTTACGGGGCCTGGAGCGTGGATGTTTAGCTCCAGGAATCTGCGGTGTTCTGATGAAGGCCTTAACTGGGCTGCAGTTGTAATATACAGGTCAGCTCATTCACGAGTGCAGATACGCCCTCCACTGCTGAACTCATGATCGCTCAGTTCAGGGATTTTATCTCGTAAAACTTAAAAAACCCCGAAACAATTAAATAATACATTTTAAAAAATGTACGTTTTTTCCACTTCTGATGCTTTGCAGAGGTGTGATGAGCCAGGTCGGCATGTTCAGCACCATCGTCCTTTAATAATGCAACACACGGCTCTCCCTCCAATGAAATTTATTTTTATTACATCAAGCACACGGGCAATTACATTTCCAGCACTGACAGATCACCTCATATGAATAATACAAAGAGAAAACACTTCTGTTCTGGTTTAATTTAGCTTGCTTCATCTTGCCTTCCCTGTAGAACCACTTTGTTTTTTGTCAACAATAGCAAAGATGTTCAATGCAAATTAAGCAAACGGCTGCAGGTGAAGACACGATACATCTCTTATTAAAAAGAAAAGACATTTCTTTGTTTAATGTCAACCTGCTGAATGTTTTCTACTGAACTACAACAAAGCTTTCAGCCGTGCCGACGATCCTGCTTCGTACCTTCAGAATAATTTGATTTCAAGATGAGCAGCTTTTTTTGAGGATTTCTTTTTTTGGGGTGCGCTGTCTATAAAGATCACCGCTGTCCACATTTTGATTTTGATTCACTTCGACCTTGTTGGCCCGATAGGATCGTCTCTCGATCCAAATGTGTCCCGGGGGCTCTTCCATGCCCGGGTCACTGCAGAATGTGTTGAATTGCTGAAAGCTGAATTATAACCCAGAACGCAACACTTCATAGGCTGCGATCACAGGGGGAGTGCTTCTCTCTCAAATGCAGAGCCAAACTGCGTGAGTAACACGGAGAAGAGCTCAGAGAGTGCAAGGAGCATTACATCAGATAATATTGAGGGAACTCTGGGGAAAATCCTTCGACAGCTGTGTTCATATTGATGTAATGCTCAATAAAATTTCAGGCATGTTAAACCTGGAGAACACACACTTCCAAAAATGTCCAAAACATGACAAGCTTCATTTTGAGTAGATGCGTGCCTTTTTATTTTGCATCAAAAATGACGACACAATGCAGATACGAAGCCAGTTAAGTGTCAGCTCTTTGCTAGGAGGAAGGTAAAGGATTCTGTGTTAGGTCAGAGAAGAATTCAATCAAATCTCCTCTCAAGCCATTTGTAGAGCAGTAGTTTCATCCTAAACTCTTGTTTGGAGTGCTGCTCGCCATATGGGGGGAAAAAAAGACACTTTGCAAGCACGCTGTCAGCGTGGACAGCTGTACTGATTAAAAGTGAAGGATATCTGTTCCATCAGAGGTGTGTGATGTGGACGACTGGGCAACCTGACTGAAACATGTCAGGTGTAGATAGGCGGTTGGGTAGTATTTTAAATGTCTGTCCGTCCCTTCTATCTGGGGCCGGGATATGGGGACAGCAGGTTTTAAAGGGTGTACCAGAGGTCCCTCTCCCCAACAAGGTTTTCTTCCTGGTGGACCCCGAGATATTCCCAGGCTTCAGGGTGTTCAGGGTCTCACCCAGGGCTTCTTACCAGGGCTCTACTCCGAGCGCTGGCATAGCAACCAATAAACCAGACCTTTGGAGGGTTTATGGGCATTATTGGCACAGCTTTGACCAGATCAGACGGCTGGTTTAAAACTCCTGTTATGCCAGTAGCACTCAACCTCGTAAACATGAACTTATTGACTGTATATGAAGACGTGACCATCCATTTGAAATCCTGCTTTACACTTTCATAGGGATGACATTGGTCTAAGTTTATACTTGTGAATGTTTCGTTCTCATGTTCCTGTATCCACTACAGCTCAGTGCTGTCTGCTAAAGAGTGTGTGTTGATGTGAAATAGGAAATCCTGTTGCAGTCAGGATGACTGGATGACCTCAACAGGATAGGAGGTGATGCGGAGAATTGAACAAACAGATGGAATCACACGCCACAGCTGGTTGGTTAGTCTTGGCTGGTGGGATGTGTATTGGGGGGAAGGGGGGGTGGGGTGTTGGCTCGGTAGATGCAGCATTTAAATCACCACAGCGACTGCGATGGTGGTGTTGTTTTCACCTTGTGAGTCTGTGTGTGAGTGATCATGGCAAAACGTGGTCCAGAAACACCTGCCGCGGGGCTCTCCTGAGTTCTTTGCCAGATGTTTGTATAACTGTCTGTCTCTCTGTGGACAGATTTGGTGACCAGGATGGCATCACAACCGTTCAAGACAGGTGTAGTTGAGAATTAAGGGCCAAGTTCAGAGATGGTTCAAACATACTACAAATGTAGGGGAGATCAATATGACAGTGGAGTTTGAAAATGGCTTTGGTTAAGAAAGGGCGCAAGCAGTAGAAGGGGGTAGTGACAACAGTGACACAGTGTATATGTCTCAGTCTTTTATTATGAAAGGTAAGAACGGAAGGAGTGGGTCTCACTGCGCTTTCTTTGTCAGGGTTGAGAGGAGCAATAAAGTTTGAGGTCTTGGTTCAAAATACGGAGTCTCCGAATCTGAAAGCGACGGGACAAACTCTTGTCATCGGTAGTGTTCTGGTTTTTGTTATTTTATCTTATCTGTGGTCAATGGCGATGGGTTCAGAGATTGCTCCGTTCTACACAACGTGATTGATTGACTGCTTTATTCGTGGTGCAAAAGCTCAGAAAAGCATTCTCATTCCTAAAAATGATTGACGTTGCTTTTATATATTCAATATACAGTATATTTGTGGCAGAGATATGTTCTTCTGCTTTCCCATCATGTTAACTCCTGACCTCCATGTTGGAAACCACTGGTGTGCACATATGCAGGCTAATATGAGGGAGTTTGATGGAGTGTCATGGTCTGTTAAAACACAGCAGGTATGTCAAAACCTAAAAAACATTTATTTTATGGAAACCAAAACACAGGTCTAGACCGCCGACCACAAACATGAATTGCAGCACCGTTCTCGTCGTCCCCTTTATCGTTTTACCGCTAGAAACACTGACCGCATATTCTGACAGTCCCGGAATAAAAGAGGAAGCTGTTCAAACCGTAATCAAATTCTGCTCTGACACAAACCACAACCTGCCAGCTGAAAACAGCACAGCAGCCGAGTGTAGGATGTCATGTGGATCCACCCAGCCTGCCCTCTCTCTCCCATCATTATGAAGCGCTGTCTGTAGAAGATTTCACCCTGAAAGGTGTTTACGCTTGTTGGGAACGTAGAGGAGCGTGTTTTGGTTATCAGCATCTAAGAAACTAAATTCTTGACATCAATAGAATTATTAATGTCAGTAACAATTATTAATGATTATTAATAATAACGGGGCACCACCCTGCGAACAGGGACCAATAACCAAACGATAAAACTAAGTCTCATAATTAGCGTTCACTCATAATGTCAATAGTCTGAGTACTATTACACATTCAGAGTGAAAGTGAAGGTTTAAGTTCGAGCACAGGCAACTACATCCAGCTATTATTACACACATATGCACGAGTAATCACAGACAACTGCTCTTTAAAATATAACAGAGTTCATTAAATAAAATAATAAATGATCAAATCAAGTAATATCAAAATCAACAAACACTATCATACCTAATACCTAAAGTCAAATAATAAAGTGGGGTAGGGATATGTATATAGACATATATACGTGTGTGTGTGTGTGTGTGTGTGTGTGTGTGTGTGTGTGTAAACGAAGGGGGGGGGGGGGCTACTCAAACAGTGATGGTACGTAACCTAAAAAGGGGCGTGTGAGCCTACAAGCAAAGATGGCGGAGTCTAGGGACCCGCGACAAGATAGCTGAGAGGTGGCTAGGTGTAACCACGTGGGACGGCGCACAATGTGGGTTGGACAATAGATTACGCGACCACGTGTCTGAGAGGTTCACCCAAAATCAGAGAGAGAGAGAGAGAGAGAGAGAGAGAGAGAGAGAGAGAGAGAGAGAGAGAGAGAGAGAGAGAGAGAGAGAGAGAGAGAGAG
>NW_022280087.1:840001-845497 GCF_004355925.1 Anarrhichthys ocellatus | reverse complement strand
GAGAGAGAGAGAGAGAGAGAGAGAGAGAGAGAGAGAGAGAGAGAGAGCTCTGAGCGCGGTGCTCGCCGCTGCAATGAGAATGTGAGGAACAGCTGATCACTCGTAAACTCTGTGTTCGGATTCTGAACCGACCGGTCACGCTTGTACAGTGATAGTTGCGGTTCTCAATCTCACTCACAGAGCCGATTTAAAGAAGAGAGAATAAAACCAAACAAAATAAAATAATCCCCAAACAAAACAGATCTTTATCACTGCGGTGAGATGCGAGTATTGCCCTCTTATCACCCCGAAACTCGGTCAGCGAGACGAGGCTCCGCCACCGTGGTTTTGGTCTTTGAAGTGATAAAATCACAACCTCCACATCCACTAGCAGCGACGGATCTAATGCGAACGGTTACAGCAGGAAATACACAATATAACGGGACTTCGTGGTCCGCGATGCTGGCGCAATAACCCGTTATAACACGACAGTAACTTAACATAATAAGATGCAGGAATAACAACGACATAACGAATAGGCTAAATTAAGCTAATGCTAAGCTAAGCTAGGCCCAGATACCAGTAACTCTTACTTGTAGAAGCTGCGTTCAGTAGGGTACGTTTCCCGTGGTGGGGATCACTCGGTCCTCGAGTAGCCGCTGGCTCTCGGTGGCGCGGCCTCGGGGCTGGCTGGCGCAGACTCGGCCTCCTCGCTGCAGAGAGGGGCTTTTTAACTTCGGCTGAGGGACGAGGTTTGGGTCATCCTTCCCGGAAATCTTCGGCGAGGAAAGACTGTTACCTTCTGCTGGCGGTGTGTACACAAAAAGGGTGGGAGAACGGGGCATAGGAGTTATCCGTTCTCGCACTACAGGATCCAAAACTCTAAATAAAACAGTCTGTTCGACCAGCAAATGTTGCATGTGACCTGATAGGATTTGATGAGGCCGCGGTTCCTCGTGGATCTTCTTGTCCCCTGGACGAGTCCGGAGTGAAGAGGCCTTGTGGACCTCCTGACACCAGCGCGTGTCCGGAGTGAAGAGAGCCTTGTGGATCTCCTTACACCAGCGGTGTCTGGATGGAAGAGGAAGAATTCTAGCTGTGCTCAGGCTTATAAACCAGGTGGCACAACCAGTGGGGGGCCCTTTCTTGGCCAATGAGGGACCAGCATCAGGTTTCTGCTGGATCTGGGGGGTGTGGTCATCCGGCATGAGGTTTCTTGCAGACCCCAGGTCAGGCGTTTTGGTGAAAGGAAGGAACATGGCTGCTCCTTTGTTTGAAAAGCACGTGTGAAGGTCTCAGCCAGCCAGGAGAGCAGGGTCAGATCCCAACACGCTCTTATGTTCCATAAAACTTTAATGACTAAGTACACTGGTTTTTGCCTTATTGACTCTCCTCACTTCCTAGAATTGCTTTTGATTGTGTGTCAGAACCGAGTGATACAGCCAGCTTAATAACAGAGTCCTTTCAGGAGTGAATCAGAAGGAGTTGCCTCTATCTCTGTATGTCTTTCAGTCCTGTCCCGCGGTACCTTCTGGTCTATTGAGGCTGCTGTCAGCGGGCAAATTGGCATCTTTCCCTGCTCTGTGATGGACTCCTCACCCTGTGCTTGGTTGTTGATTGCCGGTGCAAACAGCCGGCTGCAAGAAGTAGAGTGTTTGCCGATGTTTACCGTTTCTGTTCAAGATGAGAAAAAAAAATCCCTGCGATTCGATTTTTATGATCTGGTTCTCATTATGTGCATTGTCTTTTTTTTTTTTAACCAGTGGAGAAGAAAACAAAATTCATCCAGAAGTGTAACAATGTTTTTTTTTTTTTTTTCCCTCCCAGACAGTGCAAGTGCTTCTGGGTCCTGTAAGACTTGAACCATTTTACAGGAAGGGGGGCGGATGTCACAAGTGGAGTCGAGTGCATATGGTGTGTCTTTAAACCTCTAAATATGCCCCAAGCCTTTTTAAATCCTCCTCAGTCCTTGACTGTGAGCGAGGGCATTGGCTTGGTTCGTGTTCGCTGTGGCTGCGTTTGACCTCGTAGTTCAATTTGGAAGTTATCCAATTTCTGCAAACCCCTGTGTTTCATTTGTGTGTGTGTTGGGTTGTCAGCTGCTTAGCACGTTGAGAGATAATACAGTTTGACACTGATGTCATGCGCTGCTCCCGCAAGCCATCACATAATGTTGTTTAAAAAAGTTACAGCCAATGTCCAACAATGTATCGTAGTTGACTCGACCGTCACCTCATTGCCCGTAACCCACTGCAATCATGACTCCCACACACAAACGCACTTCCTGGGCTAAACCAATACTAAAGAAATATACTGAAAAGAAACAAACAAACTCCAAAACAATTCTCATGACCTACTATACTGATTTGCTCCATTTTTCAGCTATTCATCATTTTCTTTTGGAGGCACTTGAAAAGAGGCGGATCCACCGTTTTCTGGAAACACTTCTTTTCAATTACCTCTTTTGAGCAAAGTCGAAAGAAGACGATTGATATGGAAACGGACACGCACATCATCGTCATCTTCTCATTTGTCTTGGAGCGGTAGAGTGACGTGTTGGGGGGGGAGTTGAGGGGAAAGGGAGATGAAAGATGGAGAGAGATGAGAGACAGAAGCGGCAGGGGACGACAAGGTTGACGAACAGACGAGAGGCGGAGGGACAGGAGGGGAGGGTGGGGGGGGTGATAGAAGAGGAGGATTTGAAGCGGGGATAGGATGATGATGTCGGGGTAGACGGAGGATGAGAGGTAGCAGATGTGGGGAGGGTAGCGATGGGACGACATGAAAGCACGGGAGACAACGGAGACGAGGCGGTGTTCAAGAACAGATGAGAAGGCGTCACGGGGATCAGATGTTGTGAGAGGGTGAAACAGTCGGAGAACGGGAGAAGGGGATACATTGATGTTGAGGAATCAGAGAATGACAGAGGATGATCAAATCTAATGGAAGCTGTAATTATTAGCATGTTTGGCTACAAGCTAAACAGTCAGCCAGTGTTGTTAACAGGCAGCATGCTGAAGTGTCTTAAACTTCCATTCTATCTAATGGCCATGACGGGGCAACTCCTCTGGCTGTAAAAAGACGTGAGATTGTATAGAAGTCTATGAGAAAATGACTCTACTTCTCTCTTGATTTATTACCTCAGTAAACATTGTAAACATGAGTTCATGGTCTCAATCTCTAGTTTCAAGTCTTCTTCAATACAGCATGATGTTGATTTAGTAAATTATGCTCCATTTAGAGTCAAACAGACCATAAAGCAGAGTATGCTTTAGGGCGGGGCTTACTGTGATTGACAGGTCGCTACCACGGTGTTGTCCAGTCTGGGAGTTGTCCGTGCTTTCGTCTCTAAACTTTAATCCTTTCAGAGTGTTTTCACTTCATGAAACTTAATGTTACATTGGTCACCTAAAAATGTCTTATTCTGCATTGGGTTGTATTTAGTTCTACTCTCTCGTGTCACTTCTGGTTGCAAAAAACAAACCAATGTGGTGACGGCCAAATTGACAAACTCCATGCTTCAAAACAGCAGTCCACAAACCAATGAAGGTCCAAGTCACTGTGACCTCACAAAACTCGTTTTTGGCCATAGCTCAAGAATTGATAATGGGTGGGGCTACCTTGTGATTGACAGGTCTCCTAAAAGTGTCAGTGTTCAGTCGTACTTAGCTCCACCCTCTTTTGTCACGTTGTCAACGAGATGGCGACGGACAAAACGCCGAACTCAAGGCTTCAAAACGACAGTCCACAAACCAGTGGATGACGTCACAGCGACTATCCACTTCCCATATACAGTCCATGTTTGTCAACCAACTCAAACAGCTAACATAAACTTGATTAACTAGCTCGCTTCAGCTAACTATGACCTCTTTAACTTCCTATAAAAAACTAGTACGGAAACGGTATTATGTTGAAGTACATGGGATTCATTGTACTACTTTTGTTTTTTACCGCGGTACAGAGAATAGTGGAATTTCACAACTATCGTTATTGACTACTACATCTCTGGTATGGTGACATCCCTGTAAATAGGAGACAGGGAGAAAAGAAGAGGTATGTAAGTACCAAAAACTGTAAAACAAAAGTAAGAACAAACTGGAGTGAACATAAGGAACAAAAAGATAGGTACAATGAGGTAATCATATGTACTTTATATAAAATGTACAGTACATGAGAAACCTGTCCAGCCAGCAGGTGTTGAGACGTTATGGAGTGTGTTCTGTATTGGAGTGCACCTTGCAGCTGTGGACTATTTGTTCTAGCGCTTAAGTCTGGCAGCAGGTCCTCGTGCACAGTGTTTGACTAGAGTCGGTTTGCTCAGACTCGCTTATCTCTCAGCTGCTGCTCTCCGAGCGCAAACATGCCTCGCCGTTCTCTTGGCTCTCAGCAGCGTGCCGCTCAACCCGAGTGTGTAAATGGATGTTTTACATAATTATACTTTCCGTTTCGGGGCGGGAGGAGGGTAAAAAACAATGAAAGCGGGGGAGATATATCTCTGCAAATGAAATCCACACACTGCGCTCCCTGTACAGTAAATGTCACATCAGGTTGGCCCGGAGGGTGAAAGCCCACATATGTTGCCATGTGACTCGTGCTCTCTCACACATACACACGCACACACACACGTACACACACATAGCACACACTAATGGCGTCGCTGTGCTACGCGAGTGTCTGTGTGCGCGCCAACTGGGAAGAGATGGCGCCAGATGTGGCCACAAATGAACAGCTGTTACTCAGCGCTTCAGCTGCCTGTCTTGTTGTCACGACCCCCCCCCCAGCCCGCCACCCCACCCCGGCGTTGCATTTGTGATTCAGGTTTAAGTCCCACCTCTTAATGTGTCCGCTAGTTTCCTCAGAGAGCCGGTATGATTAGTGAGAGCTGGAATAATCGATGCTGGTCGCGTTGAGTGTTTGGTGTGTGGGAGTGTGAGTAAAGTTGTTGGCGATGTCATTAAGTGCATGTTCTGACAGTGAAAGTGTGAAATTGGAAGCACTATCGACGGATGGGGATGGTGGGGGGCGGTCGAGGCGGCAGCATCGTGATGGAGGAAATGAAATAAAGGGCCTTCTGTCAGACTGACACACCGATTGGCTGATGAACTGGCACAGATGGATGGACACCCACACTGAGAAATAGGTCTTCATGTACACAAAGAGGGAAACAAACAGGAAGGCAGCACAAAGGCAAAGAGGCCAGGATGAACAGGGTGAGTGTGCGATTGTTTCTGGTTCGCTTTAATCCCTCCGAAGGACACGCGGTCGCCCAGCAGATCAGCGCAATGATGTTGTGATTGAACAGGGTCCCATCTCCCAACATTCATTACAAAACGCGCACAGACACACACACACACACAGAAAGGAGTGTTCACACAGTGCACACTGATGGCATGCTGGGAAATACGAACGTTTGTGCTCACCAGCTCCCTTACCTCTGACTGTGATGCACCTGAGGGGCATGAAATGCTCGCAAGCGCACACACACACACACACACACACACACACACACACACACAC
>NW_022280087.1:832566-835001 GCF_004355925.1 Anarrhichthys ocellatus | reverse complement strand
TCCTCTCTTCTCCTCTCCTCTCCTCTCCCCTCCTCTCCTCTCCTCTCCTCTCCTCTCCTCTCTGCTCGGTGTTCAGCAGCCGGCAGTTCAGTCTAAATTTCTGTCTCGTGACTGTTGGTCTCAGATGAATCAATCACGGCACATTTGAATTGAGACATCTAGAATAAAATGTTTTTGATTAAATATCACAATTTTAAGCTTCGTTTTGGTTGCTTTTTCTGACGGAAGCCTTCGTCGCACATGATGTGTTCAAGGACCATAGGGAAGAGTCTGACGATAATGACGAGTTTGACAGCTTCTGGCTATGATGAGCGGTGTAGTTCTGGCGATCGTCTGAATGATACATGCTTTTCAATCCCGCCGGAGGGTTTTGCAGTTCAGAGAGTTGACGCTCATCTGGTCAGAGGGGGCATCCAATCACGTTTGGAATCACTGTGAAGGAGGCTCGTTGAGAAGCATAATCCAGATGTAGAAGTGTCAGTGAGATGAGGAGGACGAGGCTAAATTCGACCCTCACCTCTCTTGTCCTTCCCGCTCTCGTCCCTCTCATGCTTGTATCCTTGGACTGAAGGAGAATACAGATGATGAGGGGTAATGTGAAGTCCCTCGCTCACTCACTCAATCATTTAGGCGTATCGTGAATATTTTACATCCCTAACAGCCTCTCGGTGCGCCCGGCGCTCCTTTTAATCTCTTGTCTCCCCGCGTCATCATCCCCTCACATCCTGAATAGCTCCGCCGTGACCACACCCCGCCGCATCCGTCTCTCCGTCTCTCTCATTCAGCGCCGTCACATTATTCTTCCAGACAAGGTCCTTAGTTAAAGGTCTGCGCCGTAATTGTGCCGAGTCGCCCGCCTGCTGAAACACTGTTGCCCCACTGGCAGCTGCGTGATTTATTCGGTTGAGGACATTTTATCCGCTCTCAAAATGATGGAGGGAGCCCGTGGGGCCTCACGGGATCGAATGCTTGTGACAGAGAAACCTCTGATTTAGTGTTAATGTACGTTTGTGGCTGTAATTGTTTTTGTTCACAGCAGTAATGCCCTCACATATTGGTACTAAAAAATGATTTTAAGTGTATAGAGGTGGAAACAAACCAATGCTTCGTCAGTGGCCCTACTCTTCAAAGTGACTCTCTAGGTTCCCCTCTAGTGTCAGTTTGTTTTTTCTAAATAAACTTCCACCGTAGTTTTACTTTATTTATGTAACAAAAGTACTTGGTTAGTTTTCTAAATGGGCGTTAGTAAAGTATGGAAGTTAGGTAACAAAAGTACGGTTACTTGGTTGATTGGTTTCACACCGGACACACCAGCGTTTTTTGGATGAAAGTATTTGTTTCACCCATCAAACCTCTGCTTCAACCGGCTACACAGACTTACTCCCTCTTTATTCTATGTCAGTTGCTCTGATGGTTTAATAATAATGAACCTCTGCTTTGTGTGTGTTTGGCGCTCCCATTAAAGCTCCCTGCTGTCCAGCTGGTGACACCGTGTATTTCAGAGGCCACGCATGACACTTTGCTCTCTCCCCAAACCAACAGGAAGACATATTATTCACAAAGACTGCAGTGTGAAGAGAACCCACATCTTCAAAACGTTGGAGCGGCCAAAAACATTCAGTGGCGGCATAGTGTAATCCTCCAACTGTGGTGTAGACTGGAGCTTCATGAGAACAGTGCTAGTTCACCATAGAAGTGATGTCGGGGTTCTAGCTGACGCTCTGAACCAAAGCCGCCTGTATTGTTGTGAGCCTTTTTGTTTTAGCCTTTAGTGATATAAATGCAGAGCAGAGAAGGTTTTTAAGGTCAGTTGATGTTATTTACTCCTCCTCCTCCTCACTGTGTCATGAGGAAGCACAGTGCAGTGCTTCCGTGGTGGTCAGGTGGCAAGCTCACGCCGCCGATATGAAACGCCTCTGGCGTATTGATGTCTCTGTCGCGCATATATGAATGCAAAATCAAAAGGTTTGCGGTCTGCGTGTGGTCTGCATCGCATACACTCACTGTGTGTGTGTGTGTGTGTGTGTGTGTGTGTGTGTGTGTGTGTGTTTGAAGTGCATGCATGTCATGGTTTCGCTATCTGAGCACAAACTTGGGCCTCGGCTACAGCTGACCTTTAATGGCATTTGAACAAACTCGGGACACGCACGCACGGCCAGACGCTGACACATGGCTGACCTGTGGTCTGCATAAAACATGCACACGCTCACATTCATTCATCCACATGCAGCTCTACCAAGTCCTCCAGAAATCTGGCCCTAATGGACGGTCAACTCCCCGCGTGACCCCGTTGTGGTTGTGAACCTCTGGCCTCTTCCCTCGGCTGTTTACACACATCACATTATGTTCTGTATTAATATCTGCTGGCTAAACAGGATGTCTGAGTTAGTGTGTGTGTGTGTGTGTGTGTGTGTGTGTGTGTGTGTGTGTGTGTG
>NW_022280087.1:831228-832556 GCF_004355925.1 Anarrhichthys ocellatus | reverse complement strand
TGTGTGTGTGTGTGTGTGTGTGTGTGTGTGTGTGTGTGTGTGTGTGTCAGTGGAGGGTTAAATGAACTAAATCGGGTGGAGGAGTTATGTGCTATCCTCTCTGGAGGCTAGCCTTGACACCCCACTGTGTGTGTGTGTGAGGATATGATAGTGTGTTTGCCTGAAGTGATTCACCTGCTGTCTGAGTCATCCTCCCATGTCCCAACATAAGCACACACATGCACACAAACACAGGGGTAGTGCACAAACAGGTACGCACACACACAACCACGGCCTTCTCACTACCAGCTCATCAAATGTGGAAGCTTGGTCGGTCCTGCGCTTCAAACTGTGACTCTGTAGCGTGAGTTCTGCATGTACGCTGGCTGACTTTAGTGGCAGCTGACGTAGTATAAAGAGCAACAAAGTCCTAACACAGGACTTTCACCCAGGGGGCCGCTGTTCAAGTCATGTAAAGCCAAAAGTCGACGTTGCGTACAGAAGTTAGATTATGTAACATACCCAACATACTTAACTTATACCACGGCGGAGCGTACTTAACTTACATACATAACTAAAGTTAGATAAGCTTTTTTATACTACTTATTTTAACCAAGTATAAAGGTAACACGTAACGTTACATCAACCACCAGTCAGCCCACTGGGTGAGAAGTGTAAAAATAGTTCATCATGAAACTGTGGCGGTGCAAAATACAGTAGACTGTGGCGGGCCGTCATAGTCTAATTAATTGATGGGGAACACTGCTATTTATACCGGTTAGGAAATACACACACACACACACACACACACATATCATATCGCATGATCAAATAGAGACTTGACATTGGACAACATCAGCATACATCAGCATACATCATTGCTTATCTGTATTTGACAAAAATACTGAAGAAAATATTAATTAATTCATGTTGTTTGTTATTATTATTGGTATTAATTTTATTATTGTAGTTTATCAGTTGTTTTCTTTCTCAGTACTTACTATTTTACAAAACAATTAAACCCATGATGGAGATGAGTTTGCCTTTTCAAAGGGATAAATGAAAAAATGGGGAAAAAATGGCATCATTGTAAATTTAATATGAGTTACTTTTTAAAGACCTCAGGAAACCAGTGCAACCACACCGCCTGCACTGTCTACACTAACACCCCTGTCCTGCACATTGCGTAATGACACTAAAATGCTACTGCATTAAAAAGTATCGGACAAAGTGTCCATATGTGTCGAGTTAGGAGTGAGAACGTGTTGACACAACACATGTACTGTTCACATCCCTCGGCCCTGTGTGTGTGTGTGTGTGTGTGTGTGTGTGTGTGTGTGTGTGTGTGT
>NW_022280087.1:814719-831218 GCF_004355925.1 Anarrhichthys ocellatus | reverse complement strand
GTGTGTGTGTGTGTGTGTGTGTGTGTGTGTGTGTGTGTGTGTGTGTGCGTGCGTGCATGTGTGTGTGTTTAAAGACCGAAAGCTTATGTAATCTGCAGTGCGGTCGTCTGTCTGTGCTTTTTCACTGCCTCGCTGACATAAAATCAGCAGCAGTGATGAAAAGCATCTGCCGCTGTGTTGGAGGTCATGTTCAGAGCCCTTTTGGAAAAGCCTCCTCCGTTACATTGTTGTGTCTCTGCACGTCTCACATCCACACAGTCCATTTCTGCTTTTCTGCTTCACTGCCATCTGACGAAAAATCCGATAAGTCTTTATTAACGGCATGCACACATTACATTGATGACTTCATAGAGCAGACGTATCAGTCTCCTCATCTCTTTTCATGCTGCTCTGTTCTACAAACTCCAGAGCAGATTTGGTCCATTTTTGTCTTACCGGGACATAAAAATGCCCCACAAGCACATTATTTTGTTGTTTGTGTCAACTGCTAAATTCAGTAGAAATGGATCAAGTAGCACTCACTTACATAAAGTTGAAACTTTTAGAGTTCTGCCTGCCATTTCAATCCAGATGCCCTCCACTAACGCGCTCTTGGAGGGATGCAGTGAGCAGAGTGGTTCCGTCTTGAAAGCTGACATTTCTATCGTGGTACGTGTCGGCTGAAATCACTCGTAGACTGATTCTGAAAAGTGTTGAAACTGCACGAGGCGATATTTTAATGGAAGAATCCAACCGTCTCGTCCGGCCACTTGGAAATGGTGCAGCAACAGAGAAGAGAGTCCCCCCCCCCAAATTAATGTCAAGCTTGGTTGCTTGTGGGAAAACATCCAAAACTTGCAGAAAAATTACGGAGAATATCAGGAAAAGTTGGAGCAGCAACTTTCAGTATTTTCTTACTTGTGCTTTTGTTTCAGGAGGTTCTGTATTAGCATACGGGAGCACAGTGTGTGCACTTCACTGACATCCAGTTGCAGGATTAAACAGATGTGTTCAATATTCTGTTTTGATGTTTTCATAATCTGCTACTGTTGACATCTCAGGCTTCGGTGTCGGCCGCTGCACACTGTCTGAAAAGCAGCGGCAAACAAACATGCTGATGTGAATTTGGGAGCATTTGGTTCCCGCAGCACTTGAACGCACCGCAGACACATGGATTGAGTATTGGGAAAGGGCTTTAAAAAACACCGGTGGGACCCTTGAAATAGTTTGGAGAATGGGCGGGAAAGAGTTGTTGTTGCCAAGGTAACAACCGAGGTGAACAAAATTCAGTGAAATCCTTTTTTTGTAACAAAGAATGTCTCTCTAATACTTTGGTCATAAATGAGATCCGTGTCTTTCAGTTTGAGGCAGCCAGTGTACAAAGCGGCTCACGGTGCAGCAGCCTGAAGTCGTGTTGTGTGAGGTGTAAATGCTCGCCAGACAACATTTACCGGCAAAATTTACAGTGGAGTCTGACCCTGGCGTTCATCCCCCGAGCAGACGATGTTGGAATCCATTCGAGCTTCCGTCCGGCCAACCGGCTGATGGATTTCCAGTGCTTCATCATCCGTGCTCCTGGCACTCTGGGAGGCTCTATCTATCCCTCCATCAATCCTTCACCTCTTTCTAATAATTACAAAGAAGAGGGCCCGGCCTCAAAGAGATAAAAGATGACACCGGCACAGAGAACGGCCGTGAAATAATACTACATCGGAACAGATAATGTCATTTCTTTTGGCTGACTGTGTTCCAGGCAGAGGGCGGAGCAGGTAATTGAAGTTGGGGAGCCGGGCCCTTTTAAACCCTCCCTGCAGTGTCTCAGATGCAGATCAGGCTCCGTGATAGTGTCTCAGCTGCCACGCTAGCTAATTACACTGCGAATCCCCGCGGACCCGTATCAGGCTATACTCATAATGACACAGCGCCACGTCACACGTCTACTTTAAACACTGGCAAACTGGCTGGAAATAAAAGGTGCTCAGGAAGATTAAATTGGCCTGTCCCCCGTGCTGCCAGTATCTGCTTCTTCCTCTCTGTCATTTCAGCTTTCTGTCCATCATTGCTTCCCTTCTTTTCTTTTATCTCCCTTCCTGTCAATGAGCCTCTTTGCATGTTATATGGACACTCAACCTTGATTGACGTACAGTCAGGCAAAGCAAAGAAGCGTGGATCCAATAATGTGTAACTATATGCAGAACGCTTTGAACTACCGTCATCTAAAGGCGAACGGGGACGCGTTTGATCGCAGTCTAAACATTTTGCAGCGACGCGAGCAGAAAAGACGACGTTTGTGCTCTGATCAAAACAGCCAGGTGACACGCTGATCAAAAATACGTTGTGTCAGGATAAGGGAAAGATGAAGGGGGGGGGGGGGGGGGGCATTCCAGGCGGTTATTTTAAAGGATGTCAATGTCACATTGCGTGCGCCAAAGTGTGTTTTGGCAATGGGGGAAGAGAAACCGTCAGGATGCACGTACAAGATGTGATGAGCTCCATCAGATCGTGACACAATCTGCTGGAATCCAACCGTTATGTTAATGCTTTATGTAAAGGCAGCCACAGTCCCCTGTCTTCATCTTGATGGATTATTTATGAATATCTATGAATCACGTTGACCTCCCCTCCCTCCTGAGTCTGACTGTCAGAGGGATTTTTTTTTCTTCTTTTCTTTGAAGAATCAGCTCATTTCTTAAAGTGTCTGGTTCAGCGTTGGTCCTTCAGTGAAGATGATAGAATCAGGATGATGGTTTTCATAAAAACAAATCTATTGCCAGTTCATGAAATCTGTTGTTTTTTGCTGTCTAAACATCTGGTGTGTGGAAGGTCTTTAGGGTTCAGAAAGATTTCGAACTGTTCTGTGTACAGGAAGTGATGCATGATTCTTTCTTGCAGCTGCTTGTTTGGAATGATGGAATGAATTAAAGGTCATGCATCGTAACCGCAGCTCTATGAACACAGCATGAGCGGCCATGGCTGAACAAGCCAAGAAAAGACAACACTGAACAGCATCCAAAAGTGTTGATTATTGATTTCAATCTCACTGTCTACGATAGATGTGCACGGTGACAATGGTATGGTATATAAACTGTTAATAAGGTTCGGGAAAGATTGTCGTTAGGTCCATTATTTGTATGTTATTTTGAGGTTTTTATGTCATTTTGTAGCTTTTCAGTGGTGTTCCTTGTGTATTCAAATCTTAGCCTGATGTAGGTTTCTGCATGATAAAGTTGCTACATTTATATGCATGTATCCTTATATAGTCAGTGGGTTACATACAGTAACATAGGTTGTGATCTACCTGTTCCCAGTTTGGAGAAGCAAACAGGAGCACCGGCACGGAAGCTAAGCAATGTACAGCTGTGGATGCCACGTTAGTTTGAATCCGAAAGTCACACAATAGCACAAACAAAGAATCACAAACTAACCTATCAAGGCAGCAGTAGACCAGCAGCTCGTGTGTTCTGTGAGCAACAATTACTTTGTTTTGGCAATGGAGCCTTGTGGCAAGGTGAAGCACCCACCTTTCCATCAGACAGCCCTTTACCACTGGGAACTGAAACTGTTATACGTATAGGTACGGAGTATATGTACTTCAAAAAAACGTGATCCAACTCTTAGTTATTCCCAAACTCAGCAAAGCTAACGTTGACTCGGCTAGTGCTAGCGTTCACATTATTCATAGCCTCATTGCTAAGCTAACTTTGGTAACCCTGATAAAGAACGCAGAGGGAGTCGACCTTTTAATGAAAGAAAATACTTGACTTTACATATGTGACAGGACACAATATCCTTGCCTGCTATTAAGTCAAAAACAAGATTGAATGTGATGTACAGACTGTTGAATAGCACACCACAAGCCGCTGTGGGTGGGCTTCCTACATAGTGTCAGCCAGAGTGGGTTAAAGCGAGGGATTAGGAGTGGAAAGTCCCTCCAACTGTACAGATTGTTTTATTGGTTCTTTTCCTTGTCGTCCTACATGTACATGGCAGCGCCCGAGGGTGGCTGTTCGTCCAGAATGTTCTCTCCCCCCTCTTCTTCTATGAAATGCCCCCCCCCCCACACGCCTTGTGTTGTATTTCTTCTTGTCCTGTTTTTCGGAGGTACCGTTGTGCACTATTACCTGCTGCTTTCACAGGTAACACGATTAACCTCCTGATTCAGGAAAAGGGAAAATAGCTTTTGTTGAGACCACGACATTAATCCTCTGCACGTAAGATTTATGTCTCTCCCTCTCTCCCTCTGTCCGACTTCCTCTCCCTCTTTATTTCTCGGTCCTGCTGTGGCACATGACAGCCTGGCTGTATTGGCAAGGCTGTAATAAAACACACGTATACAGGTACATATGCACATACATATACATTTATAATATCTAGACGACATAAGGATGTTTACTAGCTCTCACAAGCACGCACTTGGACATAATATTCAGACTACACGGTACACAAACAAGCCGTTCACAAAAGTAATGTCCTGCCAGAGGGGACTGTGGGAAAATGAGTTTTTGGATGGATTATTAATGTGTTGTGTAGCCTGGCCCTCTGCCCTGGTCTTCACTCGTCTTGTCCTCTGAAGTGCCGCACTGTCCGTGGTCACAATACACACACAGAGCTCTAAATAAAGAAACATAGGATTAGTGGAAACACAGGCTTTCACGCCTATCCCAAATGTTTCGAAATCCATGCGGGGATTTGGCGATCTGACTTACTGTGACCATCCCATAATTATGGGATGTGTTGTGTGCAGCTCAGCGGGGGAACCGTGGGGCTTTTGCAATTTGGTTGATACATATCACACTGTGGTGGTAGACTCTGAAGATGCTGGAGCTGTTTGTCGAGCCAAGAGTCAGCAACACTATTAGAGCTCATGCTAACAAATCTGTTAATGCCTCTTTACAACATGGCTGACTTTGTCCCAAAGCACATGTTACGGGAGTTATGTGGAAGGTGGGGAGTTTTTGTGTGATCATATGAAGTCATGGAGGACACATTCCAAATGCAATGTGGGGACAATCACTTTTGTCGGTGTCCAAGTGGTTCTGATATGTTAGACTTGCCGGTTGTCATACACTGTTGGTAGCTATACCTACAAAAAGTAATGCACTAATATTCGTACAAAACCCACATTATCAATCCGTAAGTAACCCTCGGAATCATGAGCCCGGACAGGTGACGCAGCATAAAAAGCGACAAAGACAGCGCTAGGAGGAGGTCGGCGTGAACGGATGGGTCTAAAAACACCGGACTTTCACCCAGGAGGCCGTTGTTCGTGTCTTGTGTGAAACCAGAAGTTAATGTTGACTCATTTGTCACGTTACTCTCGTACTTCCATATCGCCACTTCTGTATGCATTTTAACCCAATCTACGATCTTTTCCTAAACCTTACCAAATAATTTTGTTGCCTGAACACTGCAGGGGCCTGTGAAGGAGCACTGATTGCTTGTTACAAACAGTTCTACAAACTGGTTGTAAGAGGATGCGTTGCTTTATGTCGGGAGGATTCTTTAACGACTTTGTCTGCCAGTACCTCTAAGAATCGTGTCAGTCTTGTAACACAAATTGATGTTAATTCACAGAATTCCTGAAGTATATCAGTTTGCAGTGAATGTTTGCTGCGTGTGTGTGTGTGTTTGTGTTTTTGTATTCACCACCACAGGAGGCTCTGTGGTTGCTGAAGCGTAATTATGGTGGTGTGGCTGCTAGTTGTGGTGCTGACATGTGGAAACGAGAGAAAAGTAGGTTACACTCTCTTCCCATCTACCGTTCCTGTCTTGTTCTCCTTTTTCATCCCATCCCTTTTCTGCTTTGTAACACAACAGATCTCCATATAATCAATTCTGTCCCCCTCTTGCTTGCTGTCGTCCCTCTCATCTGCCTCCATGGTCTCCTCTCTTATTACACTTGTTGCAGGGAGGTGTGAAAGCTGTCTTTTGTCAGACAGCCGAGGAGGATCTTGAAAGCCACAGCTGAGCAGTCTGTTATTCTACTTTGTTGGGTGTATAATTTTAGCTTTCTCCTTCAGGGAATGAGTTTTTGGATAACGTGAGCTTCAAAGTTTTTGAAGACACTTCATGTTTAATTTAAGATTACTAGTTTTCGCTGCTACCCTTTCCACTCTTTGTCCAAACAGTAGATTTGCTTTCAGTGGAACTAGCAAATAGTGTTTTGTTTTTCAGGGCTGGTTCACACCTAAAGGTCCGGTTTATGAATCAAATCAATACGAGGATGATGCATTGTTTACATTTTCTTAATGGTCCGGTTTGCGTTCAAAAAGACAAAACTCAAACGGGCCAGAAATTGGAAACAAAAATCATGTGTTGGAACCCTTAGGTCTATGCACATTTCTTCATGTTGCATTTAGCGTTGTTTCATATATAATGAATCATGTGTTTTGACTGTAGCTGAAGTTATACCTTAAAAACAAGCCAATGTACCAGGATTCCCTGGATAGTGTGCTTCTGCTCCCGGGACAGACAATTCTTATTTACGGGGGAAGACATTTATTTCCTAGTGTGGATGAAACAAACTTGTGAAATTGTACTCATTTAGCAGATGGTTAGTTAGCTAATTAGCTTGCTAATTTCACCATGCTCCACTGGTTACAGAAAATGTAACCAGTGGACACGGAGCTGCCAACTGCTCTTCTTACCAGTGAATTAGTCTCTAGCGATGAGGAGTCAGGTGGAGGGACCGCGGAACTAGCTATGTCTGAGGAGGTGTGATTTAGTCTCAGCTGCTGAATAGCTTTGCTAATTGCAAGGGAGGAGCCTACACTCCTGGCAGACAATCAGTAGATTGTCTGCACTTCTGTAGGTTGGAAGCGTCAGGCGAACGAAGGCTAGGGCGAACAAAGGCAACAAGCCGACTTTTTCAAGCCCGACTTCGTCAAGCTAAGACTTCTCGAACGTGTAGTTACCTCATTTTTATTTTTCAAACCATGTGTTTGCATCCGATTCTGGTCCTCTCCTCTGCTCGGTGGTCACGTAGACATTGGGCCACTCCCAGGTGCCGTGACCCCGCTAACCTCATTTATCCTCTCTCAGCTCATGTTGAGCAAGTGGTAGCGGGGGGGCTCTGGAATTGCCAGTCGGCAGTGCCGAAAGCTGAGTTTATCTCGGGCTACGCTTCCTTGCTCTCTCTCAGCTTTCTTGCTCTAACTGAGACCTGGATCACACCAGAAAACACCACCACACCTGCAGCTCTGTCAGAAGTGTACTCTTTCTCTCACACTCCCAGAGCTGCGAGGCGGGGTGGTGGTACTGGCCTGCTAATTTCCCCAAAATGGAAATACACTCTTGTCTCGGTTCCTCACTTCTCCCCGTCCTCTTTCGAATTTCATGCGGTTACTGTCACTTATCCAGTCAAGCTCACCATTGCTGTTGTGTATCGTCCACCAGGCCCTCTTGGTGAGTTCTTGGAAGATCTCGAAACATTTGTCTCACACTTCCATGATGATGGCTCCGCACTCATCCTGCTCGGAGACTTTAACATCCAGATTGATAAATTAGAACCGCTTCTTTCCTTCCTCTCCTCCTTTGACCTTTTCCACTCCTCTTCTCCTCCTATCCACAAGGCCGGCAACCAGCTGGATCTTATCTTCACTAGACACTGTTCTACTGCTAACCTCTCCGTCACTCCCCTCCAGCTCTCTGACCACTATTTCATGTCTTACTCCGTCTCCCTCTCCTCTCCCCCGTACTTCCACTACCTACCCACATGGTTTCTACCCGTAGTCATCTCCGCTCCCTCTCCCCGGCTGATCTTTCCTCTTCTGTTACCTCTGTTCTCCCAGACCCAGAATCCTTCTCTCTCCTATCCCCTGATATTGCTACTGATCTTCTCATCTCCACCCTTTCCTCTTCTTTGGACAACCTCTGTCCCTTCACCTCCAGGCCTGCACGGCCAACCCCACCTGCCCCGTGGCTGTCGGACTCAGTGCGTAATGACAGACGGAGCCTAAGAGAGGCTGAGCTTGAATGGAGAAAAGGCAAACTCCCGGGGGACCTTCTAAACTTCCAAGCTCTTCTTTCCACTTTTTCCACTGCTCTTTCTACTGCTAAAGCTGCTTTCTTTCGCTCCAAAATCCTAACCTCTGCTTCCAATCCTAAAAAACTCTTCGAAACTTTCTCTTCACTCCTCCAACCCCCACCCCCTCCTCCTACTTCCTCCCTTCTCCCTGACGATTTCGCCAACTTCTTTGACAAGAAGGTAAACGATATCAGATCTTCCTTCTCTCAGCCCCCCTGTCCACTCTCTCCCTGTCCACCCTCTCCCTCTCTACCATCTCCAGCTCTTCCCCCACAGCTCTCCCTCCCCTCTCCATGCCCCATCTTACCCTATCTTGCTCCCCTCTCCCCTAACGAGGTCCTCAACCTTGTTACATCTAACCGCCCCACCACGTGCTCCCTTAACCCGATCCCCTCCCCTCTTCTCCAGTCTATTGCGACTGAACTCCTTCCTTTCCCCACCCACCTCATCAACACATCTCTTGTTTCAGGATGCTTTCCCATGGCTTTCAAGACTGCTAGAGTCACCCCCCTTCTGAAAAACCATCACTTGACCCCTCTGATGTCAAGAACTTCAGACCGGTTTCTTTCCAAAATACTTGAACATGCTGTCTTTACTCAACTATCATCCTATCTCCAGCAAAACAACCTCTTCAACCCCCACCAGTCCGGGTTCAAAGTGGGTCACTCGACTGAGACAGCCCTCCTTGCGGTGACGGAGTCGCTTCACGCAGCGAGAGCTAACTCTCTCTCCTCTGTCCTGATTCTCCTGGACCTGTCTGCGGCATTTGACACTGTTAACCACCAGATCCTCCTATCCACCCTCGAGGGGATGTGTGTCTCAGGCTCTGCAATCTCCCTGTTTGCATCCTACCTGACAGGTCGATCCTGCCAGGTGTCATGGAGGGGGGCTGTGTCGGAACCACGCATGCTGACTACGGGGGTTCCACAAGGCTCAGTCCTGGGCCCCCTTCTCTTCTCGCTCTACACAACATCTCTGGGTTCTGTTATTCGCTCGCATGACTTCTCTTACCATTGTTATGCCGATGACACCCAGCTGGTCTTGTCATTTCCCCCCGGGGACACTCAAGTGGAGGCACGCATCGCTGCGTGCTTGGCATCTCGAAGTGGATGACGACACACCACCTCAAGCTCAACCTGGACAAAACCGAGCTACTGTTCCTTCCGGGGAAGGGTTGCCCGCACCGAGACCTGTCCATCACCATTGATGATACCGTGGTGACGCCAACTCGGACTGTGAGAAACCTGGGTGTGACCCTGGACGACCAACTGTCGCTCTCAGCAAACATTGCATCGGTTACACGCTCCTGCAGATTCCTGCTCTACAACATCAGGAGGATTCACCCCTTCCTCACTGATGAGACAGCTCAGGTGCTAATCCAGGCTCTTGTCATCTCCCGCCTGGACTACTGCAACTCACTACTTGCCGGAGCCCCGGCGTCGGCCATCAGACCTCTGGAGCTTGTCCAGAAAGCTGCAGCTCGCCTGGTGTTCAATCGCCCCAAGTTTTCCCACACAACTTGCCTTCTCTGTTCTCTACACTGGCTACCTGTAAGAGCCCACATCCAGTTTAAGACTCTGGTCCTAGCCTACAGGGCAGTGAAAGGAACAGCTCCTTCCTAACTCCAGGCCATGGTCAAGCCCTACAACCCCGCCCGACCACTTCGCTCTGCTACCTCGGGGCGACTGGTTGCCACGTCGCTCAGAGGTCCCTGCGGCCGATCGACCCGGTCGCGGCTGTTTTCTGTCCTGGCCCCACAGTGGTGGAATGAACTCCCCACTGACGTCAGGACGGCAGAGTCGCTGCCCATCTTTCGGCGCAGGCTGAAAACTCACCTTTTCAAGAAGGCCTACCCTTAGCCTTCCACTTAGCACTTACTTAGCATCTATTATATTCATACTAGCTTATTGCACTTATTGTTTTTATATTAGTTTGTGGCACTTATTGCATTCGTTTGTTTCTGCACTGTATGTTGGCTCTGGTTTATGCTCTTAGATGCTTGTTTGAGGAAAGAACATGCACTTATTACTTCTGGTGACTAGTAATAATCGAAAACCGATGTTGAATACACTTATTGTAAGTCGCTTTGGATAAAAGCGTCGTCTGCTAAATGACTGTAATGTAATGTAATGTATTAGTTATTTAGCTAGCTAGCTAGTTATTTAGCTAGCTAGCTCTGGTCTGATGAACAGTAAAATCATCAAATTAAGTTGTGGCAAAAGCGCAAATAGGCTACTAGTTCACCAGAGCAAACCTTTTTTAGTTATTTATTCATTTGTGTCCTTTCATAACCAATGAAAAAATGTTTACGCTTCCTGTTATTGGCTTGAATTGTGTTCACACCAGATATGAACCCCTCCAGAGCTCACTTGACAGCGGTCTGAGGACACCCTATAGAGGCAGATCAGAGAGCGGTTGTTAGGTCCGCATCAAAGTTAAAGTCACCAACCCAAACTGAACCGCACCAAAGGGGTTAATGCTCCAGGGTTCGGTTCAACAGGACTGAACAAGGCTGGTGTGAACGCAGCCTTGTTCAAAATATTGAGTATTCAGCCTGTTAAGAGTTACTTTGACAACCTAGTACACTCGAGCTGCTTATGATCCCTTTTTAAGTGTCATTAGTAGTTTTAGCTGTGTTTTTGAAAGCATGTCAAGCCAGATAAAAAGGCAAAACTGACCAGGAAATACATAATTCCAGTCCAGTGTGGCAGCAGTGATGGCCAGAAACCATAAGTCATCTATTTTGAAGGATTTTCCCTGACATTGATGTAAACAGCGGCTAACTGCGAGTGAAAGGTCTGTGGGGGGGGGGGGGAAAGAGTGTAAATGCAGGATCTGCAGAAGTACTGCAGCGGAGACATGCGCCGATAATCCGATGTTGGTGAATGACATTGTCATGGATCAGGTTAATGGCTTCGCAGGCAGCGTGTGAGGTAGACGGATCAATACAACAGGTGCACCAGTGCTTTTCAGGTGGCTGTTGGGTATATAGGATCAGAGTTATGAAGAAAAAACAAATCACCTGTTGAAAGAGCTCATACTGTCTTTTTAACAAAGGCGAGCAATCACAATGAAACGCACGGAGCCTCAAAAAAGACGAGTGGTCATAACTATCTTGACAGTTTGAAAGTGCTCTCTAGAAACATAACTTTCCCTCTTGTTGTGTGATGTGACTTGATTACCACTGCTGTGCACAAACACAAAATTGTCCCACTACAAAAACTAAAGGTCGCATAAATGTGGTTTTACCACAAATAAAGAAAAGGATCCTGGCGGAGATAAAAATGTTGAAGTTAGACCCTGTGAATAGCTCTCTGTAAATAATGGTGGATTACATCAAACGTAGCATATTTATGTGCTTGAGTATATAAAATCTGCTGGAAACGTGGGACGTGAAACAAATGAAGCACTTTTATCTACAAATAATAAGCACGCTTCTCTGTAAACTTGAGGAAAAAGGGGGCAAAAAAGCAAATGTAGTCTCTTTGATTTTCATTTATTTTTTGGTGTCCATGTTCTTGAGTGACAGATAGGCAGGTGAAGTGACAGGCTGCCATCCGGTACACTCAGACGGGGGGCAGCGGGGCAGCAGCAGCGGGCGGTAATTGCTCTGAAATGAATACTGTGTGAAGCAGCAGCTCTGCAGCCCCATAGCAACAAAGATGCAGAGAGGCAGGCAGGCGGCAGGCTGGTAAATAAAGCAGAAATACGTTTCAGAGCCGCCGCCTCTACCTCGCCCCGTCTCAATTCCTTTTAAATTCCAATTTAAAGGCTTTCGGGATTCATTTAGGGTTCATATCTGTTCTCTCTATGATATCATGAACCCGTTGTCTCTTGTTTAACTCTCTCCCACTTTCATTTTGCCTCCCTCCGCCGCCCTCCCCCTCCTCCTCCTCTCCCCCTGACATATGTTTCTTGTCCTCCTTCTACCTCCCCTCCCTCCCTGCCGTCCCTCAGGTCAGCCGCAGAGTTTAGATGTTGCTTGTCAATAATTAAATAAGGGGGGGGGGGGGGGCTCCCTTCTTAACCAGGGCTTTGAATTATTAACCCGCGCGTTCAGGCGTCGGAGCACACACACCAGATGTGATCGTACATTAGCTTTCGTGTATGTTTTGGCCACTGTGTTTGCGGTGTGAGGCGTGATAAAATAATTGCCTTATCAAAGGATGATGGAGATTGCCAGCCGAACACAAATCGGTACTTTCTGCAGCCCGTGTTTGGATTGTTCTGACTGTGTATTGTGGAGCTAGATATAGCCGGGGAATACGCGCCATGCATGTTTTATAAGGGCCTGTCTGCACCGCCTGGCAAACGAGATGCAGTCTTCATTTGTCTTGTCTTGAGTGTGCAAATGCGTGTGTGTGTGTGTGTGTGTGTGTGTATGTGTGTTGGTGCAAAAGCATACTGTCGTCTTTGTGTGTGTGTGTGTGTACTGAAGCGAGACTATGCAAAAGGTGTTTGTAGAGTTACAGTTTAAGTGAGTGGAGGTGTATCATTGGTTATTAATGTTGAAGTGTGTGTGTGTGTGTGTGTGTGTGTGTGAGTGTGTGATCACGCTGCTGGGCTTCTAAGTGTGAAGTGTTGCGTGTCTTTGCTTACCGTGGCAGAAGTGTGGGAGTGTGTCTGTCAGTTCCTGTGCTGGAGTCCAGTAGCTGCATACATCTTAATGAAAGGTGCAGCATTCATCATCACTGACCCAGCAGAGCCGTGCTGAGAGAGCTGGGAGGGGGAGGCCGTTGTGGGTCCAGCGCGGTGTGGCTGGTGGTTGTTCTTTACGTTTTTTAAAAATCGGCGCAAGGTTTTTTATTCCTTCATGTATTTGATTGTGTAATGTGAGTAAGAGCATTCAGTTACAATACATGTGCAGAGTTGTGCTTGTTAGTTGGATGCAAATCATTCCAATGTGCAGGAGAGAGGTGATAAATGTTGGTGGTTATATGTTCAAGTATTGCAACCAGTTCTCACTCCCATCTCGTCTGATACCGACACGCCCTTTAGCATCTGCATGAGATGCACCGGGCTTTCAACTAACTCCGATGTAAACCCATCAACATCATTATCAGTCAGTCAGAGCAACAGATGTGGTATGGGTGGAGGTTAAGCAAACACAGGACTTTCACCCAGGAGGCCGCTGTCCGTGTGAAAACAGGTCGACGTTGACTTATTTTACCTTACTTATATAACTTATGTACTTAACTAAAGCTGTGTCTGGGATTTACGTAACAAGCATACTTATTGTAGAAATGAGAGCTTCCTTGTTCCTCCAAAACAAACACAGACTTTCAACCGGGAGACCGATGTTCGTGTCCCCTGTGAAACCAAGTCAACGTCGAATTACTTCACCTTGCTTTTGTTACGTAACATGTGTTTGTAATTTACGGAAACAAGCGTGCTTATTTCAGAAATTCCTTTTCAATACTGATTTGAATACCTGAACTTGCGTACGAGCCCGATAAGATTGTACTGATCTGATGCCAGTGTGTTAATAACAAAAAAAGGTCATAATTCCCTCTCTAATATCTAGTCTAAATTGCAGTGAAAACAAACAACTGTATTTGTTGAAGTTTCTCACTAAATAAATATAATTCACCTTGAATTAAAGTAAATTAAGGTGGTTAGTAACATTGTATCTGATCGGTGCATATACTTGCATAGTCGCCGATATCTGATCCAGCATTTTAGTTTGTAACAGATGCATTTCAGATGCTGGTATCGGTATCGGAACAACTCTATAAGAAGCATACTTATACTTAAGCAGTCCTTTGACACGTTGGGAGTGTGAGTGTGTAGCACAGATAGTGACACCTTTACCATTCCATTCAAATAAACTGGAGGACTGCTCCTGTTCTCCTCATTCTCACTGGTGCAGCAGATTTAAAACCCCTCAAGGTGCGCCTCACGTTCCTTTGGAGTGCGCTGATTGATTATGCATCATGGTTCAAGACGGCCCTCTCAGACACAACAGAGAAATATCGTCCGCAAACTCATTCCCATCCCGCATGGCCGTGCATCCCGCCCTCGCTGTGCATTTTAATTGGCTGCGTCTTGTAGGATTTCACAGTGTCGGGCACTGCAGCTGGGGAGAAAAAAAAGGCTTATTAGCTCCTCACCTTTCAAAGCAAAGCAAGGCGTGTGCCCTCAGAGTCAACATGACGCAGTGCTGCATAACAGATCGCTGCCTAGTTAGCTCCAACGACTGGCTCGCATTTGAGGTTTTCCATTGGTGTAAACTTTAACCGTTTGGGTTGAGATTAGCCTTTATTTTTTATTTTTTTAGCTAAAGACCTCTGAAGATTTAACCTACTGTGTCTTAATGTGAGGGATTATTTATGTGCAGGCCTCCTCCTTTAAACTCTAAACAACATGCTGTCAGCCATGTGCCACTACGAATTAACCACCCTCATGCTCGGGGAAGTGCTAGCTTGTTAGCTCTTCCATTGCGGTCGAGGGACTTTGTTGTGGAAGCTAATTAGCGCTCTGTTTTAGCTCTCTGGGAGACCTGACACGTTGAAGGAGGAGGTAGACGGGGACGTGGTGGGCATCCCTCCCTCTCGCTTGGATAATTCATCACACGCATCAGAGATGTTAATTCTATGTTTTGTGGGGAACTTGAAAGGAATACAGTGATTCTACCTGTCTTGTTAAATGCGGACAAATTGCCCAGAGAGTGTGCAACCCGCTCTCCGTCCTTTTGATCTGCTCGTTATGTAAGAGCTTCTGAATATCGCTGTAATCAGTGGGTGAGGGTTTAAAGACGGAGTTCTATTATTACACTGTACTTTCTCGAGTGAAGCCGCATTTCCTGGCTGGTCTGGTGATTAGACGCCCGTGAGAAATGGACACAGCAGCAGGACCAGACATTACAAAGTCTTTGAGCCGCACAGTTTGTCTCAGATTGGCTGCTTTTAGATGCCTTTGTGTGCATATATTTTAGAAATCATAGGGGTGCAGAAAAGTAAGTGGACTGCACTTACTATACAGTGCTTTTTCTTTATCTTAGCCAATAAAATGCCTCAGACCCATTGCCCATCACACACAGATCACTGCAGAACCACCATTCAATATGCTGCCCTGGAACGATTTGTGATTTCAGTGTCTTGCTCAAAGACACTTCAACATGTGCAATTACCTACTGCACCTCCTGAGCCGCCGCTGCTGCCACCCCGGTGGAATCAGATAAAAGAAAGAATTACTACAAAATGTAAACCCTAGGAAATAAATATGAATCTTAACTGCAGACAGAATTAATATCTTTATAGTGGGGCTGGCTACTATAAAGGTATACCAGTACCAATAGCAGAACTCTTAAAGTGATACTGATACCAATAGAGTACTTCATTTAATCATGTGACTGGAAGCTGTGTGTGTGTGTGTACAGCTTGCTAGCTAATCGCCGCCACACTGCACACCACTAATAGAGCGGTTAACGCTAATAGCGCCTCAACATTTGAATGCCTGCCTTTATTTGAGACTTTGGGATTGTGTAACAAGGCAATTGAAATTCCTAAAACCAGGCAGTCTACTGTACCTTTTTATATAGTGTTTTTCCCAGCATGCATTGCTGGAGAAGCACCGTGGTGAGATGTAGTCAAAGGTACAGTAGTCGCTGAAGAGCTAGACTCTCAGTAGAGACTGCTTTCAGCACTTGTGTGTTTGATTCTTGTGATTTAACACACACGCACAGATGCATATTATACCGTAACCTACATGCAAGCACACATGTATGTCACTCTGGTATGTGCATGCATGCCTGCACTCACGCATGCATTGGTCGTAGAGCAGTGTAAGTACTTTACACTCTGTCATGCTCAGTCCCGACATGACTCTCTCTATCTCGGTCACCGTATTGCTCTCTAACCCTTGCTACTGGTCTCTGTCACTAAAACGCACACAGAAATAATACTCAGAATTTGTTTTTACGCACCAGCATACACCTCATTTTCCATCTGTCACACAAAAACCCTTAAATCTATTTTTAATTTCCTCAGTATGCCGCTTTTATATAGCTTAGGCGCACAACCAATCACATGCACGCGTAGACACACACACACACACACACACACACACACACACACACACACACACACCAATGGTGAAGGCCTTAAACGGGAAAGATGATGGGAATGAAGCGACATAAAGGGAGAGATAAAAAAATGGGCGAGGAAGGAGACAGACAGCGAAAGTGACAAAGACGGGGAAAAAATGAGAATGACACGATAAACAGGACTGAAGACTGCAAAAACAAATGACAAAGAAGAAAAGGAAGTGATAGTTGAGGAGAGAAAGGATTGAGAGACTTATGGACAGACGGATACAAAAACAAAAAAAAACTAGCAGCGATATAGAGTGACAGTGAAAAAAATGAGAGTGACACTGAATAAAAGACTGAGAGAGAGACGTCGGGAATAGTTAAAAAGCTGCAACAGTGACAGATTGTAAAAAAGGGTGACATGGTGATAGAGCCGTGCATGATGGGAGAAAAACAACCACATAT
>NW_022280087.1:802113-814619 GCF_004355925.1 Anarrhichthys ocellatus | reverse complement strand
GTCTAACACACTGCTGGTGGAGAAGGAGTGAAAAGGTCAAACTAGTCTTGGCGTTAACAGTTGTGTTAGAAATGAAGTGAAGCTTTGGAAAAACATTTCCCAAGGTCTTGAAGTGCAATAAATAAGACTATATAAGTAAATGATTTCGTTAGTATTGGTGGTATTTATAAAAATAGTGATATAAAGAAGTGTTCAAGTTATTTCAAAGACTACGTCAGTTGTCACGATTTATGTTCTGAATTGGTTATTTATTCTGTTTTATTGAGATGTTCTGTGTCTTGCACTTTATTTCCTGCCTTTGTCTGTCTTACCCCTGTGAGGGTCTGCCCTTCCCCTAATTAGACACTGCTGCGTTCAATCACCTGCACCTCCTCAGTCTGCTTCACTTCACTTTCTGCCCCTGTCTGTTCCTCTCGTGATCGTCTGCCCCACCCTTAATTGAAACCTGCTGTGTCTAATCACCTGCACCTTCCCTGTGTATTTAAACCCTGTGTGTGCCTTGGCTCAGTGTTCGTTCGTCTTTGGTGTAACCTGGTCCGTCTGTCGTCTGCCTGCCATTTCCTCCCAGTATGTTTAGTGTCTGCTCCCCATTGCCGTGTTCCCTGTTTCTTTGGATGTTTTATTTTCATGGACTTGTGATTCACACGTTTTTGTGTTGAATACTTTTTTGTTACAATTAAACCCACAATTATCCAACCCTCCGTTTCCCGAGTCTCCCTGCATTTGGGTCCAGCCCTTTCTTTTCTGCAAAAACCTTACAGTCAGTGATGTATTTTAAAACTTAATCAGCCTTATTTAATGAGCCTTTAAAGAACTGTCTCACTGTCAACCCACCAATACAGTTTCTCATCAATTTCATCAATTAACGTAATTAGAGAGCAAACTCAACTGCCTATGTTATAAAGTTCGACAGAGCACAAGCCCTTATATTAGGAATCTAGTTTAACTCAGTTTCTTTCACATGCTAAATGTCAAGACTTGTCCTGGATGTTTAGATGTTTAGAGGGGGAAAACATCTGGCCTGATGGTTATCACGTACAGAGGCTTGGTCAGGACCCCTTGGCTTCGCTTGGGATCGGGCAACAAAACTACTTAGTTAGGTTTGGTAAAAGATAGTGGTTTAGGTTGAAATAAGTGTTTGTTAATGAGTTATGTAGCCTATGCTATGTATGTGACGTTATATATTTACCGTAGACTGTACGTAAGAAGTGGAAGTAGTCGTAGTTACCTCACTCATTGGTTTGTGGACTGCGGTTTTGAAGCCTCGAGATTGGCATTTAGACTCTGACCGTGTGAAAGTCCTGTTTGTTTGACCCGTTCATCAAACCCGACCTCCTCCCTACGCAAACTGTGTCTCTCTTTACCTTGTTCCCTGATATGGGATGCAAGGGGCCACGATGCTCTGAGAATGAAACCGGGCTTTATTCAGATGTGACACCGACAAGTTACATTACATTGTTAGGTGGAAGAATCGAAAGGTGAAACTAGAGTAAGATGGAGTCTGTCGACGGTAAGGTTACAAATAAAGTAACGGAATAAAAAAAATAATTTCAGTAATAAGAAAATAAACAATATTCTGCAGCAGTAGTTAGTAATCATGGGCCATGAGATTACCGACACAGGTTCCAAACCTCAGGCTTCATGCCATGCATGAGACACGAGAGCCCGTGCTGATTGCTCTCCTGGAGAACTTGACAGAAATTGGAGACGAGAAGGTGTCGAAAAACAGGCTGACAGAGAGGAGACACAAGGAGCGGGGCTTTGAGGAAAATGAGCCGTGCAACGGGCCATGGGATGTGAGGGTTCGACACGACGGCAGCAGCAGATGAAAGCAGAGAAAAGTGGCGTGGAGGGCGAGGGATGAAGAGGAGTGCGCACAATGATGAAGATGGGAGAGGGAGAAAGAGAGCGGCAGGGGTTTCTGAGGGAGGAGGCTGACCTTGAGGAGATGCGGGGGAGGGGAGACACAAGAATAGAGAAAGGGAGGGGTGTGGAAGAGGAGAGGTGGAGTTGAAAAGAGTTGGATGAGCCTGAGGGAAGGTGAGGACAAACAAGGAAACAGGAGTCATGTAAGGAGACACAGAGCGGCCGTTTTCTCTTCCGATCTTGCAACCCGGCTGCAGGGATTTGCTCCCAGTTCATCCTAAAGGTGTAGAAGTGATGGGGTTGACATCAACACTTTATTTGGAATCACCCTATTGACTGAAATATCTTTAACGGCACTAAACATTTCAATGAAGGGTCGAGCCCAGACCACAACTATACACACCACAGTATGCGGATGGGAGCATCCGCATACTTTTGGCCATGTAGTGTAGTCTCTGGAATATGAGTCGACGACAACACCTGTTCAGCTAGTCGTCAATGACTACGTCTACATGAACACAATATTAAATTATTTGCCCTCATTCAATAAAGACAATATTCCTACTAAGCTGTTCACATGGATTATGAAAATGAACACTCCAGTAATATTCCTGTTTCCGTGCAAGCGTGCATACTAAAGTAAAACTCCTCTCACACAACACCAGCCTCCCTCGTTCATTCCTTTCTACCACCTTCTTGAAATGGTCGACGTTGCTGTACATGAGCATGTCTCAAAACTGTTATCTAAAAGATTTCATATGTTTTAAAAGTCGGTGTGTTTCCCCTTTGAGCAGAGATGTAGACTTCTCTTTTTGGCATGCAAAACAGTAGTGGTGCAACGGATCATAAAACTCACGGTTCGGATCGTGTCACGGATCAGAGTCACGGAGCGGATCAAAGATCGGATCAGCACCAAAGAAAAAAGGAGCAAAAATCATTTCAACCACTCTGAAGTCAGTAAACCATCAACGATTCCAAATGTTTTCCTTTTACTTTGTTATAGTCATTTATAATATTTTTTTCTATTCATAAAAACACAATTGAAATGATAAGGAAATAAAAGATTGTATTTTTATCGATTCAAACAAATGTCATTAGTTGATTTAATGATTGATGATTATAATCTGTTTAGAGCTAGTGTAAACAGCTCATAGTTCATCTCTGATATCTATTCATGTTCCTCTGAAAATGTCTCACCAACGCTACATTTTACGAGATTACATTTGAACACATCATGATAAAGTTATAATTTGCAAAAAAAGAATGTTTACATGTCCTAAGAATTCTCCTAAAACCAGAATAATATCAGCATATCTCACATGTTTTAATCAGAAGATGCTCCATTCTAAATATACAAACGGATATTTACATGACCCATAGCAAATTCAGAACATTGTCGTATTGGTATTGGGGAATATTGGGGGCCGTTCACATGTTGCATCTGAAAACGTGTGGAAAATAAAAGATATGTGCCGGCTGTGATTGTTCCTCGTCACGTAACTTAAAAAAAGCCCTGAGAAACAGACGATTGGGAACTGAGAGGTTTCCCCAAAAATCATGTGAACATCATTTAGTCATTTAAAAAGATTCAGCAGCAACATCTTCATTTCCATTAGCAGTGACTCATACATGCTGGATTATCCACAGCTTTCATGGGAACTACTTTCTACTGAAGAAATAGTTCCCATTTAAAGATGAATGTTGACCGTGAGCTCTGTGGAAACCAGCGTGTTGTTGTATTTCAAATGTAACGTTGAAGGCACAAATCTTAGTATCAATATCTGCATAGCTCGATACCACGAGAGGTTTGTCCCGAACCAAAAAAAACAAGCGAACAATGTGTGCTTCAAATTTCCAATAATCCACTCTTTATTCCCCCCCCCCAGTGCCCATGCAGGCAGTGCACTTACAAAATGAAACTATTATGCGGCGTCTCATTTCCAAGGAAGACATAAAAAGGGCAGCCGCAGCTTCACCGCCCACTGCATCAGTTTAGCTCGTCTACCCCCGAAGCGCAGAACACTGTCAAGCAGGAAGCAGAGTGCGGCGACATATTGTTGGAGTCGAGAGGCCAGCAGACAGATAATCAGACGTGATGTGATGTGGGGGAGGAGAGAGCGGGGGCAAAGTGAAGCACATGCAGTGTTACAGGGGAGGACAGTTCAGCGTCTTTATTCAGCACCTTCATTTCAGTCCATAAGCAACTTCATTCTTCAGTACTTAACTTGGACTACTAGTACACAGTATTTCAGTGAAGTCAGCTTCAATCGTATTGATTTTGTGCCTTCTCGTCTCCTCCGATCTTCCAGCTCGATCGATCTTGACTCAGTTCCTCAAATGCATCTCGAGGAGCGAGGAGGCTTATTGGAGGAGGTATTCGCAGTGGTACTCCGGTGTTGGAGCAGTCTCCTCCGCACCTGTGACGCACAGCTGCATCGGTCCGTCCGATGCAGCTGTGCCTCACTTAGTGTTTCATTGACGTCGACGACGTCTCATTTTGTTAAACTCCCCGTTGCCTCGAGTCCTCTCACCTCGCGTCTCTCCCTCGCCCCCTCCGATCGCATCTCTCGTGGGCGGGAATGGGAAAGGCCTCTGATCCCCAGAGGATGATCCCCTCACTTTGCCTCTAGTGAGGTTGACGACAGTTTGAAGTGAAATGTCTCAACAACTTTTGGATTACCATGAAATTTGGCAACAAAGTATCCTAAAAAAAATGTAGAAGGCGGTGCTCAAGTTGAAGCCAATCAGCGACAAGACGGGAGTTTTTCAATACTTGTTTCATTTCCTGGAAGCCTTCTTACCTAAGACGGTAGAGACACGGCTAGAGAAAGAAGTGGGTAGTGCTTAGAATGGGACCGTTTCAGATATGTGAGCTTTCTATATTGATATATTTCTATATCGATATGTGGCCTTCTCTGAGGGCAACCGTCATGGTGATACAATGTGTCCATTACTTACTCAAATGTACTATTTTGCATCAATTGGCCAACGTTAGCATGCTAACTCGCTAAACTAAGATGCTAAGAATGAGCATCTTGCCGTATTAGTGTAATTTACGTACATTTGATTCCTGTAGACATTGTTCTTGCACTTCTAAGGTGACTATGCAGTGAAATACTTCCACTGTCTGTGATGCAACTCTCCCACTCGATATTTAGTGCTCAAACCAAATCATGTCTTGTGTAAATGTTTGGAAGTTCTTTATATAAATTTTTCTTCTTCTAATTTACACACTTGTCAGATGGTCCAGACGAGGTGAGAGGGAGAAATGTGGACACCGAGACGGAAATGGGACGGGGACACGAAACAGGAGCAGGAGGGCAGTGGATGACAAGAAAGGGAGATTGGAAGTAGAGAGAGAAAGAGAGAGTCAGTCAGAGGACAGGGGGAGGAGGGGAGGCTGACGGCTCGAGTTGAGATCAGTCTGCTTAGTGTCTGTCAGTTGGACAGGAGAGAGACTGAAAACAGCTGGGGGCTCTCACTGCATGTGTGTGTGTGTGTGTGTTACTGCCGACACAGGCTGTCCTGTGTGTGGTGTATGCGTGTTTACACTAGAAGGAGAGAGAGAGAGAGAAAGATGGGGGGATGAGGGGGGGCAAGGACAGCCAGAGATCAAAGAGACACACGCACACACACACAGGAACCAGCCTGTTCTGGCAGTGATTGGTTAGGACTGTTGGATGTGATCTCGATACCTGCAGAGATAATAGATTTAGTGAGGTCACGTGTGTGTGCGCGCGCGCGCGCGCGCGCACACACACACACACGCACACACCTGCAGTAGCCCAGTCGCAGCAGTGTTGATATGGTAGAGCTGTCATCACTGCACCAAGAGAAGGCGAGAGCAGGACGGGCTGGAGGCAGACAGGAGTCCTGGGTATGAATTGAAGCGTGGCGAGGAGCGCTCAGAGACTGCATCCTGTGTAATATCGGAGCGTAATGTGCTGGTACACAGTGTTGTGCCGTCCCTCACACACTCTGCTCTGTTCCACTGTTTCTCGCTCTCGTCCGTCTGGTCGTCGCCGCCTCGTCGCCTCGCTCTTGCGTAGACCTGTTGTACGTCGTGTTTTTCTTCTCCTCGCTGGTGTTTTATTCAGCTCTGTGCTTTACATTCTGTTCTTGTTGTTCTCGTTTGTTACTCGATGTAGTTTTTCTTTTTCTTTGTGTGTGTGTCTCTGCGTGGGCTTCTGTTTATTTTTGGTGACTCAATGTGTCCTCGAGACGGCCTGCTGCTGCTTCATTAGATTGTATCAACAGGCGACCCGGATCTCATGAGTAACCTGGATGGCTGTTTGCATTCATGAGGGTTATACACTGTGAGGTGATAGATAAACAAGTATGCCGATGGCATCCTAATGCACACGCTTACAGGGGCTTAAGTCCTGGGCTCCATGTAAATAGACTTGTACTTGTATAGTGTTTTTCTTGTCTTCTGACCACTCAAAGCTCTTTAACACTACATGTTCATTCACCCATTCATACACTGACAGCAGGGGCTGCCATGCAAGGTGCCCCCTGCCCATCAGGACTAACTAACATCCTTACAACATTCACACACCGCAGGAACAGCTACAGGAGCAATTTGGGGTTTAATGTCTTGTCCAATGACATATCGACATGGACTAGTGGAGCCGGGGATCGAACCGCCTCCTCTGATTGAAGGACGACCCTGCTCTAGCACTGAGCTGTCCCACCAGGGGCCTCGTGAGACATGAAATAATGTTTAAATATATAGAAATTATAATATTTAGTGGTGCAACGAATCATGAAATTCACAGTTCAGATCGGATCAGGGATCAGAGTCACAGGTCGGATCAGCACAGAAGAAAAAAGGAGGAAATATAACTTTTAGAGATCCCTGATCACGTTTTTCTGCCGCTGATACTAATTGTAGATCATTGATGATCCATATTGGCAGACACAGATCCCTTTGTTGTTTGATTATAGCAGCTGGTCTACAAGGATCCATCCGTCCCCAAAAAAAATCATTTCAACCGCTCTGAAGTCGGTAAACATCAAAATACTAAATATTATCCTCTGACTTATACTTACAGTAATTTATAGTGCTTTTCCTCCCTCATAAAAACACACAATTCAAATGATAGGAGAATAAAATATTGTAATTTTCATTGATTAAAACAAATCTTGTCATTAGTAGTTTTAATAATGTATTATAATGTGCTTAGAGCTAGTGTAAACAGGTCATAGTTCATCTCTAATATCTATTCATGTTGCTCGGTCAGTGGTGTGGAGTGTTACGGACGTGCAGCAGCATTAGGGGTCATGTCTGGTCATCGGAAAGTTTAACGTTAGCCAGAACTGAAAGAAATGGAAATGACTTTAATAGGCGCTGGATTATTTACACAATATTAGCATATGTGTATCATTGATGATATTGATATTTTATTTTTAAGATATTAAGATGGCGGACTGACAGATTCCTTGCTTCATAGGAAGATTCAAAATTGTATTGTGTTCCTACAATTCTTTGTCAAATGTTCAGTAAACCGTCCTTCCTTTTGTTGTGGAATCCCTGGAAACACTTGGATGGCCTCCAATGAGCTCTGAGCCCCATGCTCCAACCCCTAATTTAATTTAGCTTCTTTTTTTTATACGCATGTCGAGCCCCAGCCCCCCTCCCCCCCTCTCTCCCCAGCTCAGTGTCGTCGTCGGAAGCATTAACGTTGGCGTTCGTCTGCTGATCTTCTCTTATTAATTTGTGTTCAGCTTTGTAATCCAGTTATTTGCCACTTGCTTCTTGTTCTGGCAGAAAATATCAGTAATTTGGGCTCAGTGCTTGGCTGGCCACATTGCTCTCGTCTTAGTGTTTTACTGAAGAGTGCTTGTTAAAACGGACCGGAGTCGCTTTGAAATCAAATGAGCCAAATCCACCCCCATTGTTGGAATCCACCCGTCTATCTCAGTGATTCACAGCCTCCGCCAGCCCAGGAGTGATGAATCACAAGTTGATTTCTAGAAGAGAAAGAAACAAATGTAATGTCTGGTAAAATATGGGTCAGACTTTGTGATCAGTTAGTTGTGCTTGTAAAATGTTGAATGTTTCCAGCTTCTGGCTTCTCCCTGTAATTGATAATTAAAATGCCCGCTGCTGTTGAACATTTAGCTAATTTATGGCCACAGTTAGCAGTCACATGGCCTTGGTTTGGCTGTTTTCATTATGAAACAGCAGAGAACAATCTGTTTAGAATGTATGTCTGAATCTGTATTACGGCATGCATTAGCTGGTGGATTATTATGTCAGGATTGACAAGTGGACCCTTATGATATGGAGAAGTTGTTTGATTATGTCCTGGAAATTATGTATGTAGCATTTATCTCTCGCTTGCAAATGGAGGTAATGTAACATGCAATCTCTTTGATAATCGAGAATATGAGCGAACAAGAGAGTGGCAGGTGTCAACGCACACACACATACACACACACACATACCAATGAGCCAGTTTCCCTTGTGTGATAAACCCTTTTCGTGAGCCGGGCGAGAGTTAATAGGCAGATCATGCAGCTGGAGAGGAGGCACTTGCATGCAAGTAATCGCTAATGGGCTTGTGACAGTGGCGCTAAACGCACCTGATTGAGGCGTGGGTGGATAATAGCAGAGAGACTGGCACTGTACGTACTTGGATAGCAGCCTCACATACAGAGGTGGACGGATACGGGCCCAACCAAAAAATAGAGATCAGAAAATAGAACCCGGTGATTGCTGGTAGATTAGTGTGAGGACCTCTGAGCCCGGAGCAGCCTTGCAAAAAAAAGATGGAGAGAAACAAACGATTAGGGCCAGTACCCAAAGTCACTCTGAATCAGGGTGTTGGTCAGGCACATGGACCGTACTGACGCCACACTTTGGTTTGGTGACTTCAGTTGTGCAGCCTCGAGTTCAGCATTTTGTCCGTCGCCATCTTGTTTTTTTTATTTCTTTGTCTTGATTTTTGGTCGTCATTTTGGTTTTTGTCTTTCACCATCTTGTTCTTTTGGTCGTTGCTTAGTTTTTGTTGTTCTTGTTTTTAGTCTGTCTGCATCCTGGTTTTTGTCTCTTGCCATCTTGGTCTTTCCCCCGTCACCATCTTAGCATTTTGCGACCATAAGTGACACGAGAAGGTGGAGCTGAGAACACACTGTGAAAGAGTTAAAGTTGTAAGATGAAAACATGGTCAACTCCCAGACCGGACAACGTCATGGTTGTGACCTGTCAATCACAAAGTAACCCTGCCCTAAAGCATACCCTGCTTTATGGTCTATTTGACTCTAAATGGACCATCATTTAGTAAATGCATAAATCAAGAGAGAAGTAGTCATTTTCTCATAGACTTCAACACAACCAGAGGAGTCGCCCCCTGATGGACACTAGAGAGAATGCAGCTTTAAAGCACTTTTCAGAACCTGGTCAGGCAACACAAGCAATCTGGCAATCTGGGCAAATGTGATGGCACTTTATTGATTTTAAAAAGTAATTAAATGACAGATTAATGACGATTAAAAAGACTATTCATTGCAGCCCTAATCAGCAGTCAGTTAAGTTCCGTAACTCTTAACCCATTAAAGTACCAGTGGATAAAGATTATTTAGAAACCAAAGATTCGTAGTTTGATGACTTTGCTGATGACATTGAGTGTGAACGGTCCCTTACAAACGGTGCTGTAGCCAGAGTGAGATGAATGAAGTGTGATTGATAACATGTAGTGTAGCAGGTTGTCTCTCAGGAAGCTTTTTTCTGGGCAAACTGTGTTTTCCATGGTAATTAAGAATAAAAAAGTTCCACAAGGAAACTTGTTATTGTTTCTGTCACATCACAGCAATCTGCTAACTTGACTTCCTTTATAAGATTACACAAGTGGAGAACATGTGATGGTCTGTGGGAAGTGAAGTGGGAGTTTGAGGGCAAACATTGTGCTTGTTCCTGTGGTTTTTGGACCAGTCCTTTGATATCATGTAGTGCCATGTAATCTATACATCTCTGCCCAAGTATCACTGCCGTACACTCCCTGATTTAACAATAACAAATGAAAAGAGATCCACATCATTTCAAGCCCTCTTTTGAATATTCTGTCTCAGTTTCCCTCGCCCTGTGGCCCCCTTTTGCCTTTGCTTGTCCTCTCTACCAATATTGGATAACCATCTAATTTGTTCCGAGCTACATCTCTTATATCTTGATCCTCTTCTCTTCCTTTTTTTTTTTTTTTGTATAATTCCTTTTGATGAATTCCTCGCTGGCCTTTGATCTGAGCGGCAGAATGCGAGTGTATCGAGCAGTGGAAGCGCATCAGATGGGGAAGGCAAACTCTTCAGTGGAACTCTGAGGGAGAGATCCGCGCTGCCTTCATCAACAAGGCAGGGACATGAAAGGAGGCACGGAACAAAAGGCAATCGACACGCTGTGGATTCTTTTGTTTTGTAAAGACGTGACAGAGATGTATCATTTAATGCAGATCGGCATGCGGACATGTCCCGCTTCACTCTCTCCCCGCCTTCAACCTTTTGTCCTCCCCTGAAAAGGAGCACAGTTGATCCCCTTAAAGTGAACTCTGTGCAATCGCTTCTTCCGTTCGCTCTTGAATATGCTGTTTTCCTCCCGTCCTGTTGCATGCACTTATTTTTGTTTGCATGCCGTAGAAGAGGCGGGATTTTGAAAAGAAAAAAAAAACAAGACATAGAACCCTCTGTTCTTTACCTCGACGTCACCGCTGGTGCTCTCGTTATTTAATGTGGAGATGAAGCCCGCAGTGAGAAGGATTTTCTCTGTAGTTCATACAGCCGGTCATGTCTCTTGGTGCATTATGCAGGAATGAAACAACCTTTGTCTTTGACTCTGGTTCATCCAGGGAAGCTTAATCTGATCTTAAATCTCTTTCAGCAGCATCCTGCATCCATATTCATCAAGGCTGTAATTATAATATGTATTGAAAATGTATGAATACACAGAAATTCACCATGCTAAAACAGACAACAGTACTCCGCCCTCAGAAATCATAAGCAAATGTAATCATAACCATAAATTAACTTAACAAATTACCATAATATTAGTACTGCTTCTGGTGTTACGGTGTACTGCAGTACCGTGTGCCATTGCTCAACTCTGCACAGCGGATTATTAGACCAGCATTATTTTATTCTCGCTAAATTACGACCGTATTCTTAAAATATTGCAACTTTTTTCTTGAAATATTATGGCTTTAATCTCATGAAATTTTGACTATTTTTTGAATATTCACACTGTTTTCTTGAAATATGACTTTATTCTGATTTCATTGTAACTTTATTCTTGTATTACGACTTTTCTTGAAATATTAAGACTTAATTTAGTAACGATACACTCTTGATATTTAAAAAACGTTCTGGAAATATTATGACTTTATTCTCATTGAATTACAACTTTATTCTTATAATATTACTAAATTTTTATTGAAATATTAAGATTTACTTTTCATCAAATTTTGACTTCATACTCAATTACAACTTAAAAAAAATATATATTATGACTTTATTCTCATTTTATTAGGACTTTATTCTTGTAATATTACCTTTTTTCCTCAATATATTAATGAATGATGAGAGCCTTGCTGCATCAACCCACTGACTCAACCCGTTTCGGCCATCTTGATTGGTTAATGTCTAATGGATTCAGTATTTTGCCCAAGGACAAGTCGACGTGCTGACTGGAGGAGCCGGGCATCAAACTACCAGTCTTCCCTTTTAGAGGAACCTCTGAGCCACCGCACCAGCTGATGTTCTCTCCTCTGTGGAGAGAGGCACACTCAGTATATGACTCATATGAGGTGTCTGGAACACTTCTGAAATCCATTCGTATCGAAGAGAAAATTCTCCTAAATGACTCGTATGTGGCCCTTGTGAGCAAATCTGTTTGTACAAGCAGTTTGGAAGAAGTTTCTTCTGAAGTTACTACCTGTAGAGATGCATTTGCCTTTTAAGAACACAGTATGTGTGTGCTTTGACACACAGAAACAGAACAGTATAGACTTGTTTCAGCTAAGCACTGCACTCATACGAACAAGATGGGCAGCAGATCTGCCACCTGTCTGTTTCAGGGGATCATTTCTATCAGATAAATGGAGGACATACTTGAAGAGGTGGGAGTTGTTCTATACATACCTTATTATTTCAACCGTGTAACTAAATTGCATATCTTCCACCTATTCATTATGATAGAAATGGCTTTCGTGTGGAGGATCATGAACCTTGTCAGCCTCTTGTTGGTGGAATGGTGCTTGTGTGAATGGCTCATCCCTGCCTCATCTATCATCAAAAGGACAAGAGGAACTTGATTAAAGAAGAAGAAATACAGAAGAAGTCATTTAGTGTCAAATACCAACTACTTGTGAGTCAGCTCTCACGCTCATTGTAAGTAATTGTAAGGCGCTTTCTCACTCTCTCATATACACACTTAATCTTCCCACACTGCAATCCATGTTATGAAGGTATGGAGTCTGGATGTTAACCCCAGATTTGCCAAACCTTCAGAGAATGCCTAACCATAACCATTGGAGGTCAATACTTAACCTTTACCATCTCGCCAGATTTTCACAAATGAAGGGTAACCATGTAGCCGGATGGCCTATCCTAACCTCAACCGTTCAAGGCCAAATCCTACCCTCAACCGTTCA
>NW_022280087.1:789402-802103 GCF_004355925.1 Anarrhichthys ocellatus | reverse complement strand
CCGTTCAAGGCCAAATCCTACCCTCAACCATTCAAGGCCAAATCCTAACCTCAACCATTCAAGGCCAAATCCTAACCTCAACCACTTTGCGAGAGTTTCACAGATTGAGAATGACCATCTCCAAACTGGAATGATCCCCAAACGGGCACTGACCTAGTTGCGTTCATGCCCTAATCATGCGTGTGAGTGAATGAATGAGTGAATGTAACTACGAAATGCCAACTTTTCAGGAATTATTAACAGCAGACTTCATGTGGGATAGTCCACTGCGAATTTTGGAAATAATGCAGTGATTTTGAAAAGATTTCAAAATCACTCTGCACAAAAGCCCACGGGTCATATCAGTTTTTCACAGCTGGCGGAGCATTATGCAGCCCAATTCAATACCAGTAAAAGAACACCGACATGAAATCACCATAACTGGAGTTAATGGGTTGTCACCTGACAACATGGTAACACTGAAAAGCCACCCAGAGTGTAAGCATGCCAATTATCTGAGCTGTCAGCTGCCCAATCATGCTATTCCAAAATGAAATCCATCACATCCCATACCTGTTTGAAAATCAATGGCAAAACAATATAGTATTCCTTTTACTTGCCTCCTTCCTCTATTCATCATGATGTTTAAATGCGTCTCCTTTACTAACTTACATTCAGTTAACAGACATGTTTGAGTGATCCCACGCAAAGCAAAATGCTCTCAAAATGAAAGTTTCATTGTGACAAGATGAGATGACTTGAGGCAGAAGCATGATGCGAGTCTAATTTGGTATTTTTAATAACTCAGAAATTTCTCCATTGTTCCCTTTTTGCTAAGTATGTTTCCATGTAAAAATAAGTCAAAATGTCACTTTCTTGTTCATGAATACATATCAGAGACCTGCGTTATCCCTTGGGTCGTGCCTGGTGGTCTGATTTATCATTTCACTGTTACATTTCTAAAATCTGGTTCCGCTCGTTAAAGGCAGGGGTGGCGGGGGAGAGGAGGCAGTTTGAAAGCGCATCGGGGAGCTAATCACACAGATCATTTATCAACAAAGCCCCAGTTACACATTTACAGAGATTGTTGAGCATGCTTCCAGCTGTGACAAACTTTTCCAATGTCCCATTTGAATTTCTCCAAAAAGACACCATGCACTGTCATCACATATGCTTTAAGAGCTATATCTAATCAGGCAAAGACTGAGGCCAATTAGTTACTTCAAGGTCACTGATGTGGGCAAAACAATACTTCCTGCAGTAATGTGAAAACTGCACTAAATACAAAGAATCCACATTGTATTTATCACACCGATTAAATTAGTATTATCTCCGCTAGATGTAAGCGTGATTATGTTTTCGTCCGTTTGTGTGTGTGTGTGTGTGTGTGTTTGCGTGTGTGCATCTATCTGTCTGTCCGCGGCTCATCTCGCATGCTCCTGTCCCTGCCTTATATTTTTTGTGCTTATTTTTGACCGGATGCAGAAGGATCTCGCCCACACACGTTGGTCCAGTAGTATTCCTGATGCATATGATCGTGGCTCAATGAGGCAGTGTTGGTGTATGTGCATGGCGAGTGTGGGATTACAAACCGGGCTCTGGACAGAAAGAAGCACACTCTGGTACACTAGGTTTGCAAAATGTAGATACATCTATTTAATGTATTTTTAATGGGAATCAACCTCTCCTTAATCCACGTGTTGTACCTGGCGGAGATCTGCACCTTTCTAGTGAAGTCTTAATCAGCTCAATATTTCATACATATGGATGTTCCAGTGTCTGAAGTTTTCAAAGAAAGGACCTAATATCTGGAATGATTTGAGATTATTATGCTGACAATCATTTTGTAACGGGATAAGCCATATCTTATTCAGAATACAGAACAAACACCAGCGGCAGCTCTGGTCTCGAATCACAGTTTCTTACTATTTATTTTGGCTACATATGTTGAATTAAACCACGTCTCTTATCTCGTCATTCGGAATTGAATTCAAAAGCAGCCACAGCAAAGGAATTATCTACATCCTTCAACTATCTTTAGCTTCAATTTCATGCCAGAAAATATGGACATTGATGGAGGGAGATCCAGTATTTGAAGCGATTTTCTTGCTTTCCAGCAACCACCTTCAATTTCTCAATGGATATTTCATCCTTAAAGTACAGCTGTATTAGCATCTTTGTCCTCACACACACACACACACACACACACACACACACACACACACACACACATTACCCTAACTGTGTGTGTGTTTGAAACCAAAGCCGTCTCTGTGACAACTAATCCCCTCTGTCTTGTCCCTCCACCACAGCGTTGATCAGTGTCTTGTCACTGAAAAGGCAACGCAAAAAATGCCATGATTATGAGCTGTCTGTTAGCGCTAATTCAGCTCCCTGGTGCGTGGCGGAGGAGGCGGAGGAGGTGGTCACTCAGCGCCGGCCCTCCTCTTCCTCTTCCCTTCACATCGATGTCATCGCCATCAGATTTGATTATGTGTCGCCCTGTTCAACGACTGCTGCGTGTGAAACGGACAGCGGGTGTTAACCGTAAAGAATGATAATGTGACCAATGGCTAAACAGATTGGATTTATGAAAGTGCGACCACCTTGAAGCTGCTTACATCTTTATTTTTATAGATTAGATGGACGTCGCCTGCCTTCCTCCTTTACTCGTGCCATAGGTACGGCCGCGTAGAGCGTCAGAGTTTGACGCGTAGGGCGACTGGGAGTAAGAACGAGCAGCTCTTCGCTTACAACAATGCCATATCAACTTCAAATGAGACAACGCTGACATTAGTGTTATTTCACAGCTAGTTTTTGCTGCCAGTAACTGACTAAAAGATAATGAGTGAATCAATGGATGAGCCTGAAGAAAGCCGCACGCCGAGACACGTTGGTCTGTATACAAGTTCTCTATACAGCAAGTGTTGCTAGGGTTTTGACCTCAAGGTGAGACACCCCAGAAAGAAATGTTTTTATTCATGCTCTGGTCAATTTTGAGATTTTTAGGCTCCGTTGGTTCCATAACATCTTTTTATTTCAGACCAAAAACATCCAAAAAAGCATCCAAAATACACATTCAGGTTTATTTTTGCCTTACCATTAGATAACGCCTCATTTGCATATTTAAACGCAATATTTCAGAAAACTTGTAATACAAAGAAACCTTGTCCTATGTAAGTAATCAGGAGGGGAAGAGTTCACCCTATTCACCTATAGTGTCTTAAACAATACATACATATCTTTAAAATGAGTTCTCAGACTGATCCAGAAATCTCCACCTCAGTAGCTCTCACACACTCCAAACGTTTCATTCAGTTCCATTCCTCTCTTCGTGCTGAAGGTTTGTACTGAGGGGTTTGTAATCCGTTTCATTTTGAAAAGTCAGCTTTTTAAAAACCAACATGGCTCAGTTCAAAATTTTGTTTCAAAACAAAACTCCTGCTCTCTTCTCTGATCAGATGATTTATACAACATTGTATTACTGATACCATTCCATTTTATGTCTGTTGACAATACTTTCTAGTTCATGGAGTGATACAAAGAGATATTCAAAATTCCCTCTGTTAAAACTTTTGTCTCTAATATGTCAACAAAATAAATGATATTTATATTTCTGTTCTGGATATGAATGACATTAGCACTAAGATAATAAGATAATGCCTCATTTGAATATTTCAACATGACATTTCAGAAAACGTTTCTTATGTGAGTAATCCACTGGAAAAGTTTCATGGTGATATTTACTAGTTAAAATTTGCACCCTAATCACCCGAAGTGTCTTTCTTTAAAGAATCATTTATTTATTTATGTTTTAAGCTAAACAAGAAACACCTGGACAAACCATCACAAGCCTGCTTACATTGTTTTATAGATCATCTTAGAGGTGTTCTTTGCAGCCAAACATACTTTGCACAAACAAAAGACAACATGTTGATGTTGTCTGCTTTCATCAGTCATCTGGACTATTGCTTTTTAACATCCTGTCCTCCCATCCATCCTTCTCCTCTTTCTGCCACTTCATGAGAAATTGAATTTATTTCCCCTCGTATTGAGATTCTTCTCATAAAATCACAACGAAGCCTTGAGCTGCTCAGTTCCAAGTAGCTATGATTACAATTCCACTGCACCAGCCTCTCCAAAAGCTCTTCTCTCTCTTGTTAGATGCACAGGTATATCAGTGTCCGGAGGCTTCATTCAGGCTCGACCACTTGACACTGTTTGGTTGCGTGTTTATACCAGAGTGACAGATGTTGTTTCACACCTGGATGATTGTTTTACATGTATATATAAATGAGGTTGAGTCATTTAAAGGGGACATGTCGTGCTCGTTTCCAGGTTCATTCTTGTATTTTGGGATTCTACTAGAACATGTTTACATACTTCACTGTTTCTCTCATACTGTCCATCTACATATTCCCATACTCATCCCTCGGCCGTTGTAGCTAAACAGTTTCTAAATATGGGCTACTTGAATATCTTGGATTAAGCGTCACAATACTTTCACAATATTTCTGTAGCATCTAGACATGCTTGATTCTGAAACACTTTTTTCACTTTTTTACAACATGGCACCTTTAAGAATAGAAGTGTCTTGAGTGTGAGCATTTAGCGGTGTCTTGGGACTGTGCAGTAATATATAACTGGTGCACGGACGGGATTCAACATCACATTTCCAATTTTATATGGCATTACCTTAACACCTGACTATCATGTGGGCTTTAGTCTAATTAGTTCACAATAATTATGGTGTCTGAATAAATCAAATTAGCCTCCTCACACATGGCCGCTACAGTCTGTTGGAATGATTCTCCACGCAGCAGCTTTGGCTCTACAAACGCCTTCATTCTTTCCATTTTAACGTCTCTGACAGCTGTTGGCAATCACCCAGATAAAAGCTGACATAACTGACATCATGACAGGCTGACAAAAAAACAAAAAACAGCTGCTTTGGATGTTAATGTGCATGAGCATGCAGTGCACAGCCCATCAGCATGTTCCTCACGCGTGCGCTGCGTGACCGTCTACACAGGGAAGCTCCACACAAACAGTCAAATGCCACAAGCCTCTAAATGTCAATTAACTGTGATTCATCGGGGGGGGAGAGCAAGCCAGCAGAGTGTTGCCACTCATTTAAACCACCTCTCCTCCTCCACTGAGCTGATGCTCCACAGCGACTTCTGCAGGAGAATGAGCTGCAAATTGTGGGGCAATTGGGGTTGTGAGCGAATAATGGCAAAATGGCTGAAAAGATGTGGATCATGTCGGTGCGTTGACACCAATCTCCCTGATAACATGGTCAAGTGCGTGTGTGAAAAACCAACCACAGTCAACAATTACATGTGATTTCCCAGGGCTGAGAGTTGAACTCTAATTATTGTCTCAATGAAGGAAGTGTGTGCTTCAGTGAGTTGGGGGGGGGGTACATAACTTAATTTCACTGTGAATCAAGAGGCAGATGAAAAATGTAGATATTAATATTGTCTCGTCATTGAACTTTGGTTGTCAGTTTTCTTGTGGTCACTTCAAGTATATTCGCCGGATCTGAAGCGCACTCAGCAGCTCTTTTGAGCCGTCTGCCATTTATCTCCTCAGAAGGCGATTCAAAGGCCATGCAGGGAAGAACTACAGCCCGCTACGGCCGGTGGGCCTCCAGAACATCAATGGACTGTTGTAAGAGTAGCATTGCTCATTTGGTGAAAAAATGCATGTCCCCATAACATAAAACCTTATATTTTAGGGTGACGTTGGTTTACAGTTGCAGTAAGGGTTCGGTTTAGGTTCAGGGAAGGGTAAGGGTTAGTCTCCAGGAAATGAATGTAAGTCAATGTAACATCCCTAATAGTAATGGAAACACACAAAATCGGATGAACCATATGAAAAAGTTTAAAACACTTAGATGTGAGTATTAGCTGAGATGCAAAAATAAAAAATGCCCACAAGAGGCAATTTTTTTTGCGAGCACGTCGGTGCGCTCCGTCTCCGTGGGGCTTTTTGGATCCAGTCTCTGAGGGGAATGAATCATTTCTGATGCGGTCTCATGCACTCTGCTCCCTTCCTCTCTTACTTTTCCCCTCCTCACATCTCTTTATGGCCATACCTCACATCTCTACTCTGTGGACTCCTTTCATTCTTCACCACTCTCTCTGGTTTTCCGGTTGTCCCTCTTCGTTTCCGCCTTCAGTCTCTCTCTGCTTTAGTCATTCCTTTAATCGCTTTACTTTTAACTTTTTTTGACTTTCTCTCTGCGTTGCTCTTTTATTCTGTTGCATTTACCCTTCCCCATGAATTCTTCTTCATGTTCCTCTCCTTTCTCGGGGCTCCTTTCAAACTCTATTCTTCCTCTCTTTTGTTCTCACTCTGTTGTCACTATTTCCCCCTTTGCCTCACAGAAGACATTTTATTGACCACTATGAATAACCTGAAGCCTTATGTGATTTGTGACTTTGGTGAGACCGTCTGGTGTGTGTGTGTGTGTGTGTGTGTGTGTGTGTGTGCGCACGCGCATTTCAGCTTTGTGAATAGTGGAAGTTGCGTGTTTAATTGGAGGGGAATAAATTTGTGAGTTTGTGCATGAGAGAAGAAATAAGAAAGTAGAAGAAGAATGTGACTGAAGGGGGAGCAAAATAACGGGGGGAGAGAGATGAATCTATAGTTCATGCTGCTGTTCTTGTTGATTCCGTCCCATGCATGTCTGTGTGTGTGTGTGTGTGTCTCCATCTTACAGTGGGAATGGTTGACTAGTTTCGCAGCCCATTGTCTCCCCTCAGGGAAGAGACTCTGGTTCAATGACTGAATCAGTCTCGTACACACTCACATTACAACATAGATTGTATGATTAATGCACGCACACATTCAGATGCTCAGTAATCACACACACACACACACATCGTGTTTCCAACACTTTGGAGGACATCACATTTACTTGCATTTATTTCCCGGAGACCTTTAAAGGTTCGTAGTACGAGATTGGAAGCATTTCGATTGCTTCTTAACGGCTCTCAACGTGGCAAAGCCTGAGCCCGGAGGCTAGCAGCTAGCGGTGCTAACAGCTAGCAGTGCTAACAGCACTATCGGTACAAAGTACGGCACACGTGGTGACAGAGCTAAGGGTTTACCTGAGGGGGAACCAAAGGTGGGTGCTATTGCGGCAACGCCATCATTCGGGAAGGCTGTATGCATACATGCCCCCACCCCATTCTTTGTTAATGTGAATGTTTTTCACAGCTGATTCTCGGGCTAAACCTCAGCCGGCCCATCCACCTCCATGCTCTGGCATGTAACATATTGTCCTAATCAATCCTTCACACACTAAGAGGCTTTTTCACTGGAACCACCCGGGGCTAGCTAGCTGTTAGCGAGCGCTTATCCCTCCCCCCCTCTTTTCTTGTGGAGAGAGTGAGAGGCCGGCTTCCCCACAAGAATTTTATCTTCACAGGCGCAGAGGCTGACTGTGAGGGCAGAGGGGAGGTGGGGGAGAAAAGACCTTAGTGAGATTTGATCCCGGGTCTGCGGGGGGTTCACAGCAGGGGTCCGGATCACCACATGAGTGCCAAGCAGAGAGCAGTTAAAGGAGCAGGACAGGAAGAGAGGGAAGAGCACAGCGCCATTATATGTTGGAGTTAATAAAGTGAGCATCAAGAGGTCTGATGATGAGGCCCATTGTAGCAAAATGAGTGGATTCAAAGGCAGGAACAATCAAAGAGTATTTTAAATAGATTGTGTTTGCAAGCTGCCAAACACATTGAGCTGCTGGACTTGGGCTAGATTGCATTAAGGAAGGATTACAACATCTCTGCTTTGCTCTCTCTGATCCTTTCTCTTTTTTTTTTTTCTTCCTTACTCTCATCGAGGCATTTTTCTCTCCTCCGTCTCACGATGACGAGGATTACAAGTTCATTAAAGTTCATTAATTTCAACTAATTTAATACAGCAAACGTGTGCGTGTCTATACAGACATACACAATATATATGGCACAATTGCTGCGATTTGTCTCATTGGTTGAGACCTGTGTGTTGACGCTGATCCAAATAAAAAGACTCATTGCTGAGAGGCAGGGACAATTCAGGTCAGCTCTTTTAATGAACACCAGTCAAGGCTTATATCCAGTTTAAAGTATCTATCTGAGACTTGTGATGTTGTTGGCAGAATGTGTCCTGCTCAGGGGTTCATGCTGCTCTCAAGATAAAAAGTCTCAAGTGCACTTTCTGCAACAACATTTTCATTTGTCAAATCCGTCTGCGATCCAGTGGAAGCCTGGGTGTATTTGGACACGGAGACATGACACGATCAGTTGGGAGACTGATTCTTGTTAGGGTATCACAACCGCAGTGTTTGTTTTGTTCTATTTTTTATGCAAAAAGGTAGAATAAGGGAAAATAGACATAAAGCTGTTAACTAGAACCATATAAGGTTCTTTGGCTTGTCCCCATAGATGAACCCTTTTTCATTCCCGGTAGAACCTGGAACTAGGGCTAGACAATATATCAATATAATATCCATATCGTTAGACAGGCTATCGTCTTAGATTTTAGATGTTGTAATATGGCATAAGTGTTGTCTTTTCTTTGTTTTACATGCTGCATTACAGTAAACTGACATAATGTTCTGAACCTACCAGACTTACATTCCAAGGGTTTCATCTAGAACGAACCCAGGGTGTTCTTCCGATAAACCTTTTATATTTCAGGGGGTTCATCTAAAGCCAATCCAGGGTTCCTCATGAGGCTCCCAAAGAGGTGTGGTGCAGCTCAACCCACAACAATCATGCTTCACAATCACAGTTTTTGAGTGTGGCCTTAGTTGTGGGCGTTCCCTTTTGTCACCCGTGCTGTCAAATCATTGCAGAACTTTTTCTTCCAAAAAGTGTTTTTTTCAACACTTTTTTTTTCAAAGGGTTCTTAAGGGAACCCTTTGTCTTAAAGAAGATGAGGAGCCCTTGAAAACCCTCTTCTTTAAAAAGGGGTTCTTCAGATGCAGATGGTTTGGGTAGAACCGCAGAAAGAACCTTTTGGAAACCCTTATCTCTAGGAATGTAGGTTCAAAAGAAGTCTTACACATGATTTGGGCTCCCAGCTCTCTACACATAGTAGAAGTCTGTTGATCACACAATGAGAGATGAATTTTAAGAACAAGTCATTTCAACTTGTCCAATTGAACCTCAGTATTCTGAAAACAGCCCACAGGTCAGCAGGTAGTGCACGGTGTTGAGACGGTGCTCGGCTGTAACCGTCCTCCTTTTATCTCTGTTTAAGTCAGAACCCACCTGTTTTAGGTGAACCTGTGCAGGCTTGGCAGACCGGCACTGCTCTCTCATCACTGCCTTTCCTACTCGAGTTAAGAGTTCTAGGTGCCTTCCACTGACTTTCAAACACATTAAAGAAGCAGAAGTAGTCGCGCTGCCGTAGTGTTCCTAAAGGTGCGCCCCGTAGTGACGCCTTGTGGTAGACGAGCTGTATTGTAATGAGGAGGGCCTAGCCGACAGAAGCTGGCTAAGACTCTGCCCGAGGCTTGTTATCAAAGGCTCATCATTCAAATACTTTCTTTCCTTTTCTTGAAAGAACTTTTCTCTGTTTTCTCTTCATTCACTTTATTTCTTAGTTTCCCCTCATTTTGTTTCTCTTTCCGTTTCCCTCACGCTTCTCCATAGCTTTGTTAAATCGTCCAGAACATATTAATCTTTCCCTACAACAAAAGCAAATATTGATAATGAAATACTAATACTCCATTGTGACCTACGTGAAGGTGGTTGTCAGCAGGATCACAGAAAAAACTGCAGGCCTGATTTTTATTAAACTTTCTCCAAGATAGAACCCATTTCATTTTGGAGCGAATGGACACATTTTATTTCACTTTCGTTACCATTGCAACTCGAAATATGGAATTTGGCCTTGGCCTAAACATTTTAGTTTCTCTCTCTCTCTCTCTCTCTCTCTCTCTCTCTCTCTCTCTCTCTCTCCTCCCACGTAGCCTCTGTTTGTTCCTCTTTAAGTTCCGATACAAACAAACCTGTTTAATTATTCAAACGATATTGGTTTTGTGGATGATGCATAATCTCCCTCTTTGTCTCCCGTTTCGCCCGCCTCCAGGTATCGGGGCTCAGAAAGTGCGAGTGGAGGACGAGCTGGAGGCGTATCCCACAGGGTCTGTTGATCTCCGCTGCGAATTCATCGATGGAGGAGGCCGAACCAAACTCACACAGGTAGGAAGATGGAGCACAACATTGTGTGATTGATAAGGTAGTTTGGGTGTAGACAAAACATAAAAACAGTGAATCTTAACCATTTAACTGTAATTTATGACATAGTCAAGGATGGGAAAGGACTTTCTCGCCTCCATAAAAAAATGCCATCTTCTATTGTTATATTGGAAGGGAAGGAGTCCTGCTACTGATATCTAGTGGAGTTGGGACGTCTATATATATATGCACTAGCTGAGAAAGGGAAACACACGTAACTCTGACAGTGACTATGTGAATGACATAAGAGATATGCATGTTATTTACTCTCATAAAATGCTTGTGAAATTCTATTAATATCATTAATGTTAGGTTTGTTCCTGTTTTCAGTATTTTTGTTTTGGGATATTTGTTGTGTTTCTGGTTACTATTATTTTGGGATAAATACATATCTGTGTAATTCCACTTTTGTGTCGAATTGTCAACCCTGATGATGGTGCCTTGGATGGAAGGAAGGAGGGAGGGGGGGGTTAAACTCATGTCTATCCAAGCATTCACATTTCTGTGTTCTCGTAACGGACTTAAAGTTGACATGATTGTGAAAAAAACAAACCTCCTGCACTACTCAGCGCACAGAGATGAGATTGATATCAAACGTCCTATCAGACCTGATCTTCTGTTCTGTTACAAATGTCAACATGATGTTAATAGCAATCAACATGACATCATGCATATTGCAATAAAAATCATCCTAAAAGTACGTATCCAGGTGTTTTTCCCCTTGTCATCGCTAGAGTTGACTCAATTCCACATGCAGATCATCTCGTTTTAACCTCAGACTATTTTGGAAGTCAATTTATTTTATCAGCCGTCCGGATAACAACTTCTCTGACACCACCTTCACTCTTCTGACACTCTGCACACACCAAGTAAAGCAAAGCGCTGTGAGCTGTCTGCTACTTCAATGTGATCCTGGTATGACCTCGACCCCTCAGAGTTGTGGTTGGAATCAATACACAATTTGTTCACACACAAAACCTGAAATTGCAGACAGGTTAGATTGCCCAATATATTTCCTGTACAATCCACAGCTAACAGGGGAGTCTCATCCACTAATTCACGCTGACATCCTGGTTGCAACCCGTCGTCCTCTTCTCACCCTTCAGCCCTCCCTGCTCCGTCTTTCCCGTTCCTCCAGACGCCATACATGTTCTAGAGGTTTGCTAAATGTGTATTGATGAACTTTATTGCCCCTCCTTCCCAGTCCATCACTTTAGCCAGTAGTTTGTATTTACTGTAACGCTGTCACTTTGAGAACCGAGTAGAAAAGAAAATCACTTTGAGCATAACATCGTGGTATTCTCCCTTGCGATAGAGTCTCATAACAGCCATAGCAGATATCAATATCTTTCACATATCAGAAATCATAAGAAGAAAAGCCTGCAAGACGACTCTTTGTCAAATAGTGTTCTTTAAAATGGCAACAGGAACCTCCTTTGAGAGCCTAAAGAGACCTTTAATTTCATCTCGCAATAGATTCTTGCCTCCTTACTCTGACAGCTTTAATTGAGTTTGACATTTTGCTATTATAAGTCAAATCATTTTTTCAGTTTTCGAGGAAGCACATATTTGAAAACTTGTTCAAAGAAATGTCAGAAATGATGGTATGTGTATCTAACTATAAAGCAAAGGATATCTGTCTTTCTGTGTGTCCTTTCCATATCTGGAGAACCGATCATTCAATCTACTTCACACTTAGTGGGTGTATTGAAGGAGACCACATGGAGTGCTTTTTGTGGAATTTGGTGCAATTAAGACACCCGCCAGGCTCAATATTAATCTTTGAATAAACAAGCGAGCATCGCTCTGTGGAGCAGCGGGGGCGGGGCTTCAGGCCTCTGCGAACAGACTTTATAACGGTGGTAGTTATGTCAGACAAAGTGACTCATACGTCTATTTGGTGATTAACTCCACGAAGTATATTTCACCAATGTTTCTGACCGCAAGTAACAGCAACCTTGGGTGTGTTTTTCAGGGGCCGATTTAGTGATTTGGGGGCCCCAAACCAAACGCCGTCTTGCTTTACTTTCCACCCTTTCTCTAACGGGGAAATGTTGGGATTGGCAATGCTAGAAGAATAACTATTAACTATTAATAGGAAAACTATTATGAGTTACAACAGTAATATTATTCCATAACTTTCATATCTAAACGTAAAAATAAATCTATAGCTATTGGGGCCCTTTGGGATGTCCCACGGTTGCCCACCTTGCCTAATGTTAAAGTCTTAACCAGAGTGTATTAGCTGTGACTTGGGTGTGTGATGCAACTATGCCATGGCAGGTGTGTTGCTGAGGACCCAAGGAAGCTCAGTGTAGAGTGTGAAGTTGTTCGTATGAGCGGTTCCTTGAGTAAGCTGCAACACCACAGGCCGAACATTTCGACCCATTGAACCGGCATACTTTGAATTGGCGCTGTACAACTATATGTATTTATTTATATATATATATATATATATATATATATATATATATATATATATAT
>NW_022280087.1:764839-789392 GCF_004355925.1 Anarrhichthys ocellatus | reverse complement strand
TATATATATATATATATATATATATATATATATATATATATATATATGACAGAGCTCATGGAAGTAATTATTGTACTTTAAAATTCATAGCGCTCAATTGCTGCAACTTGCACAAATGATCCTTATCATGTTCATATCTGAACACAGTCATGATACACATTTTTAGATTTAGTGAGACTCCACTCCACCTTCCGAGGATATCATCATCTCGGACCTGCATTGCAAATAAACATATATACATCTGCTTAGAAATCATAGGAAAAACAGACACTGCAGAACTTTGTTTTCTTCAGTATGAAAGTAATCCAGTGGTAGTTGTCTGTACATGCATAGGTACGCTGCAAACAAGAACCACTGGTAGTTAATTTGGCAGACTTTCAAAGGTGTCAGTTGGCCAAAATGAAAACAAATAGAGGCTAAAATAAGGAGCTCCTTGGTGTTCATTAATCTTCTTAGTCTGGCTTTAAATTGAAATTTGCACACCTGAATCTTTGATAGAGAAATTGCACTTTAGAAAACCCCATAGTGCAAACAATAACCTCTGTTTTTTTACAATCTTTGTTCTTACCAGGTGTCTTGGATATGGGAACCCATTGATGGTCAAAGGGACAACATTGCTGTGTACCACCCTATCTACGGACAGAGTTTTCCCAACTTGTCCTTCAAGGAACGAGTTATCTTCCTCCACAACAATCTGGAGAACCCGTCCATTAGAATCTCTCAGCTGAAAATGTCCGACGCCGGCCGGTACACCTGCGAGTATGCCACCTACCCTTCTGGAAACGAACAGGGGACGACCAGCCTCGTCATGCTCGGTGAGTAGAGGGGTTGCACGTCCACGAAACACTCCATAAACCTTGTTACTCCTACAGAAACAACAAGCTGCTGTATATTTCAGATAATGCTGTTTTTATCTAACAAGGACCTTAAAGAGGGCCATGTTCCAAACAGGCACTCAAAAGCCGTTCTGCTACATGGGCCTTGACAAACTCCTCCCCAGCCATCTGCTTATCACTGCTTCCTACAAAAGAGCTCCCATCGGACCCAAACCCTTAAAAGAGGCAATTTAAAGCATTTGACGAGTATTCTCAGGGTGCGTCCTGGTTACATGCCGAATGAAAAACAAAGAAGCTTGGTTACAAAGATTGAGATTCAGACATGGCACTAGATGTAAAGTATGTGTGATCAGGTTGAGTTAACAGGTTGTTGAGTTTGTTTTACTCTACATATTGGTGGACTTTGTTTTAGTAAATTCATTTGATTACTATAATTACATTGAAGGAAATGCCTAAACCCAGGTTAATCTTTGAAAGTCAAGATTCAATGAAAAAGGCTTTGTGAACCCTTTTAGATCATATTGTGCACATATTTCGATTTAAAGTAACACTTAAAGAGTTTGTTTTTTAAGCTGTGAACTAAATGACATGACTGTACTGTGATGAAATACATCAATGCTGGTGTTGGTGTGGACATTTCTTACCAAATTTATTTAAGAAAATGGCATCTCATGGTTGAAAATAGTTCAAAACGCCGTCTAATTCTAACGCTTGCTAATTCCACCATGTTTGCGCAACACTGGTTCCAGACAATCAGGGGGACAGCAGGCTGCTGACCGCTAGGAGACCACAGGAGAGCAGACGGCCGCTCCGGAGGCGCTAGGGTTTGCGCTAGCTAGATTTGAGGCTCTCCTCCCGGCAATGTAGTCTTCCAGCGGCAGGAATTGAGGCGGAGGGGACAAGAGGGGTAATTATTGTCTCATTTGTGGTCTAATAAACCGTAGGTCAAATGTAGTGCCACATGCCGTATTACTATTTACCAAACTACTGGAGGTGTCATATTTGTCGACACTGCGCCAAGGCTTTTGTCATTCGAAAGTGGCCGTGGTTTCATCTCTCAGCCCCTTGCACACTTTTTTTTAGCTTTCTTCAAAGTTATGCCGTGGCGGGACTATAGGCTTAGACCTGGGGAGGGGAAGTTACACTACTACTTGCAAAAAAATTGACAAAAAAAATCAAATTCTTTGTATATCTATATCACCATCCAATCATCTTGTCTTCCTGTAAAACAAAATGCGACGTGTGCTTTTATAAGCTACCACCGACCCATTTCAACCACTAATGTCATGACATCCATCCATCAGTCTGCAGCTTTTAGTGACAAGCGAGGTGTGTGTGGAGCATAGACTGTATATAAGAAGTGGACGTAGTCATCGTGACGTCATGCATTGGGTTTTGGACTGACGGTTTGAAGCCTCGAGTCCGCTGAATTTGCCGTCGCCATCTTGGACTACGACCGTCGCCATGTGTTTTTTTTCGCAATCAATGGACAGAAGTTACCATGTTTAGAATGCAGAGGAGCGATGTAGAGACGCCGTTTAGGGCGACCTGTCAATCATAGTAAGCCCGCCCTAAAGCATACTCTGCTTTATGGTCTATTTGACTCTAAATGGACCATAATGTACTAAATGAACATCATGCTGTATTGAAGAAGACTTGAAACTAGAGATTGAGACCATAAACTCATGTTTACAATGTTTACTGAGGTAATAAATCAAGAGAGAAGTAGAGTCATTTTCTCATAGACTTCTGTGCAATCTGTCTTATTTTCCAGAGAATGCAAGTTTTAAGACACCTCCGCATTGGCTCCACTCGGCAGAACCGGAGGTTGCCACCTGGTGTGAAGTCACAGCACTCTTTAGCCCAGTATTACACTACATTTCAAGCCCATCCACTTTTTAGAGGTCCAATCAAATGCGCAGGATCAGATAGCTCTCGTAACTCTACACCGCCCCTAATATTCTGTTTCATTCGAGAACACTCACACTACTGAAGCTAGAGACGCTCTAACTTCCGTTTCACTTGGACCTTAAAGCATGACAGTGAGCTCCATGTTGAGTCACATTTAGATAGCGGATGTGTATATGCTAAAAGCCGATTAAGCTCACGTTTATGGTTAGCATTCATTCTTCTTCAAACAATAACTGGAGGTAATGTTGTATTTATTTGATATCTATGTCAGTCTGATGAAAGAGTGATTTGGCACAGTGAGATCCAAATGTAACAAGCGAGTATCCCTTTTGCTGTAATCTCACTGTCTCCTTGTTGCTTTTGTTGACTTGCTTACACAACGTTGCATTGTACGTCGTGTTATCATAGTGAAAGTTTTTTTAATGAAAGTAGCTGAATAGATGATGGCCTTTGCTGCAATAACTTGCCATTGCGTTGTCACATTTTGTACACAAGTGCAGCACCAGGGTCAACATCTGATGTGACCTTCTTGACATATTTGAACACTTAGACCTTTCGGTTTAATTAGAGTTTGATCTGTTTTGGCCAAATGTCTGAATTAATTACCTCGAGGACCCTAATTGTGATAATCAGATGAAAACTATTAACATAATCTCACCAGGAGGACGGGAGGCAGAGACATGTGGACAGATGCTTTCATTTCATATTGCTACAGCTCCGCTAATTGAAGATCTATATCCAGGAAGAGGAGACGTCATTTTCTCGTTGATGCCACTTTTGGATTTGATCCAATAATTAAACTATCAATAAGTACACAGACTGTACAGCCCTGGTGAGTGTCACACTAAAAACACAAATGGCAAACGTGAACTATAGACAGACGTAGTTTTGTTGAGTTCTGTTTAATCTTGTCCTGCTGTTAGTTAGTAGTTTTAAAACGGCTGACTGTAAATGTAGATTGTATGGACCCTGTAGTTGAGGTAAAATTCTGACCCCTGTTTCTTTAAATCATGTGGCCAAGTATAACACATTGCACCTTTAAGGTACTTTGAAGCCCTTATCCCAAAATGGCATTCCTTCTCCGAATTATTATGCAGTCAAATCTGGATGTACAGATATGTTATACATATTCTTACATCCAGTTTAGAAATCATCGACAGAAGCTACTTATATAGTTCTGGAGTACAACTCCAGATCTTGCCTGAGAGTATCATAGTAACCCAGTGATAGTTTTCTGTACATACATGAGTACACTGCAGAAAGGAAGTAGCTAATAGTTCCAATTTGCCCAAATGCAAAACACATAACCACAACATGTAAGTCACTGACTCCATTACATTTCCTAAAGCCACCAAATTATGATTATGATTGATTATCATAATCATGCCCCAAGTAAGACAAAGAATATTACTAGGAGAGCTCAAAATCCATTCATAGCATTATGTAAAATTTGTAAGTTTCAGAAATGCCAATCAACATGCTTGTTATATTCCGGGATCACTGGCATTCCTCCCTGTCCATTCATAAACTACGGTGGCCCTGAGAGCTCAACGCACTGCAAAACAAGAAAACACATGCCAATATAGGCAACACAACACATGTAGCATAATTTACACATATTTGCCATGTTGAAAACCCGTGGACATTAGGTGGCAACCTCCGGTTCTGAAAAGTGAAGCCAATGTGGAATTACCTAAAACTTGCATTCTCTCTAGTGTCTATGAGAAAATGACTACTTCTCTCTTGATTTATTACCTCAGTAAACATTGTAAACATGAGTTTATGGTCTCAATCTCTAGTTTCAAGTCTTCTTCAATACAGCATGATGTTCATTTAGTAAATTATGGTCCATTTCAGACAGTGTCAGACTTTGACAACTCCTGCTCTAATTAAATAATAGTAGTAAATGATGTAACTAGCACTAGGTAAACACTACCACTACTAACACCTGTTAACTTTTCTTTTCTGTCCCACTTATTAACAGGCTAAACTGCTGCAAACATTTAGCAAATAAGCTCAGAAATTTGAAATCTCAAAAACTCAGGGTCGTGATTTAAAACAACAACAACTGAGTATTTAGTTGCTGTTAGCGTGGGACACATCCTGTTTCTAATTGGAGACAGCTGGTGTTATTCATCCACCCACATGTCCTCCCATTTGCACGCCGCTTACAAAGGCCTGATATCTGGTGTCTCTCTCACTCTCTCTCGCAGTTTACAGCGCTGGGGAGACTTCATGCTTGAATGTGAATAACGACAGTTCCCTGCATTGTTATATAGGAGTGCTGTGCTTACAGTATATGACCCGTAGCGACAGTGGTTGTACGACAAAGAGCGTGTACACTCAGAGCTCCTATTATAGTAGCACGCTGACGGGAGGATCCAATATGTTGCACTCTGAACTGAAATGGTGCATTTTCATGACCTCATATTCCGTGCAGTTTCATGGTGCTTTTTCCTTTTTTTGTCAGGGTGAAATGTTTGAGGCCTTTTTTTCTATTTTTCGTGCACAAATTGGGTGCAATCTCATAACAATTTATTTATTCAGTGACTGCTGTACAATCAAAGGAAGAATTAAAAGAAAGATGGATTTCTGAAAGCTATGTTAATTTGTTGCCGCCTCAAATGTGGGTCAGGGGATTCCTTATCCGCCACACGGAAACAGTTCACAAAGAGTCACTGTGGAGACACAATAGGCCATAATTACAATATATTAATTACAGTATCCCAGTAATTGCAGCCAGTATGGTTCATGGAAAGGAATGTTTCACAAATCCTTTTATGTGCCCTCCCAGCTGCCCCACAGTAGTTTTTTTTTTTTTTTAAACTTCACAAAACAATAAAAGAGAACAGAGCACGCAGGAGATGCAGAACTTGGCCGTCTTGTAAAGCGAGAGCGTGGCGCGATATTCTGGCGGGCTCGCAGATGGACGTGGGCTAAGCCTCCTAAACTGCTGCTGCTGGCACAATGCAGAGGTAGAGTGGGAAATACCTGCTGGAGAGCTCACCGACTCTCCTTTTGTCCGCAGTTCCAGCCGTGCCAAGCTCTCTGGGAAAGATTCTGGTCCACGTAAATGCACGCGTCGAACTAAGTGTCTCAAAGTCACTGGAAGACAGTCACATTTTACCTTATTGGATGTGGAATCCATATGAGCCAATCACATTAGATCCTTATCGAATCCACAACCGCTGGCAGCCAATCATATTACATTTTATTGGATATGGAAGCACCAGCACCCCCGGTCATATCACAACTTATTTAAGTGTGAATACATAATACTGACAGCCAATCGTATTATAACTTATTGGATGCAGCGCCACCGCCAGCCAATCTTATTACCTCTGATTGGGGTGTGAATAAAGAATCACTCACTTGGCAGTGAGTGATATAATATCGTCCTGGATGGGGACCAGGCAAAATGGATGGAAGCCAATTATATTGCATCTTATTGGATATAGTGCAGCCAGCTGGACAGAAATACAATACAGTATACCATTTTTCTTTTTAAATCCTCCTCACAGTTTTTTGTTTGAAGGGGGCGCAGTGAGAGTCCAGAGGTACGAGGACTGGACTGCACTCCACTGATCAACGGAGTCGATCCCTAATGGGTGGAGCCACTTTTCTGGCACAAGCACTGAATCCAATGAAAAAGACACAAGATTGAAAGTTTAGCCACAAGCCATGTCCTTTTCTTCAAGTGTGTGTGTCATGCTCATTCTAGAACAATGACAATGTTGTTTCATTTGTTAAAGTGTCTTCCGAATTTTCATTTAAATAAATCTTTGTGATGTCACAATCTATCTCCAAAGGTGGTAACACAAAGGCGATTGAGCTCATGGTCCACTAATGAAAGTTTTGCAATATTTATATATTTGTAGTACAGTATTACAGTACAGTCCCTGGAAAAAATGCTGTAATTTTTTTTGCACATAAATAAACACACAGTTGATAAACGAACATTCATAAAATTGATCAGATAAAATGAATAAACATTCAAAGGCTTGCTTTAAAATTCTTTATTGTCAAATGTACTTACTTACTTACCTATCAGATATATTACTGCATTTAATAGCTACAACTGCATTTTAGTTGTAAATGCTTTGGTCACATTTAAAAAAGTGAGTTTAGACAACATTAAACATAACTGGATCCTCTTCATTCATGCAATCATTCGAATGTTGAAACTATTCATAAACATAAACTGCACCTACCAGGGACAGAATAAATAGCATATTCAAACTCTTTCAGCGTGAAGTACGCAAGAACATATTTAATATCATTCGAGGTTCATTGGCACCTTGTTTACATTAAAGGGCCAGTGTGAAGCCTTTTTGGCGATCTATTAGCAGAAATGGAATATATTTTCATAACTATGTTTTCACTAGCGTATAATCACCTGAAACAGAACCGTTGTGTTTTCGTTAGCTTGGAATGAGTCCTTCACATCTACATAGGAGGCAAGTCCACCATGTTGCAACTCCATGTTTCTACGGTAGGCCAGAAGGGACAAACTAAACATTGGCTCCAGAGAGAGCCTTTAACGTTTCTACATTACCTAAAGCCTCCGTAGTGAAACTTGTGAAACTGGGGTAACATAAGCCGCGGTACCCCCAGCCGATGTCTGAATGTATATTGTGGTGTGTATGGCATCAGAGCTAGGCCAGCAGCGTTAGCACCAATGTTTTGCACGAGGAGGCTCACGTTACCGCAGTCTTAAAAAGCGAGGAGTGAGCAGAGATGCTAGTGTGTATTCCATAATGCTGCAAGTTACTCGGGAGTCTGTTGCACAAAAGCATTTTGAAACACTTCTTACACTTAGATCACCAGTGGTAGCGATGTCATGTTCAGCAACTGATTGTGGCTTTCATCTTGTAGATACACTCCTGTGGGGCTCTTGCATGCGCATGCATTGATCGTTAGAATGGCCTTTGCTTTGATTCATGAATAGTGTCAAAAAGAATGCGAGAGGAAATTATCTCCTGCTGCAAATCGCAGCTTCCATGTGGAAAATTTGGTGAAAGCTTTAGCTGTCTAGGTAAGCTTGTCAGCAAAGCTTAGTATTTCAGCATCAGTCATGCCAAGATATTAATGTATGTGGAAGTAGTAGTATGACTTTAAACCTCAGTCTGAATCCAGCTGCTGATAGAAATAGATGCCCTCCTCCTTCTCAACATCTGCTTTCCAGGCGTTCCTTACTCAAGTCTTATGACCCTAATAGCGCCATTCGGCTGCAAACAGCAGTAAGAATGTGGTTTTTAGCCTCCAGGTCAGCTCCCAGGTGAAAATATTTGTAAGTGTGAGAAACTGGGTCTTGCTCCGAAAAAGCAAACCTTCCGTGGATGAACAACGGTTAAAGAATAATTACAGGACTGGTCCAGAGTCCTGGTGACAAACCGCAGCCGGTATTTGTTCAGTTTATTTATTGGTGCTTTTACGAAAACCATATCTTAATTGAATAGAAATGTATTGACTCCCCGGACCCTCAAGAGTTAGAAGAGATAAACCAAACCAAACCAAACAAGCGCAGAGCCCTTCACTGAGGAGTGTGTCAGTCAGCAGAGCACAATAACAGATGTTGCTACATCGCTGCGTAACAACCTTGGTTGAATTGGAACAGCTTCCGCCATTCTTTGTGTTGTTGAGTTGTTGATAACAGACAGAGGAAGGTGAAGAAAAAGGCTTTGAGTTTATGTTTGCCCTCAAGTAGGAGCACCGAATCAATCGAAATGCAGTTAAATGCAGCAGCACAAAGGGGCTTGAAACACGAGGCCTCGAGGTGCTTTTTGTATCTGCCTTCAGAGGCGACTCTGAGCTGGGTTTAGAAGTCAAAATGATGTGCTTTCAGCTTTTCGTTTTTGCATAACAAAAGTGACATTGTAAATGATGATTTCTTTTTTTTTTCTCCTTCTTACATTTTAGGCACTTAGCTAACGCCCTCAAGCTTAAATCGGCTGAATTACCCTAAAGCTTAAATGAATGCATTTAGTCAACATTTCTAGCAGCCAATAATGAGTTGTCACAACAACGCACGCAGCAGAATAATTGCATTATAAACTATCCCTGCGTTACTTGAATATTCATGTAATGTTAACAATTGAGGAGACATAGAGAGCCAAACAGATGGGGGTTTTTTCAAACAATGTCTGGAAATATTCAGCAGCAGCGTGTCAAGCTGAGAGATGTTTACAAACCTGGGCAGCGGGTTAGACATGAATTTCAAAAATTTAACAAGATCCAGAAGCCTTTATTGATTTTTGGCTAATGTATGCAGCAAAGTAGAAAATACACAAAAAAAATACTTCGCTTGGCTGCCTTCATCAGGATACAGCAGTAAATAAATCCATGTTTAGGGAGGGAGAGAAGGAGGAAACACTCAGCCAGGGCTGTTGAATCCACATACGTCTGCTCTGCAGGCTCAGTCTCAGTGTTACCAGATATTGTTCGATGATTCTGCTTCATACCTAGTTGATCACTGGTTGCATGTTGTAGTTGATGCAAGTAACCTGGAGGATTTTTGTTTCCATTTTGCCAGGCTGCTAAAATGTGAAGTTCAAATGGACTTCATCAGCCTCTGAACAGATACAGACTGTACAGATTGCTTCAAATGTTTTTAAACTTTTAGCACAACCCATATAGGACACGATTCTGGGTCAAGATTGGTTGAGTTAAGGAAGTAAATGGGTCTACTATGGCATGGTAAGGGGATCCAAAAATAGCTTGTCTCTGAGCCACATGTGCAGCATTTGCATACTTGGCCAAGTGCAACAAACCACTTGTAATCCGGTTTTAGAAGCCGGGTCTTCAAAAGGCTACAGTGCGGCTGGGGTCTGGCCCAGTTCTGCACACCACCAAGATTAAGTTGGTGTCCCTGCAGCCAGATTGCAATGGCTTCATCACTGATATTGCCGGGCAGTATGTGGGCCAAATGTAAGTAATAATGTGGTCAGTACTGGGCTTCACTAATTAGCTTCCTGGGCGTCTGGATGGTTCCAACACAAACTCTGTGACTATGACAGATGTCAGCTGTCCCATGTGAATGCCACCTTAATTCAACAACAGCCGGCTTCACACTCGGTTACAAATCTTCACGCTTGGCAGATATGCCCGACTTGTTTATGATTCAAACTGGCAATCTTCCAGTCACGGGCCTTGATCTGTAGCTGCTTGCCAAGGCGAAAAGAAAAGTCTTAGAAAAGTGTTGAATTCAAGTTAGAGCAGGCATCTGCCTCGCCAAAGGGTCCTCAGCATCCCTGAGACAGTGTTTCAGAGCAAATGTCTCGCTGAAGGAAGGCCAGCAAATGTAAGGGGGAGTGTAGAAAAGTTTATAAATGCAAATCTTTTGTTATAAAAAAACACTCAGCAAAATGCAAATTGAATAATTGAATTGAAAGTATGTGGTGAATATGATTTCTCCAGAAATGTGTTCACCTTTTAAGCTTTCTAAGTGCTTGGTTTCATAAACCAAACACACCTCATACAGCGAACTGTGTTTGGAAACAATGTATGTCTCCCTGTCAGTCTCTGGCATTCAGCCTATTGATAATACCAAAGGGCTGGGGGGGGCAGTTTTCATTCAGCTGCATTAGCATAGCTTTATAATTACTCTGTGCGGACAATGCATCGACTGATGTGAGAAATATGCCTGGCTCCACATCTTTGACACGAATAGACGGTTTCTTGGATGAAAAACAATTGATCCAATGAGCGACTAACAATTTGCCAATCAGCGCCACGGGGGGGGACAAACGCCATCGTTGCCAAGCGCTGACACGTCAAGACATTTTTGAGACAGCACGTCTTCTCGATTTCCCCAGACAGTTCATTTTTACTTAACTCCTCTTGACCTTAAACCCCAACACAAGTAGTATGTTGGCTTGGCTAAGCTTAGGTGTTTACTTAAAATGAAGTAAGATTCAGGCGGATACGTAGGTCCCTAGTGATCAGTTTGGGGAAATTGAATCTTCCTCCCTCACAGAAATCGGTTAGAGACACTTTGTTGAGATATTTGCAGCCCAGCAGTAGCAGAAAACGTCCAACCATTTTCAAAATGAATGGAAATATAAACTTTGGATAGTGATGACTTCTTTCAACAAAGAACACAGAAAGACCAATTTCTCCACCAACAGTAAAAGTAATTGCCTGACTTTTCCTGAAGAGTTAAGTCTTTCAATTTTCACTATGTCCATCAAATCTCTGTAAACACACAGCCACATAAAACAGATTGAAAGGCATTAATGGGGGAAATCTACTAAATCTCATCCAGCAGGAAAAAACAGTAAATTGAAACACTTGACATCACGAAATAATGGAATTCACTGACATTTACGGATTGATTGATAGTGTGTTGGAAGTAGTTTTTTTCTTTTCAATTTTAATGGACATTGCCCCTTTGTAGGACGAGTCCAGTTCGATTTAACGAAGCTCATGTGATGGTAGAAGGAACAGCAATGTTTTTCAAATCACTGCTGTAATGTGAAAGCCTCTCACTGTAACTGTTGGTATGTTTGATCTGTCTCTTAAATTGGGGTGACCACCTGCAAAGAAATCTAGGAGGATGAAGCTCACTGGAAACCTGTTGGTTAATGTCAAAACATGCATACGAATTGGGCCGAAGACAAAAGGCTGTTATTCTTACCATTCAATGGGCTTTGTTTTGGAATATTTTAAGAGCACACTGGCTGACACAACAAAACTGATTGAACTCCCTCCTCTGCTAACCCTTTCTCCCCCTTTCCCGCCTCCCCCTTTCCCGCCTCCCCCGTCCTCTGCCCCTAGCCAAGCCTAAGAACTCCGCCAACGTTGTGACCGTCCAGGCCGGCTCCAAGTCGGTGGTGGTGGCCCAGTGTGAGGCGGTGGACGGCAAACCGGCGGCCACCATCAAGTGGCTGGCATTGGTCGGAGGCAACCACTCGACCAGCACCACGAACGGGCCGGACGGCACGGTGACGGTACGCAGCGAGTACCGGCTGGTCCCCACGCCGGCGGATAACGGCGGGGAGGTGACCTGCATGGTCAACCAGAGGACACAGGAGCAGCCGTGGGTTTACCCTGTCAAGCTCTCGGTGGAATGTAAGGACATTTATGTTCACATAATAATGTCCACTTGGACATAAAAAACAAATGATGCCTGACTTTAAGGGATACTTTTTTGTTACTATGTGTCACGGGTCCAATCGAGGATCCAAATAACTTAGCTGGATCCAAAAGAGCCAACTGTTAACAACTTCAGACACAGATCAGTGCCTCGCCAGAGTCTTTAGGCCTGTACTTTGGGAGGCACCTGCAAGCATAAAACACACAGACACACACACACACATCCTCCTCCTCTTCTGAAACACTTCCAAATCACTTCTCTAATCATCTAAATAACAAAAAAACATCTGGTCTATTTGCTGTAAAATCTGAGAACACATTTTCTGTTTTGCATAGTTTAAACACTGGGTGTAACACAGGAATACAAATTTGTTCATTTGTTGTAAAAGTCATTCTTTCTCTAATGCATGGCTGTGTAACGGCCCATGTACAAGTACTTGACCGTCTTCAATAGGGCAGAGGCAAGAGTCCTGAGATACAATACGTATTGTGATACAGCCATTCAATATATTGCAATATATTATTTATTTATTTTCAATCTAATTTTCGGAGATTGTTTCGAGTTTTTTTTAGATTAAGTATAAAATACAAAAACTTGGGCAATTTAAAAAGTTTATTGTTTCTAAAGCAAAACGTTCTGAAGAATTGACATAAATAAGAAAGAATAGCAATTCAAACAATTCATTATTTTAATGACCAGTTCTGTTTGAATATCACCATGCCAATCACGACACATCTTCAGGTAGAGACGAGCGTGTTTTGCCAATGTTAGCTAGCTGATGTTCCCTTGATACAGTCAGCCAATGATCGCTTTTTGAAACTAAAAAGTGATGTGGGAGAAAACCTGGGCCAGTGAAATATCCAAAGCGTGTGGGGAGGAAATAAAATATCTGATGTTTGGGAAGGTGGGTCAGAAGTGGGCCTTAAGTAACAATAGATTGAAAGTCCCATAGTATCAAGAACACACCATCATATGCATGGAATGTACAGTGGGAAATGCATTTGCATTTATCACAGGTAGAGTAACATCCAACGTCATAGCACTACTTTTTTAAAAATCTGAGCCGCTGTCTCCCGGGAATCTTTGCATGTAAAGTACACTGCACTGATTTATTATAGGGGCAGGCCATAATGCAATCGGCTGCACTTTCTACTAGATCTAGAACTAGAGCTTAAAGGATAACTTCAGTATGTTTCAACCTGGACCCTATTCCCCCATGTTTTTGTGTCTAGGAGACTAATGGTTAATAACATTTTGAAAGTGGTCCAGTATTGAGGGCAAACGCTGCAGCCAGCTAGCTGCCAAACGAGCTACGAGGGCAAGTAAGCAGCGTCAATGTAACGTTATGTTGCCACTGACAGGCTCAGGTTGTTCAAAGACCTCATCCACATTGTCAAAATCATCTAAATATTCAGTCATGACATTGAACATCTTTCAGTTCTCAAACAAAACGAACTACCCGGTTGGCACTTTTCATTTTCCACCTGTCTTCCGGCACTTGTCACCTCGCGAGATTTAACAAATTGACTTCTTCTTAAGTGACTCTCACCATAATGTCAGACAATTATAATAACAATCAGAGCCTGTCATGGCAAAAACAAACTTTTAGTGCAAATAAATGGTGGTGCCAGCTAGCCCTGATAGGATTGCTTTGCAGGCATTTGACTGAATACTGAACCAACTTCAGAAATTGTTGTCCCTATTAGTCAATTAGACACAAAAACATTGGAAAATAGGGTCCAGGTTGAAAAATACCAAAGTTACCCTTTAATCCCTCCCCTAAAAACAACTGTGCTTTTGCTAAAGTTGTTCTAAACCTTTGTTTTACAACCACATGACCTTAGTTAGCCAATCCATCAACTGATACAATTGTAGTAAATTAAATGGCATGCATGCGTTAGTCAGCCTACCAGTATGGCAATCCATCCACCTTTCCTTCTCAGTGTGATTAGCTGCACAACAACAGGGTGGTGTGCACCGCATTAACTGCAGCATCCTTCAAGGTGTTTGTGTTTCTCCTTAGTTGTTCATTTTGAAGCAGACTGTGACAGAATGCTGTGATTACGCTCGGTGTGATGGCAGACGAAAACAGATGCCTCTGTTAACACCCAATCCTACGCCTACGCACCAACTTTAAGAAACAGCTCTTTAAAAAAAGGAAGTTGCATGTTATGTTGGCACTTCTCACCTTTTTACTTTCGGGCGTATTGAAAATCAAGGCACATGTTAACACACACACACACACACACACAATGCTTTCATCTAATCCATTAATTTTAATGGGATCAAGATATTAGACAGGTGCAGCGTAGCTTTACAGAGATTTAGGGATGCTGGCGGCAGTGTCTCAATTGTGTGACCTCGCTGCCGTTTACCGCAAAAATTGTCTTTGTTCAGCCTCTTCTTATAATCTGCATTTTTTAGATGACACACAAACACACACATAATCAAACTGCCTGTCAAGTTGCGGCGGGAAATAACATGAAATACATATTAGAAACTCCTCTAGATGAGCAGAAGACCCTCGGCTGCACGCACATTCGTACATGGGGTTAAGCCCGCACATCAAGCTGTCAAATTCTCTTTAATGGCTTCAAAGTTACATACAAACACATACTGTGCATCTCTGTGTGTATGTGATCAGATTTAGCATCTATGTTTGTGCTGTATTTGCAAGCGTGGGCGAATAAAAATGATGTATACACCATACATAAGGCTGAGGGATCACACTTATCAAGCTGTCTGTATGTGGGCTGTATTTGTACTTACTGTACGCCCTTTTCGAGACACGCAGTATTATTCTCTACACCTAACGTTAACCTAACTCTTTAACCCTTAAAACCGGCTGGTTTTAAGAATCGAGGTGACCGCCGGGCAAAAGTGTCCCCACTCTGAACATTGGTCCCCACAAAGATAGAAGCACCGGAGCGTGCACACACACTCCTCGCGGTGTATGTGTTAGTTTAGTGATGGCGTGAGGGATCGTGTCTCCTGTCCCCTGTGTAACTCAGATCAGCTTGTATAGGTCAACGCTCTCTATGAGGGAAACACACTCACACACACACACACACACACACACACACACACTTATGACACCGCACACTTAGCCTCCCACAGACCGTCCTCTCCTCACACTCCTGTCTCCGTCTCTCTTTGTCAGTCTCTCTCTCTCTGCGAAGGGAAAAGAGAGCTAAGCGTTTTCTGTTCTGCCTGTTTTAACTTCCGACACACATAGCTTTGGTTTTGCCTTCACTGTAAAATAAGACTCTTGTGAGAGTGACGCTAACTGATTTTCACTTCCTTTCGCTATAAGAGTGCTGTGATTTTTCGGGGGAGAAAAGCTCTTTCAGCTAGGTGGGCTATAATGTCTCCACGCCGGCGTTCTCGGGTTGTCCTTCCGTCCACACAAACGTCCATCTAATTCTCGTGAACACGATATCTCAGGACCGCCAGTCAGGGGTCGGCAATTATTTTTCCCAAGGGGCCACATGAGGGCCCAGCTCCGGCGTAAGCTCGGCATGCCTGAAGAAACACGTCGGGCCGAGTCCGGGCTGGGACTCTGGATGAATTACGCGACAGAATCGGGCCAAATACACGGGCCCGATTCCGGCTGCCGACACTGCCATTATTGGGATTGCAGTGTGCATCCACGAACATACTAAGGTATGTAAATTGAGATAAAAAACAGCAGCAGTCGCCTTCAAAATAAAAGCAATGCAGCTGCATGTTGTACAATTATTTACGTTTTATTCATAATTTCCCATTGACGTCCCGCGACAGCCAACGGGCCGGTTATGGCCCGCGGGCTGTACAATGCCCAGGTCTGCCTTCAGAGAAGTGAATGTCTTCAAATTTGGCACAAACATCCACCTCGACTCAAAGATGAACTGATTAGATTCTGGGTGGTCACAATTTTCTTTTTTCAAATCACTAAATCATTTTTGGGCCGTAACTCAACTTCTAGTTTACTCAGGATTCAGCGTAGCTTACACACACCTATGCAACATTTTGACACAGATTAATATAACAATAAGAGTTGCATGAAGACAGTAATCATGTTTACTCTCAATCCTCTACCTCGGCCTTACAGCCCCGCTGATCTCTAAAGCTTTCTGATTGTTTTTGTTTTTAACTAGATGTCGTGTGAAGATATCAAAAACGTGAATTCTTGATTTCTTCATCTCATGTCGAGCCTCATGACGAATTATAACATATCTGGTATGGAATTAATCTGCAGATGCTTTTTCTACTTAAGACGTCGTTGCCCCCACCGGCCAGTTAAGAGGAGTGAGTAGTCAGCAGATAATGACGGCAATAACATTTGTTTTTTAAATGTGAATCCCCACAACCACGAGAAGTCCTTGAGTGTCCAGTCATAAATGACCACAAAAAATGTAGTATGCGAGATTAGCCTTGGACAGACAGACAGATACATACACGCATGCACACACACACACGCACAACCAAAAGCATGATCTCCCCACAGGCTGATGGAGATAATTATGAAAGGTCTTACGTTTTGAGATGATGCCAGGATCTAACGCTACATATTTAAACATAAAATCAATTGTTCTTCCCTCATTTTAAAGACTTCTGTGTGTTTGGCCCCGCTTCTCCACAGACCTCGCTCTGGCGATTCTCCCTACAGAATAACAGGATTCAGCCTTGAACACCATGAACAAATATTATCCATGACGCTAAGCTCAAGAAAGTCTTATGATCTCTGCGAGCCAGAATCTAGACGAAAGCCTGCCCGTCCCTGTTTTTAGCCCACGGTCCACACACAACACATATTGACTGAGATGAGGAGAGGAGGCTTTTTTTTCACACAATCAACTTTGACGAACTGTTGTAATTGAAAAACAAGATGAATGCAAGTTAAAATAACAGTAAGAACAGAAGACACTGACGCCGGACACTTGTGTTGTGACTGTTACTGTCATTAACAGGAAATCGAAATAACATCCCCCATCCCTCTCTCTCTTTCAGACCCCCCCTCTGTGTCCATAGAGGGCTACGACAACAACTGGTACGTTGGCCGGTCAGACGCCGTGCTGCTCTGCATGGCCAACGGCAACCCGGCACCCACCACCGTCACCTGGACCGCGTAAGAATCTTTTATTTGTCCACGTTTAAATCTCCCTCCACCTCCCTCGGAGAGAGAGCTGTGGAGTTCCTAAATGTTGCTATAATCCCGACAGAAGCTTGCACGACCACAGCTCCTCTTTAATGATCATTTTCTCAGTCGTTTTGTGATAAACACAAACGCTCTCAACATCTCATCGTGATGGACAGATGGCATGCTTTGCTTTGTGCGTGTTTTTTTTGTTTTTTTTGATCGAGCAGGGAGACAGAACGGCTGTTCACATGTCTGTGATTTGGCTCACATGAATGCTGTCTTTGAATATCACTCTTGTTTTTCATCTCAAATTTTTCCCATCTTTCTCTTCTTTTCCTCTCCCCCTGTCTTTTTGTTTTCTTCTGCTTCATCTTATTTCATCCAATATCTTAAAACATACGCTCTCTGTTTTTCCCCCTCCCTCTGTACTGTTTTTTCTCTTTTCTGCCGTTACCCCACATTTCTCCTGTCCTCTTCTTCCTCTCCCTCCATCTTACCCACCTCACTTTCCCTTTACTCCTTCCATCCTCCTCTTTTTCTTCCTTCCTTCCTTCCTTCCTTCCTCTACCCTCCTGCTCCCTCCCCCTCCAGTGCGTCTGGCGCTCTGCCGGACACGGTGGAGGTGAGCGGCAACAAGTTAACGGTGAGGAAGGTGGACGACGCCGTCAACACCACTTTCATCTGCGAGGTCAAGAACAAGCACGGCGCCAGCCGGCACCAGATCACCACCATCGTCATCGGTGAGTCCCGTCGGATGGCGAGCTCTCACACACACACACACACACACACACACACATACCCGTTGGACGTTTCACAGATGCACAAAACATGATGAAGATGCACACAACATCCTATCAAACACAATGAGAAAATCCACTCAAACAGCATGCGACCACTGCCTGACCACACACACACATTGCATTACATTACAGTCATTTAGCAGACGCTTTTATCCAAAGCGACTTACAATTCTACACCGTAGGCACAGCTACAGGAGCAATTTTGGGGTTAAGTGTCTTGCTCAAGGACACATCAACATGAGACTAGTGGAGCAAGGGATCGAACCACCGATCCTCTGATTGAAGGACGGCCCTGCTATCCACTTCGCCTCAGTCGCCACACACACACACTGAGAATCACACGAGTTGGCTAATGCTACTCCACACATTATCTCCTGCACACACACACACTCGAATGTGCCCATACACACAGGTGCACACCGCTCCTCAGAAATGCAGATACACTTGCACACATGCCTGCACAGAAACATAGATCTCTCTTTCACACACACATGCACACACACACACACATGCTGTACTCATGCTGGGATCAGGGCTGATCTGGGAGCTGCAGGGACGCTGGTTCTTTCTCTCAATCTTCAAGTTCTTTTTACGCCTCTTCCTCCTCCTCGCCTGCCGGCCTTTCAGCAAAGCAGCAGTCGGCAGAGGCTTTTCGATTGACCCTTTTTTCCTCCCACAGCAGGGCCAAATCGCAGGACAAGGGCCAACTCGAAAATATCTTTCTGACATCAGATCGAAAAAAGCACTCTCTTGAAATCGGGGATCTATGCGGCCACCGAGAAACCGAAGCTCGGCTGGACGTAAATAAAATAAAAAAACATGAATGTAGGCTCATGAGTGCGAGAGTAGGCCCTCGCCGCGGCGTTCTGGCCCTGCGGTGGAGGCGACGGTTTCGGGATTGTTTGGAGGGGTTTCTAAAATTCTCCCGAGGGGCTTGAAGTTGGTGTGAGCCAGTTTGCACAGGTTTGCTTTTCCTTCTCTTTTTCCTTGTTTCCCTTTCTTTGCATTCACTATTTTTCTTTCTTTTTTTTGGCATAACAACTAACAGCTCCGAATCTCTTTTCAGTTTTCTCTCCTCTTTCACCCTTCTGCTGTGGTACGAGTATGCCATTCGGGTCGTGCATGCACTCTCCTTCTATCTGCTGGGTCTTGACTTTTGACGTTTGTAGTCCTCTGATTCGGCTGCTGTTGCAGTCTGGTTTTCACTTTTCCCCCGTGCCCTCTGACGCTTTCACATATTGACCCGACACACACACACACACACAAAAACCCACGAACATGCTGAAATGCCTCACTGCACATCAGCAGGCAGGCCTCCAAGCCTGTTAACAGTGTCTTTTTTATTTTTTCATCGCTGTGTGTATGTATGTATGTATGTATGTGTGTGTGTGTGTGTGTGTGTGTGTGTGTGTGTGTGTGTGTGTGTGCATGTGTGTGTGTGTTACCACACTCCACACTGCCTGCTTGACTGGTCAAAACGCTTTCCTTCCTTCAACTCTTTTTTTTTTTTTATTGTTTGGATGAATTACTTGGAGTAATCACCATGCTGAGGTTACAACACAACACCTTCCAACTCTTTCACCAGCGTCGGAGGGAGAGCTACATTTAGAAAATCCGTGGGAAATCGGAGCCGGAGATTTGAATTGTCTCCTCCGAGGAACAAAGATGCTTTGTAGTCGGGCAGTGTGTTGGGAGGGATGTGTGGGAGGTTCACAAGTGGCTAAGCCGCTACTGTTCTCGCTGGAAGCGCAGCAGTGTGACTGACTCAGAGTATCAGGGAAGGTACGTAAGCTTAACACGAGGAAAATGCTTCACATGTTAAAGTCTCCACACGTTACTCACAAAACACACACACACACACACACACGCTTTGAGCACTTTGAGGGCCCGCACATGTTTTATGCTTCCAAGTACCTGAGATCCGTTGTGATCCATCCTCCTCTGTGTTAAACGTGTCTTTGGTGTTCCACCGTTTGCTTGAGTTTGTGGGCTTTCGCTGAGTGAACAATCAAAACACGGTAGCTTTTCCGTACCGTTTTTGTTTCAGCGTTCTGGCCGACACGCTCAGCCGAAGCGACTCCCCACGGGCACATAGGGGATTTGTGCATTGCTCAAGGACACTTTGACCCAGCTTGACTCACTAGAGCGACTTTGGCTATTGTGAGGCCTGTGTTTTTACACTGCGGCGTCCGCATGTATGTTATTCTAAGAAATCCCCACTTTGTGTGAAGATGAACTGGTGGACAATGGAAAATGGGACTTTTGAGTTTGACTAGCTGACCATAGAGTCTGATATTTAAGCCTTCTAGAAACAAATGCTGCAACCTTAAGGCCTTTTTTTTGCACGTCAATATATTGTTTCAAACTGTTTTTGTCATGAGTACTTTCACACAGAACGAGAATATTGCGCTGCAAAAAAAGACCCAATTTTTATCCAGAACAAGGTTGATTTGTCTGAGCTTTCGCACCGCAAATACAAGAATCAACCAATCACATTGTGCGGAGCAGACACGTTCAAAACTTGCACTATAGTGTACAACAACACTGAGGTTCTGTAGTCTTAACCAAGATGGGAAATGTTATAACTCCTTTTGACCTTGACAAAGGCAGCGCACACCAGATCCACTCCTTTACCTTTCACAATAAAAGCCCACTCAGAGTATTTCCCCTGAAGGAAACTCAACAAAATATCCAACAATATACCTAAGACAGACTGCCAGACGCTGAGTCAGTAGTATGGTAGTTGGTCCTCTGCCTGAATGAAAAACTATTCGAACCTTTTACTGAAAAAGTGTTGCAACACATCGCTGCTGGTATTTGCAGGCGAGTATTTTGCATTTTTGTGTCGTTTATAGGTCACGCCCCCGGTGTGTGAAGGCCTTTAGACTATGAACGCTGGGGTTAAATCGCTAGTGTAAATCCTATGCTAGGATTTACACAGTGAATTGACCATGCCTATGTGTCTGTCCATGTGAAAATAAACATACATATTTTGTTTAAAAGAAAACTTAGCCACGACACTAGAGAGTTCTATAAAGTGTTTAATGGCCACATTGGTCCTGTGAAGATCATGTTAATACCTACTAGCATCGTAAATGTACTTCATAGAATCATGTCCTATAATCAAAATGAATCGGGCAATCAGTTCAGGCATCTTTGTCTCTTCTTGCATTAGCCCAAGTCTGAAGGCAGTCGACCAGGAATAGTGCCAACAATTTTGATGGCGAGTGAATACCAAAAACAACTACATCATTTTAATTAGGAGAGACAAGTGATTGAAGAGAAGGGTAATTGTTTATTATAACGGATGATGTGTGATAATAAAAGTTGACAGAAAGTCTTTGGTGCTTAGACTCTACGGGGAGATTTGAAATCGATGGCCGTCCGCTCTGAGCAGCAGCAAGATGAATCCAGTCCAGACCCTGGTGGTGGTGGTGGTGGTGGTGGCTGATGATTCCACTGAGACTGGGAGGCTGAGGAGGGCTGATAAAAACCTGGGGGGGGGGGGGTGTAGGGGCAGGTGTAAGATGAATCATGAACGTACTAGAGGCAGAGATACAATAAGAAATAGCAGCAAGGTGATAGGCTAACAATAGAGGTGTGTCGCTGTGCTGTTGGATAGAACAGTTAAGAAGAGTTGATATCACGAACGACAGCCCCGAACAATGACACGAAAATGATGAGTGACAGGATGTATGAGGAATAAACTACAGGCCTAAGCATGTAAAAGAATAGTCCTCCTGACTAAACCTGATGGTGTAAATGTCTGAAAGACTCATTCTGTTGAATGTTTGCATGATATGGAAGACACCAAGTGAATTCAGCAAATGAGCTCCTAAACTATACTCTAGCAACCGGATTGCTGACCCAACTATACCTTTTTGTGCTTGTGGCTTGAAAGATTTTATAGACTTACTGTACCTTGACCTACGAAACGTAATGCCGCCTACTCCATATATAAGCCACGTGTTGTTATATTTAAAATTCATCTGGTAACATAATGTTACCAGATGAATTTTAAATATAACAACACGTGGCTTATATATGGAGTAGGCGGCATTACGTTTCGGCATTACATAACAGCACTGAAACTGTTATATTTGTCGTGTGGACCTTTTTTATTTGTCTTAAGTCACCCACTCACAAGGCCCCACTCACCTTAATGAACCTTGGTGCATTGCATTTCCTACAGCTGATTCACAATCCAGTGGTTCAACGATGGAAAGCTCTCAGTGCTGAGATAGCACTTAGAGCTAAACACAGCAAGACATTCAGAAATATGACATAGGTGTATATATTATTATTTATCTGATCATTTAAGCGTTCATATGATAAACATTCCATTCATTATATACTTCGTTCTACTCCTTTTCATATAGTATTTATTCATTTACTTTATTGAGAATTTGCTGCACATTTTTACCGTTCATTTGATTAATATCCGCCAGGGGAATCGTGCGATAGTGTGTGTGTATGTGTGTGTGTGTGTGTGTGTGTGTGCACCTCTATATCTGTATCTAATCTTTTATTGGGCTGCAGCAGACGGCAGCATAATGTTGTGGGTGGCCAGTCATGGCTGCGTGCTCAAGGACCTCTCGTGATTGGAGTGACTCACACTTTCTCAATACACCTTTTATTGCCTCTTTTATACTGTACTGCCATTGACCGTCTGCTGACTCCTCAATCATTACTCTTAACCGGCCCTCGGCGGGTAGGGGCCACTAATGTAGAGACAGCTGAGTGCATCGCTGACCCCCAGACACTTGTTTTGGACGGGTATTCGGCTAATAGCTAACCGCTAACAGAACTCCCAGCACAGACACTGTTGAGTACGTCGTCGCTGCAACTGAACTGGCAGACAGATTGTTGAGTTTAATTTAGTTTTTTGCCAAGATTGTATGAAATGTCTTATGCATATGTCGATGCTTGTTTTTGAGTTTGAATTGAAATATTTCAATTGTTTATTGAAATAACAACAATTTATGACTCCTCCATCTGTGCTTTTTCAAATAATAGAATAAAGAAAATTGCAATCACTTTCAAGTAAAGCAGATTGCCCCATCAGGAAAAAACAAATACAATGTGCAATTACTTTGTTAGAACAATAGAACAAAAGTTCTATCTGTGCAAAAAACAACTAATATTTGGCCAAAAATAGCTTATTGTGGCTGCAATTAACCTGTTTTGCACTGAATAGCTTTTCAAGATAATAACAATAAAGTACAACCTGTGCAAAACAAAACAAAATGAGTGCAGATATGTGAGCCATCACATTGTATCAGTATTAGTGGCTGCAATGAGCTGCTTTCCACTACAAATCTTTTTGGTTGCAGACTTGATACGGCCACTCTCACTTCATGCTCAATGTTGAGCTTAGATCTGTATTTAGTTTTGAGAGAGGCGACCTCACAGAGGTAGGATGTGGCGAAGGGAAGCAGAATGCCCACAGCCCTCTGTCCCATGAGTGGATGCTCCCTCTCCACACCGAGCCAGAACTCACTCAGTGTTCGAGCTGTAAACCTCAGCCTCCGGGTAGAGTCTGACGTCATCTCCATAATGTCTCTTCATTTTGCACACTAAGCTACACATGTGAGTCGCCAAGGATCTTGGCCGTCGTGCAATCGTAACCTGTTAACGGCGTAACGTAAACATTTACAGGAAAGTACAGGCATTTCGCCATGTATTTATTAATGACTTAGTTTTATATCTGTGTACTTTGTACTTTTGTAATATATGAAGTTCCCAATTAAAAAATTCTGCATTTCCCCCTGCACCCCACCTGTAATACCACTGCGCCCCACTAGAGGGGCGCGCCCCACAGTTTGGGAAATACTGAAGTAGACCATTATGGGTTTGCCCCCAACTGACCTTTCTACCGAGCAGCTTGCCGACAATATCAATTCAGTTATCTTCTGTTGGGAGGTGGTAGTCGAAACCCACATAATCACGGCCCGGTGTGCAGCTGAACCGCGCTATACCCAGAATTTGAGAGAAGTTTGTGACTGTAGAAGATTACAACTTTGTTTTATTGTATCACACAAAAATGGCCTCACCTTCAGTCCTTCAGTAAAACCAAAACCACACCACGTCATTACATCAGAGTGATCCCACGTTTGTTGAGCTTACATCTGTTTTTCTCCTGAAGAAAAGCCCATCAGGAGTAATCCACTTGCTGCAGACTGTGGCGGTAGAATCCAGCTCCCGGCGTCAGATCTAAACTGTCAGGCGTGGAAGGCCCCGGCTCTCAATAATGCAACGGTTAATACCCCTGCACTCTGTGTACACGGACCCAGCACGCCCCGCTAATTTCTCCTGCTGAGAGCCGCTAACAGCTCCTCTCTTGTTTCTGTTAAATGCGAGATGAAAGCGCAGCGCTGTCTGGCTTTTTCTGTTGCTGTCAAGCAGCCGCCCCGCGTCACGATTCCTCCTTCGGCTTCCACCGGGGGCCACGACGTAACGGAGGGAGAAATGTGGGGTTGCATAAGGGAGAAAGAAAACACATCTACACACATACACACACGTGTATTCTGAGCTCTCAGGAGTAAACTGATCTCTAAGAGATGTTGCTGTTGCTGTGTTTTACTGATTAGAGTGAAATGTGTATAGCAGCCTCCATAACCTCCACACACACACACATACACATCCCACCCACATCTCCCATCCGTTCAGGCCCACATGATGCCAGTTATGCATGGCTAGCTCGGTTGCCACATTGCCAGCTGGATCTGCCCAGCACACCACGTACACAGAGAGAGAGAGAGAGAGAGAGAGAGAGAGAGAGAGAGAGAGAGAG
>NW_022280087.1:729958-764739 GCF_004355925.1 Anarrhichthys ocellatus | reverse complement strand
GAGAGAGAGAGAGAGAGAGAGAGAGAGAGAGAGAGAGGGGTGGGGCGGGCGGCAGAAAAAATGGCAGCGAGATTGCAGAAAAGGCTGAAAATGGAGATAAAGGCAAGTGTTGGGGGGGAGGGGGAAAGAGGGGGGTGGGGGAAAGCAGAGGGCGATGGAGAAGAGGCAGCAGAAAAGTCCTCCAAAAACTCTCAGGACTGGGCGGAGTTTGAAAAGAAGCAGATTGGCAGGAGGCTGTGACCCTCTCCGTCCTCTACCCCACCGCCTATCGCTCCACCTCCCCATACATCCAGTCCTTTCATGGGGAGTCCAGCTGGCACTGGGGCTGGGGGGTTGCTGTTGCTGTTCAAACACACACACACACACACACACACACCCCACACACACACACGCACACACAGTCACATCTGAGGGGGACCAGCGGAGAAGCATTTCCTGGATTGCCTGCGGCGGGCGAGATAGCTGTCCACCGGAAAAAGCCACATCGTAGCTTTGCAAACATACACACACACACACTGTTTCACGCATGCACACACGCACACACGCACACACAAATTGGACCATGCAGCTCTTTGCTTAAAGTAATCAGATGATCTAGTCATTGGGGAAAAACACTGGCACTAACTCTCTACTGGACATAAACCCCGGGCCAACCTCTGTACACACACACACACTCACATACACACACACATACTGTAGTCAGCGATAGTGGAATAGTTGCAACAGTAGAATATACTCTGAATATCAGTCAAATATAACTCAATTCATTGCTGCACAAAATTTCTGATTTGACAAATTAGAAGATGAGCATTAGATGCTTGTTTCTGATTGTCTGGCACGTATCCCTTGAAGTAATACGACGTCAAACGAAGAACAAACTAAGAAGCTAAAGGATCATTAGAAGATAAGTGACGGGTTCCCAGCTTGCGTTCCTCCTCTTTTGCTTTCCATACTGACTGTTCAGCTGCATTCAGCCTGCTCGGACGTGATTGGTCGATACCACTCGGACTACAAACAAAAACCAGAACGCTTCCGGTACCAAATTCTTGTCCTGTTGTATGCTTGTCACGTTTCATTGCTTACATACAATAGGACGCAGAAATGTTTTGTTATGTATTTGTTTGCTGAATAAAAATGTTTTTACAATGCATACTTCTGGACCTCCAAGATCCAAAGCAGTCAGACTTTAGTACTGAATGTACGTGTGCTGGTTTGCACACTGTAATTGGTAGCTTGTTACAGGAACCCTGCAAAGATATTCAGGTTGAGCCACCTGACATGAACCTGTAGCTAATTACCATGTCTCGGCAGCCTTTCAGGGCTTCCTGTATTTATGATGTGTTGCCACAGTAACAGACAGGGAATGTTTGCCTGTTTAGACTTCCAGTCACGTTCCATCGGATCTCCACGTCTTGATGGAGCAGGATTTAGCTTCAGCCAGTTTGGGCCTCCGGGCCACAAAAGTGTAGCGTCTGATTGAGCGAAGTTTTCGTCAACGTGCCGTCCTGGTGAACGTCTCCCGGGTGTGGGAGGTGTGGACGGACGTTACGGGTGGTTCTTGTAAATAATTGAACAACATGCACGGAATACAGCTGCATTGCTTTTATTTTGAAGGCGACTACTGCTTTTTTAAAATCTCAATTTAGGTACGTTAGTACATTCGTGGATGTGTGCGAGCAGCAGCGTCACTGCAATCCTAATAATGACAGTGTCGGCAGCCGGACTCGGCCCGGCGTGTTTCTTCCAGCATGCCGAGCTTACGCCAGAGCTGGGCCAGGTCATGTTGGCTACCTGAGATGTGTTGACTGATGCAGAGCGGCACGGATATCTGAGGCTTTGCTAGCCAAGCTGCAAAAGCAACACGCTCAGAAGATGTTGGTTCTCTTTGGATCGACCGACATATGTGAACAAACATTCTCTGTGATGAAGTTTAACAATCCAGATCCAGATCCTCTCTCACTGACCATCACCTGTCAGCTGTCACATCTCACCTCACACATTCAGCCTGACTTCAGTCACTCCTTCACTGAACTGAAAAACAGAAAATTAGGTAATTGGTCTAAAAACAATAGTAATAAAAGTACTAATTAACAGAAGCATGATCCCTGTCAGTGTTCTACTATTTTAAATGGATATTACATATGTATATTTGTTTGGGTCATTATTCCTGCTGCAGATGTTTAAGGTGGAGCTTATTTTAACTCCTTTATACTCTGTTGTTCAGTTTGGGTAGTTAGGAAGGGTTTGAAATTATAATGTGCAAAGTAACTAGTAACTAAAGCTGCCAGACAAATGTCGTGGAGTAAAAAGTACAATATTTACCTCTGAGATGTAGTGGAGTGGAAGTACAAAGTTGGATAAAATGGAAATACTTAAGTAAAGTACCTTGAATTTGTACATAAGGACAGTACTTAAGCAAATATACTTTCGTTACATTCCACCACTGATCATAATATTTACTCTTACCACTCACAGCTTATCAAAACCAAACAATTTACTTTTTATAAAGAGGTGGAATAACATAGAGCAGGATTGAGTTCAGTCTATTGGTCCGGCCCTCCACAACAGTCCCTGTTTCTCATGTTGGGTAAAATAATTGCCCACCCCTGGTGTAGATCCTCACAGGATCAGTTAGCGGAGTAATATTTTGTTAATTCAAATCATCTGGTGACATTTTGATGCCTCGCTGGTTTTTACCTTGTTATTGCTACCTGTGTTCCTCGCCTGTCTGCTCGCAAACACGCAGCTCTGATCGAACAAAGCTGCTGGAACAAACAAAAGTGTTGTCGGAGCTTTGCTGCCACACAGCATGTTATGTGTTTGTTAATTCATTCCACCAGCATACATCCAGAGCTGATGGGAGCAGTTGAGGAGCGAGAAGTTTAAAAAGTTTGAGGACAAAATTATCAATTGAGACTTTTATCTCTCTCTACTCATACGCTTATAAAAGAAATTTGAATAGAAAAATAGCAGAAAGGTTTAAATTTCGTGTGATTTCAGTCAGCGCAATTACCGATCTCTTATCAGTGCAGTTGCTCAGACAGCTCTGGCGTATCGACATTTTGGCAGAAATACACTGCGAATGATTTCACGCTGATGAGTTTTATTTCCACAGCGCAGCGATTTCCCAATGAAGTTCATCGCCCTAAAAATTAAAAACAAGAAAGTTGGATTTCTCTGACAATTGGCAACAAAGCTGGGGAAATCGGAGAAAGGGCTCCGTTGTTGCCCCCTCGGTGGAGCTGTTGGGGCCGCGGCCACACAGAGGTTACGTCTGTCAGGGAGATACGAGCTGAGAAGAGAGGCTCCAGGCTTCGGCTTATCACACACACACAAATATGGGGGGGTGTGAAGCCTTCCACATAGAGGTGGGGGAGGCTCATATCTGACCTCGGCATCAGCGGCCGCCCAGCGGCGGTAACATCAGTCTATTTCTCTATCTGTCTCACAGCAGGATGACCATCCAGTCAACAGATTAGCGCCTCTGGTACGGAGCTCAGGAAGAAAGAGGCTGTCTGTATGTTACATTTCCACTGGCTCAGTTCTGTAGTTCATGATGAGACCTCATTCACTATCTGAGAAAGAGACTGACCCCAGGCAATCAGTGGAAACCTGGCGGCAACCTCCGGGTCTGAAAAGTGGAGCTGATACTAAAGTGCCTTAAACTGGCATTCTCTCTAATGACTCCTCTGGTTGTATAGAAGTCTATGAGAAAATGACTCTACTTCTCACTTGATTTATTACCTCAGTAAACATTGTAAACATGAGTTTATGGTCTCATTTCATGAAAGTTAATTTTACACATTTTTAACACCTAAAAATGTCTTATTCAGCGTGCGGTTGGACTTAGCGCCACCCTCTTTTGTCACCTCGGGTTGCAAAAAACCAAGATGGCGACGTCTTAAACCTCAAATGCCTACAGTTTCTGTAGAGCTTAGCTGAATCCACAGGCTGGTTGCATTATGGGTAATGGGAATGTGTCTTGTCATGCCTTGTTTTAATATCTCGACACAATGTGACATTACAGAGCATGATAACTACAACTGAGACATAATTATACGTTATTATTAATGATGGATAATGCACCAAAAATTCTGTGTTAGAATTACACACCCTGTGCTTCTTTATTACTATTTTTTTAACATTTAATAATCATACAGACTAAGGATGTTAAAGCAAAGGCCCAGATAACACTAAATACACAGTGCAGTTCAACCTCAGGAAATGTTTGGTTCTAAAAACCAACGCTGAATAGAAGTTATTTCCCTGTGTCTGGGTTGTTGAAAGGAACTCTGGGAGATGCAGGAAACCACAAACTGAAACAGAAAGAGATGAGTGTATGAGATAATTGGTGAATCCCAACACTTCAGTAAGTAATGATCTGATCTGTCCGGTACAGTTATCAAAGAATAGGACGTAACAGATACTTATTATCCCCCCGATGCGATGCAGAGGCCGCTTTGACTCAGCTAAGTGTTAGTGTTTTAACAAAAAGGGTGGGAGTGGACACCCTACATGTGCTAGTAATTAGAATGTAAGTGATGTTTATCCTCATTTTGGGGCACGGTGCATTTTAAATGCGAACCTTTTTGTATATTGAATCAATATGAGAATAAACACGACTTAACTGAACCCCCAGCAATTACTATATAAGTGCTGCACTTCTATGTAAACAGGACAATTGTAGCTAGAAGCAGGGAGAACTCTAAAATGTATTCTGTGCATAAAATGCCACAGATCATAAAAAGGACAAGAAAAGTTATTTTTTTTGCCAAATTTTGGAAAGTACTGGTACTTTATACACAATATTTTCCCATTTGCCCTTATTTAAATCATTTGGACCAAGTCGAGACGGCTCTTGCTCTATGGGCCCATAGATGCAGAAGATGGGGGTAATATTGTATCGAGGAAGTCAAAAGAAAGTTGCGCCACTGAGCAGATTGAATAGGGATGAATGGAGCCCCACCTCCAACACTGTATCCGTATCTCTGTCTTTTTAAATGATCTGGGAAGTGAAAACTATTTAATGTTTTGGCAAAATTTAGAATAAAGTAACTTTGATGTAATATCCCACTTTAAGCTTATTTTTTTTATCCGTCCCACACGATACGTTGAAGAACTGTCGGATATTTTAAAATGCAAAGATAATTCCAGTCTTTACAGTTTGTGGGTCTGATAATGGTGTCATGTTGGTGATTTCTTTTTAAAGAAAACATTCAGAGGGTTAGCTGCTCCAACAAGTAGGAGGAGCTACACCCCGATAACAAGTGAAAGCTGCTATCAAAAACTGGTGATATTTTTGAAAGTATTTCGGTATCGGTGTAAACCACATACTTGTCCTTGAGGAGTAAACTTGTGTTATGTGGTTGTTTGGCATTTTCATCATTTCGAACATTTCATGATTGACGGTACATTGTACTGCATGTACGGCAACACAGCGTCAGGGGAAGGATAGTCGGTGTGTCTCATTATTGAAAGTGCATGTGTGAGCACACCAGCAGCCGCTTGGCCTCCCGAAACACCGCACCTCTGCTACCTCTGTATTTCTACGCTGATAAAATGTAAAATGTGATTTTGCAGGTTTTCTTTTCTCATGTAAGATTCACTGCTGACTTTGCATGTTGTAATAGAAGGTACAGTTTGTCGTCATTCAGCTGAACATGTACACCAGATTGATGCAACCAACACAGCATCCACACCACTTTTGTGCTTTGGCAGCAAAAAATGTTACAGCTGCGAATTATAGTTCAGGAAGTATATTTAAAGGTCTGATCCAAAGAATTATGTCATTTAATGCTGTTATTAACCCTCTGAACCCCAAAACCAGCCGGCGGGAAAAGCATGTTTTCTTTAAACTGTTTATTATTGCCAGAAGCATTAAAATTGTCATTATCTCATTTAAAATTTTGCCCCAAAAAAAACATTTTTTTTAACCAGATTCTGTAAGAAACGTTAAATTCTGAGCTCCTAAACGCAACTAGGAAGCCATGATTGACTCAGCTAACACAGTCACATGACAACAATTCAGTGAAACTCAGACTGAACTGCAGGCTGATGAACACAGAGCAGAGAGGAGAGGATGTAAGTAGAGGTTGTGAACATATGAATAGCTTAATTAAAATATATATATATATATATATATATATATATATATATATATAGCACGTGGAGCCTCCATTTTTCCCCAACATTGGTAACCCTTGTGGGAACTTGGAAACAAGTTGTATATATAGACTCCATTGTTTGCCAATTTTTGTAAAATAAATTATCAAAGTAATTTACCTTGTGTTTTGTTGTGTTTTGTGACTGAGTTATACTGCACAAAAGACATGTTTGACTTCTCTCTATATCTAGCCAGGGTTGTGCTGTTTTACTAGAGGTGCAGGACTTGTGTATTGCAGTGAAACATGTGACAGGAGCTGCTTGGTGTTCAGAGGGAAATGAAAGCAAACTGAAGTATAATGAAGGAGGTGGGTATTTGGGGGAATTTCCTGTTCTGCGTGTACATAAACGACACCTAATTAGGAATAGGCCTGTAATTGGCTTAGATTACAAAATACCTCCATAGAGCATAATGGCTGTACATTTTGAAAAGTGGCTGTGTGGTACGGGAACAAATTAGCACAAATAACAGAGGGGATTAGGCCTTTGATTAACTGAAAATGAACAAAAATAGGGTTCGAGAGGTGAAAGCGAAAGGAATACGGAGGATGCTGGCTCCCCATAATAAAAGTCTGATTGTTACCAAGTCTCATTGCTAGATTATTTTCCGGGAAGCGAGCCAAAAATTGGTGTTACATGAAGGCAGTTGCGGTACCAGAGACAAAGAATCAAACTGAAAGCCAAGAGCCCACAGGAACAGAGGGCACCTTTTCAAAAGACACAGCAACAGCAGCTCTTCTCTTTAACATTTTACAGGTGTAGTTTATTCGTCAAGGACTACGATTTACACACTAAAGAGGAGGCAGGCAAAACCCACCACCAGCTGAAATCAAGTAAAGGTCTAGATCACATAAAGCAAATGCGGAGGAAAATGAGCATGAGTCTAACGTCTTTATTTATATGAGACACATTCATATTGTTGTTTATGTGACATCATTTATGTCACTTGTTGTATATATACATATATTTGCATGATATTCCTCCTAACAGGCTCAGTAGGCCGTTAACATCTACTGGTAAGCTTGATCACCGCGGGAACGTTGGGAATTGTTAGGTGACACCCTCTAGTGGCCGCAGTAATCATGAAGGGAGCAAAGGAGGTGGTCAGGTGACGTAGTATGGTCAGCGGCAAAGTCTGTAAGGTGGAGGGGGTGGATGGTTATATCAAACAAACAGACTTTCACCCAGGAGACCGCAATTCGTGTCCGTTCAGGTAAACGTTGACTCATTATGTCACGGCTCTCATGACAGCCAGTCTGTCCGTCTGTCCGTACGCAAGTACCGTCCATTCTCATGAAAGCGATATCTCAAAATTGGCACAAACATTCACCTGGAAGGATGAACTGATTTGACTTTGGTGGTAAAAGGTTACTGTGACCTCACAAACACATTTTTGGCCATATAACACAAGAATAAATATGCTAATCACAATAGCACACAAATGTCTAAAAGGAATACAAATCATGATTGGTGGTGGCAATGGTTGGCGGAGGCAATCAACCACTAGGCAGTAATTCTAGTTTCAAGATCAGCGGTTCGATACTGTAGTCCATATCGATGTGTCCTTGGGCAAGACACCTAAGCCCAAAATTGCTCTTGGAGGCTGTGCCCTCGGTGTGTGAATGCTTAGATAGTCCTGATGTCCTGGTAGTCCTGGTAGCCCCTGCCATCAGTGTATGAATGGGTGAAAGCAGATATGTAGTGTCAAAGCGCTTCGAGTGGTCGGAAGACTAGAAAAGGGCTATACAAGTCCTTTTACCATTTCCACTAAAGTTAACGTACATAACTCACGTGGGTTAAGGTACCTAACTATCACACCTATTTTACCCAAACCGTGACCTTTTCCTTAACCTAACTCAGTAGTTTTGTTAATGCTTACGACGTGTTTAAAGCTCCGTCTGAAGCATTATAATGGTTAAGAGAGCAACTGGTAACGTCCATTGAACGGGCTGATGGAAATGGGTGACCCTGTTGGCAGGTGATGACCATTTTTTGAATCTTTCATGGCACGACAGTATTTTAATCTGTGTAGTGAATGTACCAACGGGAGGCCTTTGTTGGTTAAAACATGTTTAGTCTAAAATGTCAGCCATATCTTCACATTTTACCACAGTGATCTCATTTAAAGGCACCGTGGAAAGTTCACCCGCTGTGAATTCCAGTCCAAAAAAGGTAACAAACCGATCTGCGGAGTATTAGCTTCCCATCAACGAAACTCTGCCTCTTCTTTGAAATGTATCCATCTTGTCGAAACAGAATGCATTATTGATACGCAGAGTTGGAGTAAGAACGGAGCTGTTGAGGGGGCGCTGAGTGTTGCGTGGTCTATAGTCTAAATATTGCAAAGAGAGGTACTTGTTTCTTTACGTTCCTCGCCTAAATATTTTACGTTTGGAACCAGTGCGGGTTCGATGCAGTCAAGATTTCACAGACTTTCCCCTTTCACTGTTGCAGTCAGAGGAGAAGGCCGAGCTCATTGATGGAGCCGAAGCTGAGCCGAGACGCTGCTGGTTTCAATCATGGAGAGGCAGCGCGTGGGTGACCCACGAACGCACAAACGAGCAGAGTGAGCTCCAGGCAGAATTACGCGTAATAGTTCACCACACACATCTTATCGACTGCACATTACATACATCAGATATGGTGCGTGTACCCTGTACATATGTGGTTTCATCACATGGCGCTAATGCACAAATCACCATTCTTGCGATGTATATGTGTGGATGCGGAAGTGCGCTCAGATTTGCCTCTGCACACAGATTTCTGCATTAATGTGCACATTCGGCACCGGACCGATGCACCCGGCTCATTCCGTCCCCCGGACTCACAGGGTCAGATGTTAAGCGTGTTACCTGCAGTTGAAGCTTGGCCGAGGGAGCAGACCATGATTACCTCGGTGCTCCTGCTGCTGCTCAGATGCTTTTTCCTCCCTCTTCCTCTCTTTCTTTTTTTTTGCAGTTCATACCCACACACAGGGCACAGACACTCACACAGGTACTTACGTATGCAGGTACAGCGTCAGAGACAAACACATGCACACACACACACACACACACGGATAGCATCCAATTTGTGTCGAGGGCTCCGTCACATTTCTCCAATTGTTGCTGCTGCGAGCTATTCCTTTCTGGCCCTGACTCGTCCTCAATAAAAACGTCTCCATCTCGCTCCACCCATGTGTGTCTGCGTGTTGATTTGTGTGTGTGTGTGGACAGACAGAGCAGTCTTTAATCTGCGTGTGTGTGTGTGTGTGTGTGTGTGTGTGTGTGTGTGTGTGTGTGTGTGTGTGTGTGTGAGTCTTTCAACTAGCCAGCAAGGCTTGTTCAGGGCCGGCCGGGGTCAGACTGCGATCACAATCCGCAGCTAATCCACTACGGACTGATAAATGCAGAGAGTAGGACGGGGAGGAGGGGTGGGGAGGTCAGGAGGTGGGAGGAGGAATGTAAGGGCTTTGTCTTTGAGGTCGAGGAAAGGTTGGATGCATGGAAGACCTTTAGGCAGCACAATAGTGTACAGCGACTGCTTGTTTGCTGTAATTAGTGCTAATTGCAGTTGTCTAGTAGCGCATCAGGTTCCCGATAAACTCTTCAGGCTCTTGTGGCCGACAAGAGTATTACAACAGGAAACACTTCCAAAAATGATCCGGAGAAAAAAAAAATCACCTGCCAAAACAATTTCTTTTCCAAAGATGACAAACGTTTCTTACCTCTCAGGGCTTCCATAGTGTCCATCTAACCAAGCTGGCCATGATACTATGTGCATGTTTATTAGATGAGTTACTACTTTTTATGGGGGCTTATTGCTCTCTCACAGATGATACTTTGATGTATCCTTGTTAGTATCCATTAGGGGCAATGCAACTAGTTTAACATTACCTGTTGTCTACTGTGTTTCCCTGCTACAGTAATAATTCATTGTTATGTCCCATTTGGTCTAACTCACACAGCAATGCAACAGCACCGAGACTGAATAGGCCTCTTTTCTTCTCTTGGTGTCATTGTGCAGAAACATCAGCAACCCTCATATAACAACTGATGTAAATCAATCTGGGGGGGTCATTATTGCTGTATTGATGTTTGCTTTTCATTTCCATGCTCCTGATTGTATTCATGAGCAGGAGCACCACAAGAGGGAGAGGTGGATAAAGGAGCAGAAAGAGCAGCGGCATTAGAGAGCGGCCTTAATCCTCCGCACACTGGGTCTGCTGTTTTCCTGCCTCACTGCCCCTCCCTCCCCAATCCTCCCTCTTCGTCCCCTTCTGCGCCGTTTCTAAAAGGATGGAAGTGATCTTTCTGAAACGAGCAAAGGCACGCAAGCACATATTAATTTACTCCCCCCCCCCACACACACACACACACACACACACACTCACCGACCATCGCCTTTCACTCTCCTCTCTTCCATGGGTCCGGATTTGCTTAGAATTGACTCACCCAACCACAAACCGCCCCATTTAAGCGGGAGGGAGCGGTGGAGACGGGGGGGGCGGGCATAGAGAGAGGGAGGTGGATTGAGTGAGAGTGGGCGAGAGGGATGGAGACACAGAAAGAGGGAAGGGGAGAGGGTGGCTGATGGAGGTTTTTCACTCAGCTGGTTTTGTTGATCAGTATCAACAGCCAAGGTCTGGATCCAATCAGCTGCCTGCACTCAGCCAAGCAGACTAAAAATATATTTGACAGTGCGCGACACTTGCACGCACACACACACACACACACACACACGTGCATACAGTATCCACACGACAGCAATGCAGATGCAGAGCATAATGCAGCACATGCAGGGTTTAGAAGCAAGAGTACTTACCAGGGTTTTGGATTATGATACATGAGTGAGCCTGGTGTGTGTGTGTGTGTGTGTGTGTGTGTGTGTGTGTGTGTGTGTGTGTGTGTGTGTGTGTGTGTGTGTGTGTGTGTGTGTGCGTGTGTGTGTGCACATGGATATTAGCTGGAATCTTCTACCGGATTAATGAAGCCACATACATGTAGGTGCAACACATCACACTAATTACGCCAGAAGTGATGTAGCCTCTCCATCAATAACGTTCATTAAACTACTGAACCCTCTCGAGCTGACGGCTCAGAGCGAGTGTGTGTGCGTGCGTGAAAGCGACTCGTTCACACATGCAGTGAGTAAGCACCTCGGTCGGGTGACGGATCGCCACAGATTTGCATTAAATGCTTCTTTATGTGGTCGCGGCTGGCTGACAAAGGCTATTTTTTATTGTCTCCAGCAAACCACCAAGGATGAAAAAAACACCGGAGCATCGTTCAAAGGACTTCCAATTGGAGTGTCGGGGGTTGCTTAAGTCAACAAGGTGATTTTTTTTGTTCCAAATCGGCACGGGATCAATTCACACCACGCATGGGTGGAATATTTTTATTTAATGAGATGTTTAGTCTTTTAGTGGCTCCGTAGGTAAAGACAGCGTCACTAAAACTCCAACCAAAACCCTCATAAGAGTCTTAGTGCAAGAGCCCTGTGGTGCAGCTTGTTAAGAGAACACAGCGTGCTCCAACTGTGAAACTTCACTAACAGCGTCATGGTCGTGGCATGATGTTGATGCCTGACACCCATTCCTCATCCCCAGAAAGCTGAGCATTAACAAATCGAGCCCATGGGGGAAGCTGCAGCCCGGACTCAGCTGTGTTTTGTTTTTGCTGTGTTTGTCCTCACCAACTTTACAGGAACTGGAATCTTGGCTTTCCCAAAAACGTCCAGGAAACAAACTCGTTGCGAGCTTTGTGTTTACAAGCCGTGGTTCTCCTGTCCTCGGGCAGTGGGCACATACATTTGCCATGCAGTGAAAAGAAACCCAAAACAGAGGTGTGATTGCATCCTCGGCCAGCGATCTGGAAGCAAAACCTCCTGTCTTTAATATTACAGGTTAGTTTCTGTAATCACAGGCCACCCTGCCGGCCCAGCGGGTAGCGCATGCTCATTTTGCAAGTGGGAACCTGGGTTTGGTTGAATCCGACTTACAGAAAGCACGCAGCACTTGACTGCAGTCTACCTGTAATAAGATTCAAAGGCTAATTGTAGAAAACGCGCCTCGCAGACAGTTGCAGCCCGGTGTGACAGCAGCACATCCTGTGATCTGGAGGATCTCAACCACTTTTGAGGTCACAGTGCTGATCTTTCACAGGACGCGCACTTTCGAGGTGCAGCTAATTATCCCCCGCCCCGAGGCTGTCACACAGTCCTGTATAATCATGCGGGGGAAAAGGTAGAAAAATCTTAAGATCTGCTGGCGCAGAAGACATTTCCATTACACCTCGGGATATGTGTGTGAGCTCCGGTTTTTTTGTCTTTTTAAGTTGACGGACCTGTAACAGAAAATCTTGTTGAAAATAATAGCATTGTTTCCCGGTGAACCCCCCCCCCCCCCCCATGAACTATGTACGTCGTTTTTGGGTTATAGTTCGGTACATTAGGGAAAACAAAGAAAATGCAGAAAAAAATCATTCTTACTTGAACATTCAAGACACTCAAACTCACACAAATACAGTTTCACACGATTCATTTTATTCTGACTTTCTGAATTTGATTAATTAATAACTAATACAGAAAATACAGCCCTATTTAGGAATTATTTCTGAGCGAAAAAAGTTCAACGGCATATTTAGAGAGAGAGAGAGAGAGAGAGAGAGAGAGAGAGAGAGAGAGAGAGAGGGGAAAAGCACCGGCTAGAGTCTGTGATGCAGAGACAGAATTGAAGATGATTTCGGCAGGAAATTTCCTCCCCCTTGCTGTGGCACGGAGGGGTTGAGGAAATGATTGAGATCATCATGGATACATTGGATGCGGGGGGGGGGATTGTGTAACATTTGGGTTTTGGGGCAGATATTGTGTGTGTCTGAAGATCAGGGATCAGGGCTAATTAAATAGTGTGAGACTTGGTGTGTGTGTGTGTCTGCAAGTTTGTCTGTGTCATCAAGGGTAATTAAGCAAAGCCTATCTCTGGGTGTTGGTATTCAAACAGGATATAAAGAGAACCTGAATGTTTTTATTACAGCGCAACAATTAGTGCACAAATGGTGGCATAAAACCGAACTGAAACCCCCTTTAAATAGTACTTCATTACGTCTTTAATGTGATACATTTAAAACCAAATTCTTAACTGTAAACCAATGTCACGGAGACCAGCAGGTACATTTTGTACCTGGTTTGCGAAAACAAATCATGCTGTCGAATGAATGTAATGAAAAATGCTGAAAGTTCCGTGTTGTTGTCTGTTGAGTACGCCGTTGCATCAAGCGAAGCGTGAGCGCCGTGCACTGTGATGATGTGTGAGCTGTGGCCCTGGGAGAGAACCAGGTTATGAAAAACTGGAAAAAGGGCGAGCAAGTGTTGGGCCACGTAGCAGCGGTACACTAAAGCTGAGCATGAAGGCTGAAAGCTGGGGGAAACAGCCAGCCTGTCAATTCCTTTATAGGCCTGGTGGCTCCAGATGTTTTTGCTAGACGCTTGGTGTTAGTGGCGAATATCACTGGACTAGTTTCCAAACTGTAGCCAGCTGGGACAAGCTAGCACCCGTCAGTCGCATCAGCTCCCAGGGCCGTTGGGTTTCATTGTTGGGTATGTAGAACTATGTTTTGTATTTGTGTGAAGCATTTACAAGCATGTGTATAAATGTGAGAGTGCGTCGAGCTAAATGGGAGGACAGTACAGTTCTTTGTCTCACTATTGTGCAATTACACTGAGGTCACTGTTTAAATTACTCCTTCTACCTACAACTTCTACTCAGAGTGTACCTGGCGTATAACTACGTTTAATGGCCCGGATGTACTTTGCCGTAGTCTGATTCAGGAAGACGCCGCCTGTTCCTGGAACTCGGCGCAGTGATGCTTTGTAACTCATGAATAAAAGCTAATCTAATGCAGTCAGATGCTGCATGAGCAGGTCCCTGTGCTCCACGCCACAGAAGTACCTTTTTCTGCACGCTATCATCTACTGGAAAATTGTAATCCATTATCTTCTTTATTGACGCATGTCCTTCAGTCGGACCTTGTGCTGCATGTGCACCTTTCTGGGGGAAAAAATTTATATTCTTGAAAATCCAAATTCTTAAAAATGCACCTTGTTCCAAGTCAACAGTAAAATATTTTTGCTTCAGCATGCTGTGTCGGTTTACCGTCAAACCCTCTTCCTACTGTACATCTGTGATATTCCAGTCTGCGTTGCCTCCGGGTCCCATTAACCCGCTGTGATAATATTTAGTCTCGGCCTCACCTCTTCCACCTCCGCTCACATCTGCTGGGATTATGAGTCTTCGCCATTTATACACACTGCTTATACAAGGGAAGGATGAATCATGACCTCCTTCTTTTGACTGTATTTTTTTCTTTGTCATTCATTATTGTTAAAACATACAACACACTAGCAGAGCCGGAGATCGAACCCCCGACCCTCTGATTGAAGGACGGCCCTGCTCTCCACTTACCCACAGTCGCCATATGCAAATAAATGACCAAAAAACTATTTCTTCATATTTTTATATCAAAATCCAAATATGTTTTTTTTTGTAATACACACTATGACATGTGCTTACCAACCAATTTCAACCAATAATATCATGGGGTGCATCTATCAATCAATCTAACCCCGCCTACTTTTAGCGGTCCAATCAAATGCAAAGGATTTGATTAACTGTTCACCGCTCAAATATTCCGTTTCACTAGGAACATGTCACAGTACAGAATCTAAAGACTTTCTAACTCCCATTTTGCTGTGACTTTATAGTCCACATTAGGCCATTAAGACAAGTGCAGTACAGCATTATATTGAGCATTATAACAGTTTATATTGAGCTGTGTGGTTGAGTTTAACCAGTGTTTGTGACATGACATGTGAGATTGTGTGAGGTATTTTTGTAACAAGGATGGCTTGTGAGTAATGACAACAACAAAAAAGGAGTGAAAGAGACAAGGTAGGGAGAATGAAAAATAATGATGATGATGTTGAAAAAAGAGGATGTGAGTGATTTTAGGCAAGGCAGCTTAATTTATAGAGCATATTTCATCATAGAGAAACTCAATGTGCTTTACATTTAAAAGGAAAATAAAATAAGAAGAGACATACAAAGAAAAAACTTTGAGCACTTTGAACACAGCGGGTGGGTGATTTTAGTCCTGTCGGGTTGCAAATTGACCATCTGTTCGTCCGTCCATCTGTCGGTCTGTCCGTCGGTACGTCCATCCCATTCTCATGAACGCGATATCTCGGGAACGCCTGAAATTTCATTACATGTGGCTCAAACATCCACATGGATTTAAGGATGAAGTGATTGTGGTTTTCAAAGGTCACTGTGACCTCACAAAACACGCTTTTGTTCTCACCTCAATTATTCACATGCTGTTCATGATGAAGTGATTACATTTTGGACAGACTGTAACTTGACTGGTTGGCGAAGGCGGTGATTCCTTTTGTTACCCCCTTTTGCTGTTGTTTTCTTTTCCTTTTTCCTCTTTTCCCCAGTTTATTTATGACTCTATATCTCAAGATGTAACACAAACACCATTTGAAGCACATGGAGGTTATTTCTATCCAAGAAGCAGAATAGAGTTTTTGGTTTGTTCTTCTGGAGGCAAAGATAAACCAAAGGTCAAATGTGTTTAAAGCACAGATAAGCAGCAAACTAACAACAAATGGCAACCATTTATCATACATTTGCATAAAATCTGAGGAGATGCTCCATCTGTGCTTGTGGCACAGATAGAAGAGCAAACTTTCAGCGTAGAGAAGCCTGCACTTAAAAACAGAAAATGTCTTTTTACACTGATGATGGTGATGGGGCACTTGTGCTACTTGTTTGCCAGATGGGAAAGAGAAGTATTTGCTCACTTTTTTTCTGAATGCAAGCTATTCTCAGTCTATCCATGACCATGCCATTCATAATCCTGGAATGTCAGCAGGTTAGCGAAGTATAGCTAGCTATGACCTGAAAAGCTAATGGCAAGAACGGCTGCTAAGAAGCTCGAAACTTGGCTGACAAGCTAAAGAAAGGACTTATAATATCTCTCCATATACATAGCAGTATTCTTTTACACTATGCTCCTATGTAACCCAAGAAAATAAAACTGATAACTGAGGCACTTGTTAAACTCAACCATTTACATCATTTGGGCCACAGGAGCAGGTCTCTTTTGAATACAGGTTTGTATGGCCGACGTCCCAGGTTAAAGGTCGTTCTACTTTTGCGGGAGACACTATCTAATCATTGTGCATCATCTGCGGTACACCTGCGAGTATTCTTCGAGAACGTGGCCCAGCCAACGGTCCCGCTAACCTTTGTCGTAACATCAACAATTAATTGCATTTTCAGGAACCTGCTCAGCTTTGTATGGAGGGGTTGTTTGGATTTCCTAGAAGCACGTCGCTCTACAGGTTTTCTATTTTTTTGTATTTTCCCTGCAATCCATAGCAATAATGGAATTATTGCGAAAACTTAATGAGCTTGCTGTTCCGAACTGATTTCATGTCTCAAGTGCTTGTCGAAGTAGCATCCCATACAATTATATGACATATTTTATTTATTAATACAGAAAGTACACTCCCGTCTTTGTGAGTGAGAGACATCTCGTCCTTTTGTGTTTTGTCTTCAAGGACGAGCTGTTGGGTACATTTTTTTTAGATGTCTTGTCCTTGACCAAAAGCTGAGTTTAATGAGGATTCCCGCTGTGGAGCTTTTAGAGTCACTGCCTCTGTGTTTTCAGGACAGATTTTTTTTTGGTGTGTAAGAATGATACACAGAAAGAGGAAGGAGAGAGGTGGTGAAGGAGGATCAGCGAGAAATGATCGAGATTTCATCACTTCATACCTCTTTAGGCCTTTACACATTAATTCACACATTGATATATTACTTTCCACAAAGAACACAAATATTCTCCTGCGAAGAAGCGACATAACCTTTTATCCCGGGACAAGTTTGATTTTTCTGAGCTATTGCACTGCGAGTAAAGGCATCGACCAATCACATTGTGCGGAACGGGTTGAGCTGCGTGGAGGCCCTGAAGTCAGAGCCAAGACGGCAAACTTTATTGCGCTTTTAAACTATTTACATTGACAGCGCAGACCAGATCCACTCTTTGGTTTTTCACTTTCACATTAAAAGCTCTATATAATAACGTATTCTAAAATGATTACCACACATTTTTGTGTGGTTTATTTGTCACCTCCTCCACTGCTTAAAGAAGTAGATTTTTCTTCCCCTGTCTCTCTCTCGGTCTATATCTCTCCACCACTCTAACTCTTTGCACCTTACCTCCTCACATCCCAAATCTTCTCATTTAGATTATCCCTACCGCAGTGAATATAACTGAGTAGTAATGGATAGTTTGCATGGGCCTCTCTCTCTCTCTCTCTCTCTCTCCCTCTCTCCTTTCCTCCCTCCCTCCCCTAATCTCCTCCATGTACATGACACTAATGCAGCGACTGATATAAGCTCCCCTGCCTCTCTCTTTGACATTTATCACCGTGCTTCTTAATGCAGACAGGCTGCTGCTGTTGATGAGAAATAAGGATGACAAGCGTGGCCTATTTTCTTGCTAACGATATCCTCCCTGCTTATTTTGTGTGCCCCCCCCCCCCCCGAAAGAAAATGTTTTCACAGAACCGTGTTTACCAAAGCGTTTCATTGGGGCGGGTGGCGGCGATATGACACTGACGTTGATCATGCTCCCGGCACATTTTTGTCAGAGCTAATCCACGATCCATTACTGTTTTAGATTGTAATAAGTGATGTCAGAGAACGCCTGCACAAAGCTTCTATCTGATCAAATGCTTTTTCCCCTACTGTGCATAGATGTATTTTTAGCACTTTCGTAACGCATTAAATGCCATAATGTCATGGTGAACCCGCTTCCACTGATCAGCATGGTGGACCCGTTTACCTACTGTACCTATTTGACAGGACAGTAACAATAAATCTGTGTCAAAGTCATACCTGGTGTTATATTAACAGATACTTGCCATGCCTCAAAGAAATAGTTTGACTTTTTTGTGCCATGAGTATGAGAAAGTTGAGATCAATATAAATCTCATGTCTTAACATTAAGTATGGAGCCTGAGCCAGGAGGCGATTAGCTTACTTTTGCAACAAAGTACGAGGAGAAAGCCAAACAGCGTGACTCTGTCCTACTACACCTCCCAACACCTCCAGAGCTCGCTGACTGGCATGTTAAGTCCCGGTTGTTTAAACAATAAAACTACATCTGCAAACAAGCATATGTCCTGAAATGTCAAACTAGTCCTGTAAATCTATTTCTGATAGTGGAAGCAGACTCATTTTCCTGTTTGTAAATGCAAACCAATTGAGGGCCGTCAGAACTGCTAGTTGGACACTTGAATAGCTTTGTTCTGTCCTGTGTGTTACCAAAAATCTACATTTTATATTCCTTTTTTTTTGAGTTTCAAAAGTACATTACTCAAAGTACTCAACTTAAATAATGTTAAGTTACGTAGTCTAGTTTCGAAGACTTTACTTTGTTAGGTTTGGGTTACGATAAATAAAGAGTTTTGTTGCCTAAACCTATGTGGCACCAAGGGGTCCTGACCAAGTGTCCATAGGTGACGAGTTGAGAATGAGAACGGGTTGGTCCATCCCACTTTTCCCATTCATTGCCATTCACAGACCTTGTAACTCTCATGCCTCTTGGTTAAGGATGCATGGAAGTTACATGTTGTGTTGCTGTAGTCGGACAATTTATGTTCTGTTTCATATAAGTGGAATAAAAATTTGATTATTACTTGCCATGTGAAGAATCCGTCATCAAGTGAGAGGTGTTTTTCTTTTTATTCTTGGCCTAAGCCACTAGTCAGTGGATAGGTAAGAGCTCACTAGTTCCTTTACACATGATCACTTCTGTTACAGATCAGTTATCTTCCCCCGGGTTTGGACTTTGAGATTCGAGTGAAATCAGGCCGCTCCTGCATGTGACCCATCATTTATTTTAAAAATAAACCAGCCAACCTTAATGGACCTTTGAAGGAGTATTGTCTTTACAGAATGATAGGATTTTTCAGCACTTGATTAATGGAAGACCGACAACCACTAAGTTCCCATCACAAAGGGCTATTATTCAGCTGCCTTTCACTCTGGCTTTTGACGAATACCCCGAATGCCTAAAATATAAACGGCACAACAAATATAAATAAAAAATTTTGGCTCGACATTGTGTTTACCTGCCAGTCTGTAAGTTTGCGGGGGGAGAAAAACTAGGACAGGCAGAGTTGGATTCATCATCCTTAATGCCTTCTGCCACTTCAATTGGATATCACCAGACACTGTCCCCGAATTTAGACATCATATCATGTCCCAAGAGCCCCGCCTGGTTTCGCCCCAGCCCGTCTGTCTCACCCTGGCATAACCCTCTGGCACCCCCCATGCAGGACCTGACCAAGATGGTGTTTGAAATCGAACTGATACCTCTCCTTTTCTGCTCGTCTCTTCTCCTCCACCGAAAACCTCCTGCTACTTCTCCTTCCTCTCTTATCTCCTCTCTTTATTTCTTTTCTTCTACGCCCTCAGAATTAACAATTTGTACGAATCACAGGCTTTCAATCCCGGCCCTCTTTATATGTGACACCCCCCCACTGGTTTTGTTAACATAACCCTTACTTGCCAGCACCTTACAGATTATTATTTTATGTCCGACGCGAGTCCCTCGCTGGTGCTGCCTAGGCACGTAACCCCCACACAGTGCTCATTTCAGCCAAGCTGAGATTGTTTGATTGGCATTCACCGCTGTGTTTGCCAGGAGCGCTGGCAGAACCTCGCTGTTATTTGCATAAAACAGGAAGGGGTTGAAATTTCCCTGCTGCTGTCCTCGTTGCACCCCCGAAGAAAAAATCAGCATGCGATTCACACACAGACAAAAAAAAGAGAGTGAAACATTAGCTGGCCTGCTGCAGCTCTGCACTCCAGGCTCAGTGCTTCTCCAATCCTGGTTTTACACTTTCTTTTCTCCCCACTTTTGAGCCCAGCATGAATCCACTCACACAAATCCTACACTATCTGAGCCAGACCTCTTTTCTCTCTCTCGTAGTCCTGCGGAGAATCCTCTTATAAATGTCCCGGCATGGGTCTTGCTCCGCAGTGTGAACCTTTATTTTTTACCTCTGTGCGCCGCTGATCAGTGAGATCCGGACTCGGTTCCCGGGCTTGACGGCAGGCGATCACTCGGCTCTGTGGTTTTGACTTACTGAGCCATAAGAGAGGCATGGGGAGGAAGCAGTGGAAGCAGAGGATGAGAGGGAAGAGAGGGGATGAGGAGTGGGTATAGTTAGGTGGTTGGGAGAGAGACGGAAGGTGAAAAGATGCTGGAGGGATGTCCAAACATTGTGGCAGTTTCCAGGCGCGGCTGTGTGCTCTTTTTCCACTGAACCTCTTCAAAATAACCCCTCTGCCTGTCCTGTGTGTGTGTCTGTCTCTCTGTCTGTCTGCGTGTCTTTGCTGAGGGCCCGTGAACTCTAACCCGACAGCACCCGTCTCGTTCTTTTGTTTCAATCTTCGACTGAAAGTCGAAGATTTGGGAGTTGGGAGGCAAACTTTGGCTCACACCAACACAAAGGATCGTTACAGTAGTAAAGGCTTTTTTTTTTTTTTTCAGCTGTCAAAAAAAAAAAGGGAGGGGTGGGGGGACAAAAAGCTGAAGTGCCAGCAGCTGGACAGACATGTGTTTAGAGCAAAACGCAGCGCAACAAGCCGCCGGGAGAGAGTGAATGAGTCCCATTCAGCCTGATCCCAGCAATGACTGACTGCACCCTTACCAAGGGATTACACTGAGGAGAACATTACTACACACTTGTAAGAGGATTGTAACACACATAGAAGACACTACTACTGCTAAGTCACTGCAGCACACTTACAACACAAGAAGAACTGTGAATACCGCCTCCCAAGACTTCCTTAAAAAACAGCCATCAATTCCTGCCCTTTTTTTTTCTTTTCCTCCACCCATTTTTTCCACCCCTCCTTTCAAAACCCCTTCCATCCCTTCTGCAGAAGCCCTGGAGGATCCGTCGAGCGCTGGCGTTGTGGCGTGCGCCGTGATCGGCTCCCTCCTGGCCCTGCTATTGGTTGTCGCGCTCGTTGCCGTTCTCCTGAGCCGGAGTCGACGGCAGCAGAGGCGCGGCTACCCCGGCGGCGGGGACTCCGTAGCGGCCGGCGCTGGCGGCAGCAATGGTGGGGACTATGGCAACAAAGCCCGTCTGCTGTTCAGTGGGACTGGCAGCAAGAACGGGACGGGCGCGAACAACAACGGGCCCGTCTACACGTACCGGGAGGGCTGCGACGCCACGGGGACTCTGACAGAGAAGGAGAACGACTACCACCACCATCACCACCTCCATCATGCCTCAATGGGCAACCCCCCCACCGCCCACGACATCCTCCTCAGCGGTGAGATGGAAGAAGCCGACAGGAGGAAGTTCGACCTAGACGACAGCATGGAGGAGGACTACGACAGGTTCGGGGCCATCGGGGGAGGCAGGGACATGCAGCCCCCCGCCTACCACGTCCACAGAGGCCACGGCGGCGAAGAAGAAATGGACGTGTACCTCGACGACGACATGGAGTCTCAGAGGGACGGCTCCGTCATTTCCCGGACTGCCATTTATGTCTGAGGACAAGGGAGGGGTATAGGGAAAGGTGAGGGCTGAAAATAGTGATCGTGGTGGAGGAAGAGCAGCCCTCTTTGCCACCGAACAAACCGACACATCGGCCACCGAAAGAACCGACACATCGCCTCGATCAGCTAACCACCGACCCGCTTCACATTCAGCCTGATTAAAGAGAGGCCATCCTCTCTGCTTGATACCGGCTGTACAATTTCATGAAAGGGGACGGTGACGGAAAAACTTTCTATGGCCCTTAGTGGACTGTGGTTGATTATGTGTTAAATCATGGAGACAGATTTCATTCCATGTCAGCCGAATATAACAAAAAGGAAGAAAAAAAAAAAACGTACTGCAAAAAGCCAACAAAACCCACTCTGACGGCGATGCTGCTTATTGCTATACGTTCTCGTTTCTTCAGCTTTGCCAGTGTGTGATTGTGCTGAGTGATTTGTTTGTGTTTTTATACCTTTTACCAGAGAACGCAATCCGCAAAGACTGGGAGCGCCGCAACCACCATTCCATAATCAACACTACTCATAAATCGCCTTGCTGTTTCAAAATAAACTCTACATAAAACGGCTTGTGTGGATGTTGCCACTGTGCTGCAGACTCTCCTGACAGGACTTTTTTTTTCGGGCGGGAAGGGTGGTGGTGGGAAGGGGGTAACAGTGTCTCGGGTGTCCCGCCCCACACTGTGACACCACCTGGTCCCCTGACGGGTGCCCGCCGGGAGCGAGGGCTGCCAAACTGAGTAACATAACAGACAGTGTGTGCTACCGTGTGGCTGGCTGTGGTGTTGATGATGTGCATCGTCTATATATTGGGCGCCGTCTCGCTATAGCACAGTTGTTGTTGTTGTTCTTGTTGTAGATGTCGTTGGTGTCGTTGTTGCTGTTGTGTAATGGTGTTGATCTCGCTAAGGAAAAGACGCACCGGGAGCCTTGAGGGGGAGGGGGGGGGTTTCCACACAATACCACATTGGGTCGGTAATGACTCATTTAATGGATACAAACTCTACCAACTTTTCCCCCCCCCTTCTACTCTTTAAATATCTTCCCGTATTTCCTCCTCCTTTATTTCCTCTCTCCGTCTCGTTTCTTACTGTTCCACATGCATCCTGCCCCATTTGTGTGTTTTGCTGACGCTCTGTCCCACACGCATTACATCTCTCTCTCCCATTCTGCTTGTTCTTTATTTACATAATGGGCGGCTTAGACGAGTGCCGCAACGGCTGTGTGCAGGGAGAAGGGGACAACTTGTGTTTATATTCCTATCTGGGTCGCATTCAACGAGGCAGATACATTCACCGGCTTTGTTGGAGGCTGCTGTATTTCATGTATTCATATTCCCAGACTTGCAAAATGTTCTTAGGCTATGTGCGGGATTATTCCATGTTCTGCGTTACGATTGGACGGAAAGACACATTTCCAGAGGGGAAGTGAAATGGGCTGAATTAAATCTCAAACTCCCAACCTTTTTGTTTCTTTGATTGTTTTTCTTCTAAGAGATCTCTCACTTAGTTCAATGAACATGCAAGACTGGATAGGAAAATTGTAATTTTTTACTTTGATGATTGGGAAATCAAATGATTTGTAATTAATACTTCTTAGAATGGATTTTTTTTTGCAACACATTTGCTAATGCACAGCTCTGAAGTTCCTTGAACACATTTGCCTTATTGACTTCCAGCTTTTTCCTACTCACCGTCTTTTCGTTTTTTTCAGGGCCCCGAATTGGCAGTTTCTCAATTAACTGTTGAATTACCATAAAACTTCAATCAAACTCCAAGTCCCAATTAAATGTAGAGTCTCTTTCACTCACCGGTTGTGGCTACACGTCTTGACAAATAAACGCAGGTCTCAGTTGGCACTTCCCAACTTCCGCCCCTTTTCGCCCTGTGCTCCAATCACAGTTGAACCTCGGTCAACTTTTCCTGTTTGCTCGCATCGAGGTGAGGTTTTGCTCCCGGCCAAGAGGACGATTCGCTGCTGCCGGGGGCGGAGCTTTCCGCCTCCCGCCGTAGTTCCAACCATCGAAAACGAACCTGCATGGTTTTGCCTGATTTCTAGGGGTGTAACAGTTACCAAAATTCTCAGTTCGGTTCAATACGAAACAGTGGTGCCACGGTTCGGTATGTTTTCAATACAGCAAAAAAGCAGAAATGCCAAATCCTCGCTGGTGAGACTCTCAAGGGGGCGTGTCTGAAGAACATGGCTCTTCATCTCCATTCAGTAGTGAGGTAATGACTCGTAACAGTCAGGTAGCATTATGTAGTCCGTGACGTACGGCCGTCTGTTGTCAGAGCAACAGCGGGTGCTTCGGACATTTGGTTCTCTGTTTAGGCTTTTGTTTTCTTTAAAAAAGCAGGAATTATGGTCTGGCGAAATGAGCTTGTGAATGAGTTGTGTCACGTGGCTCAATAGCATTAAGCATGTTTGTACAGCCTGGTTTTCCACTCCAGAGTAGGGTCTCATATCCGCGGGTATACTATATATATATATATAACAATTGCCTTAGCGATTGCTTTAGCCCTGTTTGAATCGGTAAGGAATAGCTACCTAAACGCTGCGGGGATAGTTTGTAGCGTGTGTGCTGCTGTTTAGTTTAGTTTAGTTTAGTTTATTAGCTGGATCCCCATTAGCTGACGCCTTAGCGGTCGCTAACCTTCCTGGGGTCCACAGAAAGGACAAAATGTAATATATGCAAAACGTGCAAAACATGATGTGAAACAGTCTGTGCTGCTGTTGGTTTTCCTGCTAAGCTAGTTTAGCATAGCGTGCCTCTACCAAAACACACGAGCCTCACCAGAGTAGAATGTTTTTCTCAGACAGCATGTTGTCTGTGACGTTGAGTGGGTTGCCATGTTGAGCACAGTGGCTCCACCGAGAGAACATTATATTTCCCACAATTTAAGCTTCTGCATTTTCCAAATGCAGTATTATTCAAACGTATTTTTCGGTTCGTAATGCGTACCGAACCGTGAGCCTCGTACCAAACGGTTCAATACGAATATGTGTATTGTTACACCCCTACTGATTTCATTCCTTCGTTTATATTACTTCTTTAAGGCTATGAAGTAATTGTTGGTGTTTTTTCTTTTGATAAAAAAGACGTCTTGCACCCCAATGGGAAAAATTACCTGAGTAAAGTTTATCATCGTGAGAATATCCTTCCATCGCAAACTGTAGTCCTTGTTTCTTAAAGCTACGTTTAATCTAACACACACTGCGTCAACAAAGCTAAACCGAACAGGCGTCGCCATGTTTCTTGTTGTCGAGCTTGTCCGACCTAGCAACCGTAACTAAAGGGGGTGGGACTTAGGATCGGTCAATTAGACGGCGGGTCTGGTTCCATTGTTGCCACGAGGCAGTTCATTTTTATGGAAGTTCTTTAGATGTATAAAACCTCCCTGGCGACCCGTTTAGTTCAAAGCTGCTTGTATTGCACACACAAAAAAATCAATATAGTGTCAATATGGACAAGCTACACATCGGTTAGATTCCCCCCATTCAATTGTTCGGTTCTTTTCACAGAGACCATGTGCACCAAAGTATAATTCATTCAGATTTGCAGGCGTGGTAAAAAAGTTCCAACCTTTGAAGAGGTCATAAAGTCAGAATCTGTCCTTTCCTCGATTAGTAATTAGTTTTCTTAAGTCTTTAAGGGTCCAGCAATCAAAAGGATCAACAGATTTTTTTCATAAAATTGAATCCAAGTATTGAATATTGTCACGTGAAATCCATTGCTTGCTGTCTGCTGTTTTCGATTGTCAAACAAACTGCCCGTTAACCGTCATAAACGAAAATGTATCTTCTCCCTGCACCGTGTTGTTGGGTGTGCTTGATTTCCATTATCTTGCCGACTGCAATATATAAGTGTCCTCACCTCTCACTGATTAGTTTTCATCCATTTTTATTTGGGTCGTGTCGGTATACAGGGGGCCATAAATCCTCGGGTGCTGTAAAATGAGCGTTGTTAACCGTCTCGCCGCTAGATCAAATGTATTACATGAATTAATATGTTATTTGATAGCCTCATTTGGCAGATTCTCAGAAGAAATATTCATACGGGTTTAAATAAACAATTTGATAGTCTTTACTGAGCAAGAGTTTTGTGCGAAAGGAATTAAAGGTCCTGTCCCATATAGAAGCCTGTCCCAAATATGTGCCGGTTGAGTTCAGTGATCAGGCTTTCAAAGCTTGGGCTATTAATTGCAGTTTTACGGTATAGCCTTTGTCTTTTCTTTTTTTTTTTTGTCAGGATGGTTGTGAGGTGACACAGGGAGGCTCTGGGGAAATCTCTGCATCACAGGCAACACTCCTAGTATGGAGGGCCTGTTAAAAATGAGGAAAAAAACCGAGATGTGAGCGAGGCCACAGTTAAAGAGAAATGAAAGGGGAACAAACTAGACTGGTGCTACATGCTTCAGCAGCTGAACTGAGCACACCCGCCGCTTTTCAAGCACACTGTGTCACCTCACAAGCACACACTCACTTGCTGTAGACACACAGTTTTTGATCGACCAACTCCAGTGACTGGAGTCACTTTGCTAGTCGAGGGCACTGTGAGTAAAATCCCCCCCAAAACTGGTAATATTTATGAGAGAGGATCTGAAAAGGGAATCTTTAAGGAATGCCAGCACATTACAAGTGAATAAACATGATCTCATACTCATATGTCTCGTCCCATTTCATTTACTTATGTCATAACAACATATTGTGACAATAATTAAGATGTTGTAACTTAAAATGAATTCTGTGGGTTTAAGATGTGAACACAGTCCGTAAACTGATAAGCTGAGATGTTTCAAATTTGAAAATCAAGAACTTCAGCTGATCGATTTTTGTTGTTGTTGTTGTTTAGGAAGTCAGTTTCCGCTCTACTCTCCACCGAATCCTCAGCAGGTCCCTTGTTGTTGGTTGTTGTTGAACATTATACACCGTGCCATCTGTTATTCTGTAAATGAGACTGTTCTATCTGCTACGTTACAAATGTGTTTCATTACGTTTCACAGTGTGTTTGGACAGGTCGCCAATTCATCTCAAAGTAGCTGAAAAACAGCCATACTGTAACTACTGTTGTCACATGTAGTAGGCTTGTTTATTGTATCACTGCAGTACAGTTTGGAGTAAAGTATTCAAGTGTTTTTCAACTCTGCAGGGTACATGCATGCTCCAAGATCCGGACGAACCGCTTTGTTTGAGTTGCATCATTTAGATAACAATCGATGGTCTCCTTGTTACGATCTGAATCTACAATTTAAGGATCATTTATTACAGTTACTTTGTATGATACAAGTACCAAGTGCAAAATATCCTTTCTAATTGGAGTCAAATATGTTAATGTTTTCACCCTGATAATAAATTCCCAGACTTTTTGGAGCTCCATCTGTTTCCAGCACATTTACCCTCTATGTGGCCACTGTGTGCCTCAGCATATCTCTTTCTCCAGGGAGGTTTCTTGCAGCGGCATAATGCTAAACAGTCGACTGTGATCACAACGTTGGCACCTAATTAGTCCCAGAATCTTGTAGCATGCATCTACCCTCAGCGAGGAAACTCATCATCAGTCATGACTTTTCTTTTTGCACAACCCATTTTCAATAAAAGAAATAAAAAAAACCTCTCTGAAACAATTCTCTGTGGAAGAAATTGGTAATTAATTAAGCCGAGCCGTGTTATCGGTCTATAAATACCGAGACTCCCGTACTTCTTTCCTCAGCACATTTCACAGCACAGAGCGGCATTGTGCACCTGCTCGGTAGCCTCCTTAACAGATCTGCTGCAGGACATGTTTCAAGTTCTGCTAACTCGAGGAGAAGTACAGCCACCTATCTCAAGTTCAAACACTTTACGCGAAGGCCCCATATACACCTCGTATGTGGTCCGCTTGATCTGTATTTTCATCTCGATAAAGATTTACTTCTGGTCATCTGAACTATGCCTGTATCGTGATCACATCGAGCGACGCTCGTGGACTTGCTAGCTTCTCGTTCCTTTTGTCGGGGTTCGTTAAGCCAGCAGGAAGAGGCGAGGTTAGGTGACACAGTTGACGAAGGCCCTGTTCAGACATGGAATTAACATGCATCTTGGGTGATTTGATCACAAGTGGACGGCTCTAAGTACAGGTGTGAATGCTCCCAAGATGCATTGTGGACGCGTTGAAACCCGATTACAAAATATTAGGGACCCCTGTTATAGACTGTTGAAGTCCATCAAAATTCAGCCTGTGTAGCTAAATGTTAGGTTGCATGTAGGCTACACTCTATGGAGGTAATACAATAACTGCCAAACACTTGATTACCCCCACGTTGTCAACAGCTTCACTCCTTCCGTCCTAGGCATACTGTATCCACTGCATCAAGAGGCAACTCAATAAATTAGCCTGCAGAGATCTGACACCTGGCCCCCTGAACAGCGCCAGATTTTGTTCGTGCCTTACAGATTGCACGTTCACACGTCTGAGAACCAAACCCAATGCAATCTGTGTGCATTTACACACACGCTTCTCTCACCCAGATAAGTTATTCAAAAACATGTCCCATTTGTATGCCTCGTAGATGCTAATGGGGTCAAAAGAGTTTGGTACCTTCATCCATGAAACTGTGAAACATATCTTACCTTAAGATGTGTTAAGACTTGATATTAGCAGGAAAGATGAAGCTTCTTGGATAGTTTCATTCACTAAATGTAGGAGTTTAAAAGAGGCTGATATCAGAAAACCTTTTGAAAAAAGTATTTTTTATGTCGACGATCTTCAACATGCAACCTTGGAACAAATCTAATGGGGCTCAACAAGATTATTTATCTTTGGTGGGAATGAATTAGATTTAATCATCCTTAAATAAGACTTTATTGGTTTTCCCTGTTTTGGAGTAAGTAATACAGCTACAAGCGTCCCTCTCTGATCTTTTAGCCTGCCGCCCCCCCGCCTCGCATGGCGTATGCTCTGGGAGGTTGCAGTCCTGAGCGCGAGCCCTGTAAAAGTCTTGTCCTTGTTGCTGTGAGCGTAGCACCCATGCAAAGCAGAGGACGCGGTAACAGGTCACTTGGCTCTGTCGGGGAGGGGAGGATGGGGAGTGAGCTAGAGGTGCTCTATCTGGGAAATACCAAATAGGCCTGGAGAGAAAAGGGAGACTTTTTCTTCTCAGATCAGAGAAATCGAGAGTTCCAGAGGCGAGAGGCAGAACACAAACTGAAACTACAGCCTCTGCCAAGACTATGAAAATACCTTCTCTTTTTTCTTTGTAAGCCACCTGAGACCGAGAACATTTGAAACTCTGTCAAATATTCACCATCCAGCCTGGAGTTAGAGATGGACAGATTTGTCACTTGTGGTGCCCAATTGGTTGGCTGCGGCGTAAAGATGACAGAGAGTGTGTGAAAGGAAAAAGGGTTGGGATTTACTCCTCCGACAATGAAAGCTAGAGGTGGGGATGGAAGCCTCAGAGGAGTTCTTTCTGAGCTCCATGCCATCCCTCCGCTTGGCGATTGGCTGCTTCCACCCAATGCAAATTGGCAGTCCTCTTCAAACCCCGGCCAATTAGTAAAAAAATGGCCATCCTGTTTAACTTTCCTCGGCGCAGTCTATCAGAGAACAGATCTTTTTAATTGTAAAGACATGTTCGGCAGCGCTCCGGGGACCCCTGTGCAGGGGTGGAATTGTATATATATCCTCCTTTTTCATATTCCCTCTCTCTCCGCTCCAGCTTTAGCACCCGGCACAAGCTGTTCTCTCCATGTTTAATTCAGCAGAAGGCATGAAAGTGTTCCGCATTATGTCTCTGCTTCACTCTGAAGGAGGAAGAAGACGGCAACGTAGAAAAGTGAGGGAGAAAGGAAGGGGGTGGAGGGGAGTGGAGCAAAGAGAGGGAAGGAACAAGAGAGGAGGAAGGAGAGACCCTATTAGTTATTGAGCTCTGCTTTTGTCTTTAATCCAGTTAAAGCCGAGGCTCTGCCAGGCCAGCTGAGACTCCAGCAGATGTGGATGAGGTTTTCCTCCTCCCAACACTGGTTGGAAGAGGTCTTATTGTACTCTGTAACCATTTTACTAAAGGCAGCGCTGTCCTGCTTTCCTGCCTCTGAGGATACCTCCTTCTTCTCCCACTGTGCTCCTCTTGCAGTGTTCTGTATACTTAGGGATACAATTCGTCTTGGATTTTTTTTTGTCTCAGTCCAGGTTATTTCAGGTTTTGGGTATGCATGTTCATCTGAATGGCCCTTCGTTTCAAATGGGTGCCTGCTTTTATGTCATTCCTTTCCTTACCCTCTCTCTGGTTTGTGCAGTTTCCATTGGATCCTTGTACAGCAGCAGTTTATAGCATTTTAATGGAATAAAACAGGACGTTATTTAACACTTTTAATCACATACATGTAGATAGTTACCATGACAAATAAAGATCCAGTAGTTCATGTTTAGGCTTCTTTTCTTTCTTTGTTAGTAGATTTGTACTTGTACTACCGACAGTATCTATTCACACCTCTCTGCTGGCTTGATAACACTTAATGACAGTTGGTATTGGTTATTGGGACATCACATGTTAAAGCAGGAGATATACTCACTTCAAGCTAAGCACTCACATGCACATGACGGCTGCTTCACGTATCCTGCATCTATTTGGAGTGCTGATCTTCAAAATGCATTACACACATGAGGGCAGTAGCCAAACAGGCCACGATATTATATTCTTGTCATCTTCTAACAGGAGAAATTTGTGTGCATGGGCTTTGTCTGTGGTTATTAAACCACTTCTTTCAGATCTATTCCTCTCTGTTAACATCATTGTTGGACAGTGAATTCATGTGTTAGGATTCTGATCATATTGGGCTCTTAGGTTTATTTTCTGTGCCTTCATTTCGGATGTGAGTGGGTACGTTTGCTCAAAAGCTTTGTTCTTTGTCTTGTAGTGGCGCTTCACATTACCGCTTTTAATAATCGCCACGGTCTCTGAACATATGAGACACACTGGTTTTAAACTGCCCGTGGGAAGAATGAACATTTAGGAGTCTGTTCATTCTTGGTGAAAGGCTCTGGTCTCGCTGACCACGGTCCGCCTTATTAGTGACCCCTGGTCTACAATAAGTGTTTGAAGGATACATCCAGGATGTCAAACTGATTCAGCAGTGAAAACAGGTTAAAAAGATGAAGATAGAAGCTAAAGTCTACAGATTAGTGTAAAAGGGAACCACCATATCACCTGGTGTTGTTAACTACACTAGTAACTCCAAAGAAAGACATTGTTAGCTTTGTATCTGCTAAATGCTTCTTAATGTTGCTAACTCGGTTTGAAATGATCTGAAAGCAATCTAACGCTTTGCAGAGGTGAGGGAGTCTGTGTACAAATCAAAGTGAAATTTAGCTGGTCTCATCAAAATGAATTTCAGTTCCAATACTTTCAGCTTCCACTCTATTTCTCCTTGTCACAACCTTCCATTGTCAGCTCTTCACTTTGAGTTGTGCTCAGTGGTCTCATCTCTTATCTGGTTATAGAGTCGTCTTCTGTTCAATCGTTTCAAACTAAATAACAAAAATTTCAACACGTGGAATCCTGGAGCATTTCTTTAATGGACTGGATCCAAAGAAGCCTTTATATCTGCTATGTTGGAACCTTAAAATGCAGAGTTCTAGATGGCAGAGACATTAAATTCATTCAGAATCAATGTGGCACTGTTTGAGCCGATATAATCCTGTCAGCTGGAGATGCTCGGCTTCCTTTATGATGGTGACCTTAACATTGATGTTCAGACCAAAGGACTAATGTAGGCCTGTTTTGTTCATTTTTCCAATGAGGCCAGTATTAATCGTTCATCTTTTTCAGTGAGATACATTCAGATACATTTTATTTCCTCCTACCTCGATGACCCCAACTCTCTTTATCCCCGTCTGAATCAAAAGTCTCTTTGACGTCCCAACTTGTGCAGGAAACAGCTCTGATATTATGTGGTGCCAAGGGAAGAAACTGCATTTCCCCAATTCTGGCATCACTTTACAGGTTTTTAGAAGAAACGTAGCTTTTAACCCTATTGTAAATCTGAGTGTAACTCCCTGTTAAATCCTAAATGTGAAATTTACACTGAAGAATGAGACCTCGTAGGGATGCCCAATCAGTAATTTGTTTTTGGTATCTACAACAGGCAACTCTGCACTTAGACAACAGCGCAAGGCAAATAAATATGTATTATTAAAACCAATGCAGGAGAAACATCAATATCATCTTTTTTACACAAGGCATTACTCTTCCTTGTCAACCTGGAGTCTACCCGCGATGCAACTTTCTGTTCAAAATTCAGTGCTTTACGCACTTATTTAAAGCAAAATGCTTAATACAATTGTTTCTGACTAGTAGTACTCCCCAAGGCATGTAAACGGAGTTTGATGTGTAAAATGTGAAAAAATTGCCCTTTAAAATGCTTTAACGCTGTCGCAGTAAGTATTACACCGTCAGAGTTATGGTTTTTCATGGTTTTCGGGTTGTCCATCCATCCCTTCAAACATCCCATTCTTGTGAACACAATATCTCTGAAACGGTTTGATGGAATGTCATTGCCTCTGGCACAAACATCCAATTTGGACTCAAGAATGAACTGATTACATTTTGGTGGGCATGGGTCGCTGTGACCTTGCGCCTGTCCCGTTCTCGTGATATCTCAGAAAAAACCTTGAAGGAATTTCTTGGAATTTGACACAAACACCGGCAATATCGCCAAAGAGTTTCAGAGATGAGAGATGTTGCTTAGCCGTCTGCTCACCTCCTCTGCTGTCATGGCTGCTGCAACACTGAGCTCACTGCGAATACAGAAGGCTAAACTATTAGAGAGATGAAGGACAGGAGGAAACCAAGGAGACCACCTTGCCGAGAGGACAATGGGCCGGGGTCCGGAGACTAGCTCCGAAGACTAGCTACCCAACTAACCAGCTCTGGAGATGGACTAGCTAGCTGGCTAACTCACCAGCCATTTTGCAAAGCAGTCTGCCAGCGGCATAGGGGTTGGCTATTATGGTCCTGTTGGTTCATTTTAACTTTTCTCAAGTAAGTAAGCCAACAAAACTTGCTAGCCAGCATTAACTAATAACCTACGCTCCGCCAACAAAAATACGTCATCATGTTCACTAACAGAAAAGGGGTCTATAATATATTGATACTTTATACCTACTCGACTGAGCAAGGTAGACAGACACCTTAAAGAATTAACATTTTATTACGTAACAAGTTTGGCTGTTTGGTTCTTTCTCGACGTACAGCAGCAAACCAGAGCACCATGTTTAGGCCAACTTTTACAAATGCATTAGAAAAATGGTAGTCAATAGAAGCACACCTTTATCGACCTCTGAGACAAACTTGTGATTTGTAGTTGAAAATATAAAATTGACTTGACTTTTCTCCGGCCTTGAAATGGTCTGGATATGAAACATATTCAACAAGACTTTTTATGTTTCTTTAGCTTTATAAATGGCTTTGACAATACTAGATTTCTGTAAATAAGATAAATAAACCCAATCCATCAAGGTGCTTCTGTCTGGACCTCTCTCCAAAGATCAACACCCAAACCTGGGAAAACCTGGTGATATTGATTTGTGTTTCATACAGCAGAGGTTTTAAAAAGGATTTCACCAGTGTTTGTTTACACTGCAGCTTTTATGGTGTCAAGTTTGGAGAGAAAAATATCATGTTTTTGCATACAGCAATGCATTTAGAGGCTTTGAAGGTCAGTAGTTTTAAAAGAACAGAACCGTGACTTTTTTACTCAATAGTGTCATCATCAAAATATTCTTAATTTCCACACTTTTAATCCATACGATTCAAAATCAGCTACAACGATGAGAAATATTATCTTCTCCCTGTGAGATTTTGTCGTGCATGAATTCTTGTTTGTTTCTGATAATAAGTAGAAAATTCACTGAATGGTATATGATTATTTTTCAAAGCAAAACTTTCTACAGCGTTCTCATCAATCAGCATTGTGTAGAAAAACAAGATGGATGATTTGTCTGCCTGATTTTCGACTAGCTGTGACTCATTTCAGGCTAATTTGAAAGTATTATTCATAAATGAAGTGAAGCTGCATGGAAACAAGTACGGTTATCTTCTGCCACAGGCAGAGTTACTTTTTCTCTCTTTTTCCAATCCAAATCAGGCTTAATGACTGAATACAAGATTAACATTTATACTTGTAAAGACAGATGTTGTTTTTTTGTAGTGCAAACCCCTGCTGTGTTGGACAGCAGCCCAGCTTTCATGTTCCTCTTCTTCTTTTCAAGAGTGAAAACCGCACAAGAAGAAAAAGCTCACCCTTTTACAGCTCCAATATCAAGTCTGTCCAAAAAAAAGAGGAAAATGTTAAAGGTTTATTTAGATTGCCCGGGGAGTGGGGGGCGGGGGGGGGTTGATCAAGGAATAATACCCAAATTGCCAACCCAAATAGCATCAAACTGAAAACAAACACAAAACAGTGAGTCAGATCATTTCAGTGTTCAGCCTCCTGTTATATTTTTAAACACATTTAAGAGGGGAAAAATACATGAAATTTACCCTTCAGTACCTCTAAACATCAGCCTGTTTGATATCATTTTCACTGGCAAACCCTTAAATTATTTCTTCAAGAAAGAAAGAAGGAATACCATCGCTGTGGAACTCGTGTCAAATGATAGATGTCTCATTTTTGGCTAAAGTGCTACCTGACATTCATGTCTTGTAACCCAGATAAGCCACGATCTGACTCCTTGTGTGGGAGTCAGTTTGTCACTTTTTCCGCTCATGTTTTTCTGCTTCCTTATCAGAGCTGTAGATATCGCACCAAGAAAACCTCCATCATCGTCTGTCAGGTCAGCACTGATGGCTACACAGATATTTGGTTGCCGTGGTATTTTCTTCCCCCGGGAAAAGTGAGACGGATGGAGGTTGTTTAGCTGTTAAATGAGCAGATCACTGTTTGTCCATGGAGAGAAGATCTATATTTATGTGTGTGTGTGTGTGTGTGTGTGTGTGTGTGTGTGTGTGTGTGTGT